>NC_041383.1:141147662-141211585 GCF_002162155.2 Triticum dicoccoides | reverse complement strand
GGGGAGTGGTGGCTATAGATCGGGGGGCGGTGGTGCAAACTCGCCGTCGGCGGGTCACGGCGCCGCGGGCTGCGGTAGGAAGCGGGTCGGATTGGGGCTGGGTCAGTCGTGGACGCGTCGCTCCTTATAGGGGGCGAGGGTAACAGAATAATATTCTGTTACCGGTAACAGAATAGTCCAGCCCTATATATATATATATATATATATATATATATATATATATATATATATATATATATATACATACATAGCTGGAGAAACAAAATTGCCAAATTCAATATTAATAGCGATAAAGGAGCATATTCATAACCTAGTTTGAATTTGTTAGAAGAGAATTAGTACTGTTTCTTTATCAAACATGAATTGGATTTAAACCTGAAATGTTTTGTCATGGTAGATGTATGTCTTAATATAAGATTATAATTTTTCATAAGTTCAGTGAGATAATTTTTGGGTTGGGAATATCAGTTGCATCCTAATTATTTTCGTGATGACTTCATCAATCTTAAAACTACACGACGCTGTCATTCTATTTTTCAGTAGACGTTGTATGAGAGTGTGTGATGAAGTGTGAGTGTGTGCGCGTGCTTGTGTGTGTGAGCCCATGTGTCCGTCTACATTATACTACGTATGTTTCTAGAAAAGAATAGGACACGTTTTTGTTCGCTAAAATCGACCCTTTCAAAAGGCTAAAATCCAGACTGATCTCCAGCGGTTTCTATCAAAAAAAAGTAAGACACCATTAAAGCTAACTATTTCTTCAGAGTACTAATCACGATTAGTTTGATGTAGCTGTAGCGCATTAAGGCGGGCAATGTACACGTTTAATACCCTGAATGGAACATGTAGTACCTTTCTTGTTACGGTCCCTGCCATCCTGGCCTCACCTGCAGCAACGACTACGGGCCAGGCTGCCGCACCACCCGACGGCCCGGAACGGCCGCGACGCGAAGTGAAGCCCAACAGCAAGTTCTCAGCCCATACTTTGGAAACGAGGAGTAAGGTTAAGTAGGTCTCGAGGCCTCCTGCACGAGGTGTGGAGAAAGTAATAGGCTGGCGGCGGCGCACTTCTCTCTCGATCCCCTTTCCATTCCCCTAGAACCCTAGATCGATCGAGACTTGTATCCTAAATTCCTCTTTGTGCTGTTAAGATTCGAGTGGGAGCATAAAAATTGGTATCAGAACCCGTCCGATCCACCCAAAAAAATTCTCCACCCTCCCCAATCTGGCTGGGCGATTTCCATCTATCATACCACGGAAAGGCAAGGCCACGACGATGGAGGAGCATACCAAGGCAATCGTTGATCTGACCGCGGCAATCGCGGCCCTCACCACCAAAATCAAAGACATCCACCCGTCGTCCACGAGCTGCAAGGGTGGCGCCTCTTGATCGAGCAGTTCGTGGAGGAGATCTGATCGGAGGTGGGTCACTTGCGGACTCAGATCGACAAGGCCACTACCACAGCCCTAGCGGACAAGGCCACGGCGACCGCTCCACCTCCCCCTCCCCTGCAGCTCAGCGAGCTCCCGCCGTTGCTTCCCCAACTCGTGGAGGGTGTGCGGCCGCGACCTCCGCCACTGACGGCCGACGCGCTCCATCCGCGTGCCGTCGATGCTCCAGTTCATGGTGACACTGGTCACGGGCCCGATGGCTATGGCGTTTTCACTGATCTTTGGGGGAAATCGTCAGGGGAGATCTGCACCCCTCGATTACCTCCGGGCACTGGTACGTACGACTTCTATCACCATGGCGAGCAGTCGTTTTCCGGGGACTGTGGGTACCTTTGAATGCCACCACCACCATGGTTCGATTTTCCTCTGTTTGGTGGGAATAACCCGAGGGCGTGACGTCTCAAATGCGAGGCCTACTTCCGGGTTTGCACACTTAGTCCAGATACTTGGGTTAGTTATGTCGTTATGTACTTTACAGAGAGCGCTCTCACTTGGTTGCAATCATCGCAAGCGCATTTGCATTATCAGGATTGGGGCGATTTTGCCACTGCTATATGCACCTAGTTTGGTCGTGAGGAGTTTCAGAACCTCCTAAGACAGTTTAATAGGCTGAAACAAACTGGCACCGTAGCAGAGTATGTTGAACAATTCACACAAATCATGCATAACCTGTTAGCGCATCACACTTCATGGGATCCTGCATTTTTTGTTACTCAATTTCTTGACGGCTTGCAACGTGATATCCGTGCTGCTGTCGTGCTTCATCGCCCCCAAAATTTGGATACTGTTGTGGATCTTGCTTGTTTACAGGAAGAGGTGGTGGACACATTTCGGCGAGATGAACGACGTACTCCTGCATCCTTCTCCCCGTCTGCGGGAGGGCAGGCGATTCCTTACACAGCATTGCTGCTGCCTCCTCCACCAACGAAGGCAGGCGGCGCCCCTGGCGACATGCGCCAAGACAACTGCCGCACCCTCGACACGCCTCGACCGCCAGCTAGTGACGACTGGATGGCGGCCCTGCGGGCGTATCGCCGCGCCAAGGGCCTCTGCTTCACTTGTGGTGAGCGTTGGGGGCGCGATCATCGCTGTGCTCCCACAGTGCAGCTTCACGTGGTCGAGGAGCTCATCGAGATGCTTCACCAACCATCACCTGATACACCAAATGTGGAGGCATCGACCAGTGAGGCTGATTGTTGTGTCCTCTCCAGGGAAGCAATTGAAGGGGTTGAATCACCGACGACAATGCGTTTGCACGGTTGGGTACAGCAGTGGGAGGTGCTCATGCTTGTGGACTCTGGATCCTCACACAGTTTTTTCAGCTCATCTCTGGCTCAACACCTTCAAGGGGTGCAGCAAGCTAAACATGCCATGTCGGTGGGTGTGGCCAATGGTGGAGTTCTGCATTGTGATCAAGAGATACCGGCGTGTGCTTGGCGTTCTCAAGGGATTGATTTTGCCTCGGATCTCAAGGTTCTACCCCTGGGGTGCTATGATGTCATCTTGGGCATTGATTGGCTGGCGTGCCATAGCCCAATGAAAGTACATTGGTTACAAAAGACCATGGATTTTTTGTACAAGGACAAGCAAGTGCATCTCACCGGTGTTCGAGCGGATGTCAACCGTTGCGATCTAATTTCAGGGGCTGAATTGCACAGTTTGCTGGAACAAGAGGCGGTGTCTTGGGTCGCGCAACTTTGTGCAACAACTGAATACATGGAAAGACCACCCACTCTGTCAGAGATTAGGGAACTGATTGTGCAGTACGAGGTGTTGTTTGAGGAACCGCGAGGATTGCCACCACAACAAGATTTTGATCATGCTATCCCTCTGGTGCCCGGGGCACGACCTATCAACTTGCGCCCCTACCGACACAGTCCAGCGCAAAAAGATGAAATAGAATGGCAAGTAGCTGATATGTTAGCTCAAGGCATCATTCAGCCTAGCACGAGTCCTTTTGTTTCTCCGGTCTTGTTAGTTCAGAAGAAGGACCTCACGTGGCGTTTTTGCGTGGCTTATCGACATCTCAACGCAGTGACTGTCAAGAATTGTTACCCCCTTCCTATCATTGAGGAGCTGCTCGACGAGCTAGCGGGAGCCTGCCTGTTCACCAGCTTGGACCTGCGGGCAGGGTACCATCAAATCCGGATGCGACCCGAGGATGAGCATAAGACAACATTCAAAACACATCATGGCCATTTCGAGTTCAAGGTACTCCATATCGAGTAACTGGTGGCCCACCAACCTTCCAAGGCGGCATGACCATTATTTTGTCATCATTGCTGTGTCATGGAGTGCTTGTTTTCATCGATGATATCCTCATCTACAGCAAAGACCTGAGCTCGCATATTCGGCTGCTACGTCAAGTTTTTCAGCTACTCCAAGAGCATCAATTGAAGATCAAGTACAGCAAGTGCACATTTGCCAGCCCGAGGCTGCTTTACCTGGGTCATGAGATCAGTGGTGATGGGGTGCGCACCGATGGGAAAAACATTGCAGCAGTGCAAAAGTGGCCGGTCCCTACCAATGTGAGGGAAGTGAGGGGTTTCCTCGGGTTGGCCGGTTATTACCGAAAATTCGTCCGTGGTTTCGCTATCATCTCCCGGCCACTCACAGATCTGCTCAAGAAGGGTACTATCTTCCGCTGGACTGATCTAGAAGATGGCGCATTCCGGGCCCTGCAACAAGCGTTGGTCACTGCCCCGGTGTTGGCTCTGCCCAATTTTTCCAAGACCTTTGAGCTGCAAACAGATGCGTCTAATTTGGGCATTAGAGCAGTTTTGATGCAGGAGAAGCATCCAATTGGCTTCCTGAGTCGCGCGTTGGGGCCGCGCAACCGAATGCTTTCTACTTATGAAAAAGAAGGATTGGCTATTGAGGGAGTCCCGGATTAGGGGGCGTCCGGATAGCCGGACTATAACCTTTGACCGGACTACTGGACTATGAAGATACAAGATTGAAGACTTCGTCCCGTGTCCGGATGGGACTTTCCTTGGCGTGGAAGGCAAGCTTGGCGATACGGATATGTAGATCTCCTCCCATTGTAACCGACTCTGTGTAACCCAAGCCCTCTCCGGTGTCTATATAAACCAGAGGGTTTTAATCCGTAGGACGAACAACAACGATACCATAGGCTAGCTTCTAGGGTTTAGCCTCTCTGATCTCGTGGTAGATCTACTCTTGTACTACCCATATCATCAATATTAATCAAGCAGGAGTAGGGTTTTACCTCCATCGAGAGGGCCCGAACCTGGGTAAAAACATCGTGTCCCTTGTCTCCTGTTACCATCCGCCTAGATGCACAGTTCGGGACCCCCTACCCGAGATCTGCCGGTTTTGACACCGACATTGGTGCTTTCATTGAGAGTTCCTCTGTGTCGTAATCTTTAGGCCCGATGGCTCCTCCGATCATCAATAACGATGCGGTACAGGGTGAGACTTTTCCCCCCGGACAGATCTTCATATCCGGCGGCTTTGCACTGCAGGCCAATTCGCTTGGCCACTTGGAGCAGATCGAAAGCTACGCCCCTGACCATCAAATAAAGTTCGGAAACCTGAACTACACAGCGGATATACGCGGAGACTTGATCTTCGACGGATTTGGTCCGGCGCCAGAAGCGCCGAACAGTCGCGATGAGCACGGCTTAGACCTGCTATCAGACATCGCTCGGGATATCGTCCCCGCAGAAGCCTTGGATATAAATCCGGGACAGGTTGCTTCTCCTAAGGACGGAGGGCTGGACCCCGCCCCGCAGGCCGTACCTTCATCGACGATGGAGCCGAACACAGGTTTCACCTCTAAGGCAACCTGTGACTCCGAACCCCCGGATTCATATCTGGACGCAGGTTCCAGTCTGCACGTCCCCGAGCCCGCTGATCCTGGTTGGGCTTCGGCGATGGAGTTTACCACGGCGGACGTTTTTTAGCACTTGCCCTTCGGTGACATGCTGGACTTATTGAGGTCTCTCTCCTTGTCAGGAGACTCCGGGCCGAACTATGTCCGGCTCGAGTGGGAAGCAGACAACGATGGAATTCGTTGCCCACCCACCACCCACTTTATTGCCACGATCGATGATCTAACCGACGTGCTTGACTTCGACTCCGAAGACATCGACGGTATGGATGACGATGTAGGAGAATCACAAGAGCCATCGCTCACCGGGCGGTGGACGGCCACCTCCTCATATGATATATATATGGTGGACACTCCGAAGGAAACTAATGGCGACGAGGCAACAGAGGACAACCCATCAGGAAGAAAGGCACAACATGTGCGTTATCGGTACCACTCCAAACCCCGCCACACCAAAAACGACCCCGGAAACGAGAGCAGTCGTACGATGCCAAAAAGGAATACAACCCAAGTCAGCCTGCACTTACGCAGGCCGGACAAATGACGACGGGATACTGGGAGAGGGACAATCACATACCCCCCTCCAACGACGAGGCAAGCCTCGGCAACGACGAATTCGGCGTACCAGAGGACCTAGTGGAACAAGTTCGCTTCAAGAGACGGCTCATGGCTACAGCAAGGAGCCTGCAAAGGAAACAAGAGCAGCTCACAGCTGACAAAGATGCGCTAGAGGATAGGTGGACCAAGATACTGGCCACCGAAAAATATGAACTCGAGAGCCCCAATAAAGGGCACATACGGCACAATTGGCTACCTCACCTCGAGCAGAAAAACCACGGGCACGCACGCAGACGCCCACGCATCACTACGGTCCAAGGCGGCAAGCAGCAGATACGAAGAGGCACCCTCAGACCTCGGCATAAAGGTCATAAACATCAAGACAAGGAAGCTGGTGCCAAGTCCAGCAACGCTCAGCCCGACAAACAGGCGAAGAGTAGCACAAGCCTACTCGACCGAAGATACACGCTGGATCAGCTGTGCGAAATTCACGGTACCCCGAGAAGGACGGCAAAGCATACCAATAGAGAATGCAGGATTCTCAAAACAAAACGGCTGGTCGCACGCCGGAAGCAATAAAGGGGAGATGCCTCGTCAAGACCCTCTGAAAGTGCAACTATCCCTAGGTGGTTTTGGTAATTCATAACAACATATAGCTCATTGAGCTAATGCTATTCCAAGACCTATATTTCAGGAAAGCTCAATGAATGGCATGGCATGGATGATGAAAGTGGATCCCTCAAAATACTAAGGACAAAGGATTGGCTCAAGCTCAATAGCTCAAGACTCTTCCTTTTATATTTTAGTGATCCAAGATCACATTGAGTCTATAGGAAAAGCCAATACTATCAAGGAGGGATGAGATGTTGCTTAATGAGCCTCTTGCTTCATGTGCTTAGTGGTATGCTCCAAAACCCTCAGCTACTTTCTCACATCCACAAATGAACTATACCCAAAGCCAATCGGCCACACCGATTCTTCCAACCCGGCGCCACCGATTTCAAATGTCATAGCCACTGCCACAAACCCTAGGCAAGTCGGTCCTACCGATAGGGATCTCGGTCTCACCGAGATGGGATTGTAATCTCTCTGTTTCCCTTCGTAACGTTTCGGTCTAACCGAAGTGAGTGATCGGTCCCACCGAAATTGCAATGTAAACTCTCTGTTTCCCTTTTGTAACATTTCGGTCTCACCGAAAAGAGCAAATCGGTCCCACCGAGTTTACCTGACCAACTCTCTGGAAAGCTTATTACCAAAATCGGTCTTACCGAGTTTGTGTAATCGGTCTTACCGAGATTACGTTATGCCCTAACCCTAACCGAATCGGTCTCACCGAGTTGCATGTCAGTCCCACCGAAAATCACTAACGGTCACTAGGTTTACTAAATCGGTCCGACCGAGTCTGTTGAATCGGTCCCACCAAGTTTGGTAAATTGTGTGTAATGGTTAGATTTTGTGTGGAGGCTATATATACCCCTCCACCTCCTCTTCATTCGTGGAGAGAGCCATCAGACTAAACCTACACTTCCAACTTACCATTTCTGAGAAAGAACCACCTACTCATGTGTTGATGCCAAGATATTCCATTCCTACCATATGAATCTTGATCTCTAGCCTTCCCCAAGTTGCTTTCCACTCAAATCTTCTTTCCGCCAGATCCAAATCCTATGAGAGAGAGTTGAGTGTTGGGGAGACTATCATTTGAAGCACAAGAGCAAGGAGTTCATCATCAACGCACCATTTGTTACTTCTTGGAGAGTGGTGTCTCCTAGATTGGCTAGGTGTCACTTGGGAGCCTCCGACAAGATTGTGGAGTTAAACCAAGGAGTTTGTAAGGGCAAGGAGATCGCCTACTTCGTGAAGATCTACCGCTAGTAAGGCAAGTCCTTCGTGGGCGACGGCCATGGTGGGATAGACAAGGTTGCTTCTTCGTGGACCCTTCATGGATGGAGCCCTCCGTGGACTCGCGCAACTGTTACCCTTCGTGGGTTGAAGTCTCCATCAACGTGGATGTATGATAGCACCACCTATCGGAACCACGCCAAAAACATCCGTGTCTCCAATCGCGTTTGAATCCTCCAAATCCTTCCCTTTACTTTCTTGCAAGTTGCATGCTTTAATTTCCGCTGCCTATATACTCTTTGCATGCTTGCTTGATTTGTGTGATGATTGCTTGACTTGTCCTAAGAAAGCTAAAATCTGCCAAACTCTAAAATTGGGAAAAGGTTAAGTTTTTAATTGGTCAAGTAGTCTAATCACCCCCCCTCTAGACATACTTCAAGGTCCTACAAGTGGTATCAGAGCTTTGGTCTCCATTTGCTTTGATTTCCATAGATTTTGGTGGTCATAGCCTTGGTTTCACAACCTAGGAGAGTATGGCGTCTAGCGAGGGAAATTATCACCGTAGAGGTCCTTACTTTGATGGTACTAATTTTGCTAGTTGGAAGCATAAGATGAAAATGCATATTCTCGGACATAACCCCGCCGTTTGGGCTATTATTTGTATTGGCTTGCAAGGTGAATTCTTTGATGGGAGAGAGCCGAACCGTGAAGCTAATGCGGAAGAATTGAAGATGCTGTAATACAACGCTCAAGCTTGTGATATCATCTTCAACGGATTGTGCCCTGAAGAATTCAACAAAATCAGCCGTCTTGAGAATGCAAAGGAAATTTGGGACACTTTGATTGATATGCACGAAGGTACCGAATCCGTCAAGGAATCCAAGTTGGATGTGCTCCAAAGTCAGCTTGACAAGTTCAAAATGAAGGATGGTGAAGGTGTCGCTGAAATGTACTCTAGGCTTGCTCTTATTACAAATGAGATTGCCGGCTTAGGGAGTGAAGAGATGACCGACAGATTCATCATCAAGAAGATCCTAAGAGCATTGGATGGAGAGTATGATACCGTGTGCACATTGATCCAAATGATGCTAAACTACAAAGATCTCAAGCCAACGGAAGTCATTGGAAGAATTGTTGCTCATGAGATGTCACTCAAGGATAAGGAGGAACTTCACAACAAGTCAAGTGGTGCTTACAAAGCCTCAAGTGAAACCCCCACGTCATCAAGTGAGAAATAAACCTTCAATGAAGAATTGAGCTTAATGGTGAAGAACTTCAACAAATTCTACAAGAATAGAAGCAAAGAAAGAAGCTCCAAGTCAAGGTCTTACCATGACAAAAGATCTTCTAGTCGAGAGCGCAATTGCTACAATTGTGGGAGGCCTGGACACTATTCCAATGAGTGTACGGCACCCTACAAAAGAAGAGAAGATTCTCCAAAAAGAAGAAGCAAAAGAGAAGAATCACCACCGAGAGAGAGGAGGAGTAGAGATGATCGTTATGAATGAAGATCCTCACAGAGAAGCAAGGATTCAGAAAGGAAGGACAAGTCATCAAGGAGCTACACAAAACGAAGACATCAAGCTCATGTTGGTGAATGGGTTTTCGGCTCCGACTCCGACCATCACTCCGAGAGAAGCTATCACTCCGACTCCGAATATACTCAAGATGAAGGTGTTGTCGATCTAGCACTTGTGACAACCAACTCCTAGGACATATTTGATTCACCAAATGAAGGAATTGGAAGATGCTTCATGGCCAAAGGTCCAAAGGTAACACATCTAAGTATGTTGATTTCAATAGTGATGAAGATGACTTGCTTGTGGATGATGATTTACTTGTTGACAACTCTAGTGATGAATACTATGATGAAATGTCAATTAATCATGCTAATCAAACGAATGACAATGATAAGGAGAAAATTGAGTCTCTAACTAAAGAACTAAACACTCTTAAGTTGGCTCATGAAACTATCTTCGAAGATCATCGAGACTTTTTAAGGGCTCATGAGAAGTTACGCTTTGAAAAGCTCAATCTTGAGCAAGAGCATGAGTTCTTAAAAGCAATCAATGATGATCTCCGTAAGAAAAGTTCTTCTTACATTGCCAAGCATTTACTACTATCTACTTACATGCCTCAAGTCAAGTCTAGTAATAAGTACAAGACAGATACTTCCTCTAGTAGTAACAATAATAATGTCAAATCCAATATTGTTGCTTCTAGTAGTTCTCTTGATTCCACTAATGATTCTCTTAGCCAAGTTACACTTGAGCAAGAAAATAGCTTATTGAAGGGAATTATAGAGAAAAGTGTTTACAAGAGCCTTGCTGGGAGTAAGCAATTCGAGGAAATTGTACGCAAGCAAGGAAGACACCGGAAGAATCAAGGTGTTGGTTTTGAACGAAAGTTCAATGCCAATGGAGTTGAGTGGGAAGAAGATCAATACCCCAAGACGAAGTTTGTCCCTCAACAAGAGAAGTATGATCCTACTTCCTTCAAGGGAACACAAGCTCAAGATGATCTTCCACCACGAGACCATAAAGGCAAGGACAAGCTTCAAGAAGAGATTGATGCATTTGAAGAAGCACCTAAGGTCTCGGTCAAGTGGGTTCCCAAGACTACGTCAAGTTCTACTTCAACAAGTACAACTACAACTCCAAGGATTCCCATCAAGATGATGTGGATCCTGAAGAAGAAGAACTAGAGAGTTCTTAAGGGTGACTCCGCCAACATTTTTCACTCATATCATTATGGCAATGACAAGTGCAATCAACTTCCACATCTTGCACTAGTTCAAGGAGTCACAAACCCTCATGTTGGTAAGGCAAGGGACAAGGTAACCTAATGATTTCATGGACATTATCTTGTGTGTGCATCACTCTAAGTCTATGGATATTCTTGTTTGTTCCATGTGGGACTAACCCATGTAGGTATGTTGAAAGTGCAACTCACTCCAACAGATAGCTCCAAGTGGACTACATCAACATTGAGCATCCACATCTTCAACACCTACAGGAAGTCATCATCGACAAAACCCAAGGTTATTTCATCCCTCTAAAAAGGGATCTCACATCTAGGGGGAGCTTAACTCACAGAATTGAGTCAAAGCAACTCTAATGGTGTGAACACATCAATGCATTATGTAAAAGTGGTAACCCCACTTGAGCTTAAACGATGAGTATGACCTATGATCAAATGTTTATCATTTGACTCCTAAGTCAATATACTCATATATAGATGACCTAGTCATCGCCAATTGTTTGATAGATGCTAGAATTGGTTGTGCATGCTTTGCCACATATTTCATTTGCCATCTTATTGTGTGAGCATGTTGGTGCATATTTTACTCATTCAAGGACATCCACTTGTTGTTTTGATTGTTTGGTTCTTCCTTCTTTTGGCCAAGTGGATGGACAAGAATGCCTAAGAACTTTCTCTAGCTATCTATGCTTTGCTCATCTCAAACTCTATTCATGCTACATCACAAAATTTGATCAAGTCAGATTCGAACCACTCTGTGTGAGGAGCACGCGGAGTCCCTGATTCGTCATAGACTTAAACTTCCAAAACTTCTTTGTGATTCTCGGTCTGACCGATTCCTCCATTTCGGTCCCACCAAGATCACTAAGTCGATCTAGGTTTTCAATCTCGGTGCAACCGATTTGAACATTTCGGTCACACCGAGTTGCTGTAACTGACACAGTTATGCATCTCAGTGCCACCGAGTTGTTCCACTCGGTCACACCGACAGGATCGGGCTATATATAGTCACGGGCAAAAATTTGGAAACTTC
Organism: Triticum dicoccoides; assembly: GCF_002162155.2. Taxonomy (NCBI): domain Eukaryota; kingdom Viridiplantae; phylum Streptophyta; class Magnoliopsida; order Poales; family Poaceae; genus Triticum; species Triticum dicoccoides. The sequence goes on along the minus strand of NC_041383.1, from coordinate 141,200,087 downwards.
TCCGAACCCCTTCGCCCGCGCAATAGCTCGCTCTACCTCCAAGGTCTCCGGATCGTATCCTTGTCGCCAGCCGCCTCCTATCGCTGGTCTCCGCCGCCGTCAACGGAATTCAACCCCGCCGTTGCCGCCGTAGCGAGTTCATCGCCAAACTAGGGTATGGACTCGTTCACTGTGCTATCCTCGTCTGATTCCTAGCACATTGTGTTCTTATTGATTCTTGCCACGATTGAAACACTCCTATCCAGTCAATGCAATCCGTAGATTAGATGAGATTTGAAAATTTAGGGTTAGGTTTCCACCGAAACCATCTCGGACCCACCGAGTTGAAAAACTCGGTCCCACCGATTTGGCTTATGCCATTGCACTAGTAGCTCTCGGTCTGACCGAGAATTGCTAATCGGTGCGACCGATTTTAGGACTTTGTGAAACTCTACCAGTCTCGGTGCCACCAAACTGTGACTCGGTCCAACCGAGTTCATCAGTTTATGTTCCAAAACTGCTTCGGTATCACCGAGTTTGAAAATCGGTTGATCCGAAATGCTTTCTGTGGAAAACTAAAACTGAATTTTTGAATCAATCTTTTGCAAAAAATCTCTGCATTTTGTGATGCTCATCCACTCCATCTCATCTATAACTCTTCACAGGGTCAGCAGTCAGTGTTTGCAGCATGTCAGACCAGAGTGACAGTCAGAATAGGTCAGAAGGGCAGATGCAAATGAGTGAGGGCACTAGTCCCTCCAGCACTTCAGATGAAGGCAGCAGGAGCACTCCTAGCAACCTGCCTAAGGCTGCTACCAGGCAAAGGAAGAAGAGAACCTCAGACTCTGAAGATGAGGATTATAGAGCTGAAGAAGATGAAGCTACTTCCAAGAAAGTAGTACTCAAAAAGGAGTATGGCTCAGCTAAGAATACAAAGCCAGGCATGAAGATTAAAAGGCCTACAGGAAGACAACCAATGTCCAAAGCCAGAGCATCAACTCAACTGCCTGAAAAGCCTGATCCCAAAGAGCCAGCTGCTGAAGGAAAGAAAAGGAAGGAAAGGGTCAAGAAGACCATGGCCAGAGTTGTTGGTCAACCTTCCATGATGGAAGAAGAAGAAGAGCTTGCTGCACCAGCACCAAAGGCACCAAAGCTTATGGGAGATGCCATTAGATCAGGGGCTGCAACATCTAAGCCCAAGGAAGCACCCAAAGTTGCCCCCAAGGCCAAGTCTGCACCAAAGAGGAATACTAGGAGTATTCCAGCTGCTGAGAAGAACAAGGCCCCGGTGCCTGAGGTTGCTGAGGAGGAAGATGAAGAAGGAGAAGTTCTGAGGAAGCTCAAGCCTAAGATACCAGACCACAATGATGCCCATCCTGTGGCTGAGGACATGAACATCAGAAAAGATTCAGGATTGAGGCTTTGGAGGATGACAGATCCATATGCCACAAGAAGAAGAACTGCTATTGATTACAGGTTCCATACAAAGGAACAACAGTACTTCTATGAGACAATCTTGTTGGATAAAAAGCCCATTGTGTGTGATATGAGGTGGGTCGACTGGACCTACATGAAGGAAAATGAAGAACACTATCCTGGAGTGCAAGACAGTTTTGTTGCTTGTGGAGTTGCAGATTTTGTTGGGCAAAAGCTCACCAACTGGAATGATGAACTTATCATGCAATTCTACTCCATAGCACACTTCTATCCAGATGGAAGGATAGTTTGGATGTCTGAAGGTACAAGGTACCAGTCAACTGTTGAGGAGTGGGCAAATCTGATAAATGCCCCAAAGGAAAATGATGATGATCTAGATGTATATGCCAAGAAGAAAATGGGACACAATACCATGGCACATATGTACAAGGAGATCCCAGACAAAGCCCTAGAGACTTTCTCTTTTGGATCAGTCCACTTTCTTCTGTCATGGCTGCCTACAATCAACTGGATCCTAAGGCACACTCTATTGCCTAAGTCTGGTGACCATAGCATGATCAGAGGGCATGCAATCAACATGTTGCATTTGTTTGATGTGCCTCAGAAATTCAAGGTCATGAGCCTTATAGTGGAAACCATTAAGAGGACTGCAACAAATCATAAGAGGAGTTGTGGATATGCCCCTCAGATTCAGGAGTTGATTAACTCAAAGATGGGCACAGGCAAATATCTATTGGATAGGGAACATTTTCCACTCTATCCAGACTTTGAGGACAATGAGGTTGTCATGAATGAGGATGATCCATCATTAGTTCAAGCTCAAGAGAAGAAGGCGAAGGCAAGGAGGGAGAAGGCTGCCAAGATGCCAACTCAAGAGGAGGCATCTGAGTATTTCTTGAAGAACAAGCAGGAGCAGCTTGGTTACTTGATAGCATCAACACTAAGGATTGAGAAGGGGTTGGCCACCTTAACTTAGAATCAGGAAAGCTTGGAGATAATCATGGAACAAAAATTCTATGATCTTGATGTCAAGGTAACTGAGATTCAGTCAGATGTGGAGCAGCTGCAGGATGACATGCGGGAGAGGAAGGGAAAGACTACCACTAATGTATTTGCTAGAGTGCCTAGAGCTCAGAGGTCAGCTGCAGTGCTAGTGCCAGACACTAGAGCAACATCATCTGCACCAGCCACAACTCCTACAGCTCCAGTGCATCCAGCTCCAGCATCAACTCCAGCTCCCTCTACATCAACTGAAGCCTTCGTCCAAGGAGCCATCTCTACACCACCAACTGACGATCTAGCCTGAGAGTCGATCTAGCACTATGCATTTTCTATGAACTTTTAGGTAACTTGTTGCCAAAGGGGGAGAAAAATGTATAGATCATAGGATTCGAGAGAGAGAGTGTGTGTTGCTTTTGTTCTCTCTTGCTTTGGTGGTTTAAAACTTGTTTGCTTTTTGATTGCTTGAGGTACTATGCATTACCTGTGAGACATTGATGATCATGTGTTTGATCATAAGCTACACTTATGCATGTTTGATGATATTATCTTATCTATCCTAAGTGATCATTCACTTTGCTTGGTGATGAGTGCATGTATTCAATATTTATTATTTTGAGCGCTCCACCAAGATGTATGTGACATGGAAGAGTAACCCATGAGCCTAATTCCTTGTGCATTTGCAGTCCAAAGCAAATCTTAAACTATGCACAAATTTAGGGGGAGCTCTTGCTTATCACATACTTCTCAAAGCGACGATGTTTTCCAATCTTATTATCATTTGTCGAAGCTTTGATCTATATGTTGTCATCAATTACCAAAAAGGGGGAGATTGAAAGTGCAACTATCCCTAGGTGGTTTTGGTAATTCATAACAACATATAGCTCATTGAGATAATGCTATTCCAAGACCTATATTTCAGGAAAGCTCAATGAATGGCATGGCATGGATGATGAAAGTGGATCCCTCAAAATACTAAGGACAAAGGATTGGCTCAAGCTCAATAGCTCAAGACTCTTCATTTTATATTTTAGTGATCCAAGATCACATTGAGTCTATAGGAAAAGCCAATACTATCAAGGAGGGATGAGGTGTTGCTTAATGAGCCTCTTGCTTCATGTGCTTAGTGGTATGCTCCAAAACCCTCAGCTACTTTCTCACATCCACAAATGACCTATACCCAAAGCCAAAATCGGCCACACCGATTCTTCCAACCCGACGCCACCGATTAAAATGTCATAGCCACTGCCACAAACCCTAGGCAAGTCGGTCCTACTGATAGGGATCTCGGTCTCACCGAGATGGGATTGTAATCTCTTTGTTTCCCTTCGTAACGTTTCGGTCTAACCGAAGTGAGCGATCGGTCCCACCGAGATTGCAATGTAAACTCTTTGTTTCCCTTTTGTAACATTTTGGTCTCACCTAAAAGAGCAAATCGGTCCCACCGAGTTTACCTGACCAACTCTCTGGAAAGCTTATTATCAAAATCGGTCTTACCGAGTTTGTGTAATCGGTCTTACCGAGATTACATTATGCCCTAACCCTAACCGAATCAGTCTCACTGAGTTGCATGTCAGTCCCACCGAAAATCACTAACGGTCACTAGGTTTACTAAATCGGTCTGACCGAGTCTGTTGAATCGGTCCCACCTAGTTTGGTAAATTGTGTGTAACGGTTAGATTTTGTGTGGAGGCTATATATACCCCTCCACCTCCTCTTCATTCATGGAGAGAGCCATCAGACTAAACCTACACTTCCAACTTACCATTTCTGAGAAAGAACCACCTACTCATGTGTTGAGGCCAAGATATTCCATTCCTACCATATGAATCTTGATCTCTAGCCTTCCCCAAGTTGCTTTCCACTCAAATCTTCTTTCCACCAGATCCAAATCCTATGAGAGAGAGTTGAGTGTTGGGGAGACTATCATTTGAAGCACAAGAGCAAGGAGTTCATCATCAACGCACCATTTGTTACTTCTTGGAGAGTGGTGTCTCCTAGATTGGCTAGGTGTCACTTGGGAGCCTCCGACAAGATTGTGGAGTGGAACCAAGGAGTTTGTAAGGGCAAGGAGATCGCCTACTTCGTGAAGATCTACCGCTAGTAAGGCAAGTCCTTCGTGGGCGACGGCCATGGTGGGATAGACAAGGTTGCTTCTTCGTGGACCCTTAGTGGGTGGAGCCCCCAGTGGACTCGCGCAACCGTTACCCTTCGTGGGTTGAAGTCTCCATCAACGTGGATGTACAATAGCACCACCTATCGGAACCACGCCAAAAACATCCGTGTCTCCAATCGCATTTGAATCCTCCAAACCCTTCCCTTTACTTTCTTGCAAGTTGCATGCTTTAATTTCCGCTGCCTATATACTCTTTGCATGCTTGCTTGATTTGTGTGATGATTGCTTGACTTGTCCTAAGAAAGCTAAAATCTGCCAAACTCTAAAATTGGGAAAAGGTTAAGTTTTTAATTGGTCAAGTAGTCTAATCACCCCCCCTCTAGACATACTTCAAGGTCCTACACCCTCCCCAGAGCGTAACAGTACGGCCGACCGCCCAGGACCACCTAAACCACGGCAAGTTAATTGCAATGCCTCCAGACCTAGTAAACTGGGGGCTCCATAACACACAAAGCCCACAAGGGTATGACGCCACGGAAAACATCTCCTAAAAGATGTAAGGCGCAAAGGCCAAGTTCCGTTGGCCCACCACTCTAAACGGTTGCCTTCGGACCATCCACAAAATACTATGCCAAAGAATAAATCCTCGGCACCTTCCCATACGATAGCTTACCGTATGCTAGCGGGAAAAACCACGACAACTAGATTCTACGTGGTAAATTACCCAGGCCAACCATTCGGACATCCACTGCGGAGTCCGTACTACCTCACGGTCTAACGACTGGGTATACCAGGGCCCGATTAGGGACCCTGGGAGCAACAACAAGAGGACACCTAGCTGTCTTCACACGTTTCACATTTGCAAACTAACGCTTAACGCAGAATAGAGCTGGCGGCATGGAATTATCCCGGACACACAAAGGAAGGAACATGCAGGTGGAAGGCAGTTCGGATTCACTCTCGACCCACTCACAGGCCCCTCCAGTCCGGCCATAATAGGTTCCGTCAAACAACACCTCTTTCCATACATCATACTAATATGCATAGACATAAAATTCTACTACGATGCGTAAATAGCAATTACCGGTTGTCGTTTTTTGCCGACGCCTCCTTCTGTTGGTGAACGTTACAGAAAATTAAAATTTTTCCTACGGTTTCTCCAAGATCCATCTATGAGTTCATCTAAGCAATGATTCAAGGGAGTGAGTTTGCATCTACATACCACTTGTAGATCGCCTACGGAAGCGTTCGAGGGAGCGGTGATGATGGAGTCGTACTCGACGTGATTCAGATCACCGATGACCAAGTGTTGAATGGACAACACCTCCGTGTTCAACACACGTACGGTACGGGCGACGTATCCTCCGTCTTGATCCAGCAAGGAGGAAGGAGAGGTTGAGGAAGACAGCTCCACCGGCAGCACGACGGCGTGGTGTTGGTGGAGAAGCAGCACTCCGACAGGGCTTTGCCACGCTCGTGACGGAGAAGGAGAGGTGTTGGGGAGGGGAGGGGCTGCGCCTTGGCTTGTGTATGCAGCCCTCCCCTCACCCCTCTATTTATAGGGGAAGGGGCAAGGGGGGACGGCCCCTCTAGATGGGATCTAGAGGGAGGGGCGGCGGCCAGGGAGGGGGGACTTGCCCCCCAAGCAAAGGGGGCGCCCCCTCTAGGGTTCCCCCCCCAACCCTAGGCGCATGGGCCCAAAGGGGGGGTGCGCCCAGCCCTCCAGGGGCTGGATCCTGCCCCACGCAGCCCATGTGGCCCCCCGGGAGGGGTGGCCCCTCCCGGTGGACCCCCGGAACCCTTCCGGTGGCCCCGGTACAATACTGATATGCCCCCGAAACTTTCCGGTGTCCGTTTGACAACTTCCCATATATAAATCTTTACCTCCGAACCCTTCCGGAACTCCTCGTGACGTCCGGGATCTCATCCGGGACTCCGAACAACATTCGGTATTCACATACAAGTCTTCCTAATAACCCTAGCGTCACCGAACCTTAAGTGTGTAGACCCTACAAGTTCGGGAGACATGCAGACATGACCGAGACGGCTCTCAGGTCAATAACCAACAGCGGGATCTGGATACCCATGTTGGCTCCCACATGCTCCTCGATGATGTCATCGGATGAACCACGATGTCGAGGATTCAAGCAACCCCGTATACTATTCCCTTTGTCAATCGGTACGTTACATGCCCGAGACTCGATCGTCGGTATCCCAATACCTCGTTTAGTCTCGTTACCGGCAAGTCACTTTATTCGTACCGTAATGCATGATCCCGTGACCAAGCACTTGGTCACTTTGAGCTCATTATGATGATGCATTACCGAGTGGGCCCAGAGATACCTCTCCGTCATACGGAGTGACGAATCCCAGTCTCGATCCGTGTCAACCCAACAGACACTTTCAGAGATACCTGTAGTGTACCTTTATAGTCACCCAGTTACGTTGTGACGTTTGGTACACCCAAAGCACTCCTACGGTATCCGGGAGTTACACGATCTCATGGTCTAAGGAAGAGATACTTGACATTGAAAAAACTCTAGCAAAACGAACTACATGATCTTGTGCTATGCTTAGGATTGGGTCTTGTCCATCACATCATTCTCCTAATGATGTGATCCCGTTGTCAATGACATCCAATGTCCATAGTCAAGAAACCATGACTATCTGTTGACCAACGAGCTAGTCAACTAGAGGCTCACCAGGGACGTATTGTGGTCTATGTATTCACACGTGTATTACGATTTCCGGATAATACAATTATAGCATGAATAAAAGACAATTATCATGAACAAGGAAATATAATAATAATGCTTTTATTATTGCCTCTAGGGCATATTTCCAACAGTCTCCCACTTGCACTAGAGTCAATAATCTAGTTACATTGTGATGAATCGAACACCCATAGAGTTCTGGTGTTGATCATGTTTTGCTCGCGAGAGAGGTTTAGTCAACGGATCTGCGACATTCAGATCCGTATGTACTTTGCAAATATCTATGTCTCCATCTTGAACATTTTCACGGATGGAGTTGAAACGACGCTTGATGTGCCTGGTCTTCTTGTGAAACCTGGGCTCATTGGCAAGGGCAATAGCTCCAGTGTTGTCACAGAAGAGTTTGATCGGCCCCGACGCATTGGGTATGACTCCTAGGTCGGTGATGAACTCCTTCACCCAAATAGCTTCATGCGCTGCCTCCGAGGCTGCCATGTACTCCGCTTCACATGTAGATCCCGCCACGACGCTCTGCTTGCAGCTGCACCAGCTTACTGCTCCACCATTCAACATATACACGTATCCGGTTTGTGACTTAGAGTCATCCAGATCTGTGTCGAAGCTAGCGTTGACGTAACCCTTTACGGTGAGCTCTTCGTCACCTCCATAAACAAGAAACATGTCCTTTGTCCTTTTCAGGTACTTCAGGATATTCTTGACCGCTGTCCAGTGTTCCTTGCCGGGATTACTTTGGTATCTTCCTACCAAACTTACGGCAAGGTTTACATCAGGTCTGGTACACAGCATGGCATACATAATAGATCCTATGGCTGAAGCATAGGGGATGACACTCATCTCTTCTTTATCTTTTGCCGTGGTCGGGCATTGAGCCGAGCTCAATCTCACACCTTGCAATACAGGCAAGAACCCCTTCTTAGACTGATCCATTTTGAACTTCTTCAAAATCTTATCAAGGTATGTGCTTTGTGAAAGACCTATGAGGCGTCTCGATCTATCTCTATAGATCTTGATGCCTATATATATAAGCAGCTTCTCCAAGGTCCTTCATTGAAAAACACTTATTCAAGTAGGCCTTAATGCTGTCCAAGAATTCTATATCATTTCCCATCAAGAGTATGTCATCTACATATAATATGAGAAATGCTACAGAGCTCCCACTCACTTTCTTGTAAACGCAGGCTTCTCCGTAAGTCTGCATAAACCCAAACGCTTTGATCATCTCATCAAAGCGAATGTTCCAACTCCGAGATGCTTGCACCAGCCCATAAATGGATCGCTGGAGCTTGCATACTTTGTTAGCATTCTTAGGATCGACAAAACCCTCCGGCTGCATCATATACAGTTCTTCCTTAAGATGTCCGTTAAGGAATGCCGTTTTGACGTCCATCTGCCATATCTCATAATCATAGTATGCGGCAATTGCTAACATGATTCGGACGGACTTAAGCTTCGCTATGGGAGAGAAAGTCTCATCGTAGTCAATCCCTTGAACTTGCCGATAACCCTTAGCGATAAGTCGAGCTTTATAGATGGTGACATTACCATCCGCGTCCGTCTTCTTCTTAAAGATCCATTTGTTTTCTATTGCTCGCCGATCATTGGGCAAGTCAGTCAAAGTCCATACTTTGTTTTCATACATGGATTCTATCTCGGATTTCATGGCTTCAAGCCATTTGTTGGAATCTGGGCCCGCCATTGCTTCTTCATAGTTCGAAGGTTCATCGTTGTCTAACAACATGATTTCCAGGACAGGGTTGCCATACCACTCTGGTGTGGAACGTGTCCTTGTGGACCTACGAAGTTCAGTAGCAACTTGATCAGAAGTACCTTGATCATCATCATTAATTTCCTCTCCAGTTGGAGTAGGCATCACATGAACATTTTCCTGAGCTGCACTACTATCATGTTCAAGAGGTAGTACTTCATCGAGTTCTACTTTCCTCCCACTTACTTCTTTCGAGAGAAACTCTTTTTCTAGAAAGGATCCGTTCTTGGCAACAAAGATCTTGCCCTCGGATCTTAAGTAGAAGGTATACCCAATGGTTTCTTTAGGGTATCCTATGAAGACGCATTTTTCCGACTTGGGTTCGAGCTTTTCAGGTTGAAGTTTCTTGACATAAGCATCGCATCCCCAAACTTTTAGAAACGACAGCTTAGGTTTCTTCCCAAACCATAATTCATACGGTGTCTTCTCAAAGGATTTAGACGGTGCCCTATTTAAAGTGAATGTAGCTGTCTCTAGAGCGTATCCCCAAAATGATAGCGGTAAATCGGTAAGAGACATCATAGATCGCACCATATCTAATAGAGTGCGATTACGACGTTCGGACACACCGTTACGCTGAGGTGTTCCAGGCGGCGTGAGTTGTGAAACGATTCCACATTTTCTTAAGTGTGTACCAAAGTCGTGACTTAAATATTCTCCTCCACGATCCGATCGTAAGAACTTTATCTTTCGATCACGTTGATTCTCTACTTCATTCTGAAATTCCTTGAACTTTTCAAAGGTCTCAGACTTGTGTTTCATCAAGTAGACATACCCATATCTACTCAAGTCATCAGTGAGAGTGAGAACATAACGATATCCTCCGCGAGGCTCAACGCTCATTGGACCGCACACATCGGTATGTATGATTTCCAACAAGTTGGTTGCTCGCTCCATTGTTCCGGAGAACGGAGTCTTGGTCATCTTTCCCATGAGGCATGGTTCGCATGTGTCAAATGATTCATAATCGAGAGACTCTAAAAGTCCATCAACATGGAGCTTCTTCATGTGCTTGACACCAATGTGACCAAGGCGGCAGTGCCACAAATATGCGGGACTATCGTTATCAACTTTACATCTTTTGCTATTCACACTATGAATATGTGTAGTATTACGTTCGAGATTCATTAAGAATAAACCATTGACCATCGGGGCATGACCATAAAACATATCTCTCATATAAATAGAACAACCATTATTCTCGGATTTAAATGAGTAGCCATCTCGCATCAAACGAGATCCAGATACAATGTTCATGCTCAAACTTGGCACTAAATAACAATTATTGAGGTTTAAAACTAATCCCGTAGGTAAATGTAGAGGTAGCGTGCCGACGGCGATCACATCGACCTTGGAACCATTCCCGACGCGCATCATCACCTCGTCCTTCGCCTCCTCTTATTCCGCAGCTCCTGCTGTGAGTTACAAATGTGAGCAACGGCACCGGTATCAAATACCCAGGAGTTACTACGAGTACTGGTAAGGTACACATCAATTACATGTATATCAAATATACCTTTAGTGTTGCCGGCCTTCTTGTCTGCTAAGTATTTGGGGCAGTTCCGCTTCCAGTGACCCTTCCCCTTGCAATAAAAGCACTCAGTTTCAGGCTTGGGTCCATGCTTTGACTTCTTCCCGGCAACTGGCTTACCGGGCGCGGCACCATCTTTGCCGTCCTTCTTGAAGTTCTTCTTACCCTTGCCCTTCTTGAACTTAGTGGTCTTATTGACCATCAACACTTGATGTTCTTTCTTGATTTCAACCTCTGCCGACTTCAGCATTGAAAATACTTCAGGAATGGTATTCACCATCCCCTGCATATTGTAGTTCATCACGAAGCTCTTGTAGCTTGGTGGGAGCGACTGAAGGATTCTGCCAATGACCGCCTCATCCGGGAGGTTAATGTCCAGCTGGGACAGGCGGTTGTGCAACCCAGACACTTTGAGTATATGCTCACTGACAGAACTATTTTCCTCCATCTTACAACTATAGAACTTTTCGGAGACTTCATATCTCTCGACCCGGGCATGAGCTTGGAAAACTAGTTTCAGCTCCTCGAACATCTCATATGCTCCGTGTTGCTCAAAACGCTTTTGGAGCCCCGGTTCTAAGCTGTAAAACATGCCGCACTGAACGAGGGAGTAATCATCAGCACGAGACTGCCAAGTATTCATAATGTCTTGGTTCTCTGGGACGGGAGCGTCACCTAGCGGTCCTTCTAGGACATATTGTTTCCTGGCAGCTATGAGGATGATCCTCAGGTTCCGGACCCAGTCCGTATAGTTGCTGCCCATCATCTTTCAGCTTGGTTTTCTCTAGGAACGCGTTGAAGTTCATGTTGACATGAGCGTTGGCCATTTGATCTACAAGACATATTTTGCAAAAAGTTTTAGACTAAGTTCATGATAATTAAGTTCATCTAATCAAATTATTGAATGAACTCCCACTCAGATTTGACATCCCTCTAGTCATCTAAGTGTTACACGATCCGAGTCGACTAGGCCGTGTCCGATATTCACGTGAGACGGACTAGTCATCATTGGTGAACATCTCCATGTTGATCATATCTTCCATACGACTCATGTTCGACCTTTCGGTCTCTGTGTTCCGAGGCCATGTCTGTACATGCTAGGCTCGTCAAGTTAACCCTAAGTGTTGTGCATGTGTAAATCTGTCTTACACCCGTTGTATGTGAACGTAAGGATCTATCACACCCGATCATCACGTGGTGCTTCGAAACGACGAACTTTAGCAACGGCACACAGTTAGGGGGAACACTTTCTTGAAATTATTATAAGGGATCATCTTATTTACTACCGCCATTCTAAGTAAACAAGATGCATAAACATAATAAACATCACATGCAATTATATAAAGTAGTGACATGATATGGCCAATATCATATAGCTCCTTTGATCTTCATCTTCGGGGCTCCATGATCATCTTGTCACCGGCATGACACCATGATCTCCATCATCATGATCTCCATCATCGTGTCTTCATGAAGTTGTCACGCCAACGACTACTTCTACTTCTATGGCTAACGCGTTTAGCAATAAAGTAAAGTAATTTACAGGGCGTTCTTCAATGACACGCAGGTCATACAAAAAATAAAGACAACTCCTATGGCTCCTGCCGGTTGTCATACTCATCGACATGCAAGTCGTGATTCCTATTACAAGAACATGATCTCATACATCACAATATATCATTCATCATTCATCACAACTTCTGGCCATATCACATCACATGACAATTGCTGCAAAAACAAGTTAGACGTCCTCTAATTGTTGTTGCATCTTTTACGTGGCTGCAATTGGGTTCTAGCAAGAACGTTTTCTTACCTACGAATAACCACAATGTGATTTTTTGTCAACTTCTATTTACCCTTCATAAGGACCCTTTTCATCGAATCCGCTCCAACTAAAGTGGGAGAGACAGACACCCGCCAGCCACCTTATGCAACTAGTGCATGTTAGTCGGTGGAACCGGTCTCACGTAAGCGTACGTGTAAGGTTGGTCCGGGCCGCTTCATCCCACAATACCGCTGAAGCAAGATAAGACTAGTAGCGGCAAGCAAGTTGACAAGATCTACACCCACAACAAAATTGTGTTCTACTCGTGCAATAGAGAACTACGCATAGACCTAGCTCATGATGCCACTGTTGGTGAACGTTACAGAAAATTAAAAATTTTCCTACGGTTTCTCCAAGATCCATCTATGAGTTCATCTAATTAACGAGTCAAGGGAGTGAGTTTGCATCTACATACCACTTGTAGATCGCGTACGGAAGCGTTCAAGGGAGCGGTGATGATGGAGTCGTACTCGACGTGATTCAGATCACCGATGACCAAGTGCTGAATGGACAGCACCTCCGCGTTCAACACACGTACGGTACGGGCGACGTCTCCTCCGTCTTGATCCAGCAAGGAGGAAGGAGAGGTTGAGGAAGAGAGCTCCACCGGCATCACGACGGCGTGGTGTTGGTGGAGAAGCAGCACTCCGACAGGGCTTCGCCAAGCTCGTGACGGAGAAGGAGAGGTGTTGGGGAGGGGAGGGGCTGCGCCTTGGCTTGTGTATGCAGCCCTCCCCTCACCCCTCTATTTATAGGGGAAGGGGCAAGGGGGGCCGGCCCCTCTAGATGGGATCTAGAGGGGGGGCGGCGGCCAGGGAGGGGGGACTTGCCCCCCAAGCAAAGGGGGCGCCCCCTCTAGGGTTCCCCCCCCCAACCCTAGGCGCATGGGCCCAAAGGGGGGGGGGCGCCCAGCCCTCCAGGGGCTGGCTCCTGCCCCACGCAGCCCATGTGGCCCCCCGGGAGGGGTGGCCCCTCCCGGTGGACCCTCGGAACCCTTCCGGTGGCCCCGGTACAGTACCGATATGCCCTCGAAACTTTCCAGTGTCCGTTTGACAACTTCCCATATATAAATCTTTACCTACGGACCCTTTCGGAACTCCTCGTGACGTCTGGGATCTCATCCGGGACTCCGAACAACATTCGGTATTCACATACAAGTCTTCCTAATAACCCTAGCGTCACTGAACCTTAAGTGTGTAGACCCTACGGGTTCGGGAGACATGCAGACATGACCGAGACGGCTCTCGGGTCAATAACCAACAGCGGGATCTGGATACCCATGTTGGCTCCCACATGCTCCTCGATGATGTCATCGGATGAACCACGATGTCGAGGATTCAAGCAACCCCGTATACTATTCCCTTTGTCAATCGGTACGTTACATGCCCAAGACTCGATCGTCGGTATCCCAATACCTCGTTTAGTCTCGTTACCGGCAAGTCACTTTATTCGTACCGTAATGCATGATCCCGTGACCAAGCACTTGGTCACTTTGAGCTCATTATGATGATGCATTACCGAGTGGGCCCAGAGATACCTCTCCATCATACGAAGTGACAAATCCCAGTCTCGATCCGTGTCAACCCAACAGACACTTTTGGAGATACCTGTAGTGTACCTTTATAGTCACCCAGTTACGTTGTGACGTTTGGTACACCCAAAGCACTCCTACAGTATCCGGGAGTTACACGATCTCATGGTCTAAGGAAGAGATACTTGACATTGAAAAAACTCTAGCAAAACGAACTACACGATCTTGTGCTATGCTTAGGATTGGGTCTTGTCCATCACATCATTCTCCTAATGATGTGATCCCGTTGTCAATGACATCCAATGTCCATAGTCAGGAAACCATGACTATCTGTTGACCAACGAGCTAGTCAACTAGAGGCTCACCAGGGACGTATTGTGGTCTATGTATTCACACATGTATTACGATTTCCGGATAATACAATTATAGCATGTATAAAAGACAATTATCATGAACAAGGAAATATAATAATAATGCTTTTATTATTGCCTCTAGGGCATATTTCCAACACCTTCGCCGAACATAAAAGCCACACTCCGCGTCCGCCTGGTTGCACCAGGGGCTCCACAGTACGGCAAGCAAGTCCGACCACCTTTTCGGTCGTTCGGCACCCCGAACTTATAGCACTATATGCATCTGCTCCGGATCATGTCTTGGGTCATTGGTTGGGTTTGCCCAGCTCCCATGTTTTGGTACCTTACGTTCCGTTCTATCGGCTAAGGTAGCGCTGGGAGAACTACTGCGATTGTGTCCCGGTTCAGCCGGACGAGCACCTCAGTAGAGAAAGCCGAAAACCGACTGTCATGATAAAGCGAGAGCCGGTCCGCTGTTCGAGAGTTCATAAAATCCTTAAAGATTTATTCCGCATAACGCCATCATAAATGCTAAGTGCGATGGATCGGTATTCTGATCAGGCGCCAATAGAGCCCCTAGCTCGGCCTTCCGAACACTAGGGGCTGCGCCGACCATACTCAAATTCCTATGGCTAAGTGAGAGTAATAAAGCCCTATAGTCCGATTGCCTGCGCGGAAAGATACACCTCCTTAAAAGGACCCAACTATGGGATAAAGAGCGTTCAGATATATCCCGAACACCCCCGTATCCTTTTTACGAGGGGGCAGAAGCCGACAACTGGCCAACTCCCAGAATTGGCATAAAATAAACAGCCGCACAGGAAGAACATATGTTCAAATAAAACAGGCAGTATACAACAAACATGCCATTATCCCATATTACAACAACTGGCATAGATGCCCTCCAGGAAATATAATGTCTTTAGTACACCTGTCCGCCACAAGGCGGGCCCCTTTCATCACACCTTCATAATATTGCTTGGGCTTGTGGTGCTCCTTACCCTCCGACAGCCCCTCAGTGATCAGCTTTTCCGCGTCAAGCTTCCCCCAATGCACTTTTGCATGGGCAAATGCCATACGCGCACCTTCTATGCAGACCGATCACTTGATAGCATCTAGCCGAGGACAGGCGCCCACGATCCGCTTAACGAGTGCGAAGTAGCTGCTGGGAATCGGATCCGCAGGCCAAAGCCGGACAATTAAGTCCTTCATGGCTAATTCGGCCGCCTGGTGCAGTTTGATCAGCTGTTTCATCTGATCGACAAATGGCACCGGATAGTTCGGCGCCAGATACTGCGACCAGAAATCCCTCTCCGCAGCCTTCTTCTCCTTGGTGCGAAAGAATTGAGCAGCATCTAATATGCTGCGAGGAAGATCCACAAAAGCCCCTGGATGTGACGCCCGGATAATCAAGCTACAGTAACCTCTGCTAATAATGCCACGTCACCTCGATTACTGTTGCTAATCTCACTTTAGTTCGAAACCGATTCAAATTCAAATTCAAAAGAAAAGCGAACAACAAAAGTTTTCAAAAATTAAAACTAAAATGTTCGGGGGGTGCCAAATATTGCATAGGTAATTATGATGAAGTAAACACATTTTTAGAAAATGACTAGATACTTTAAAATGAAATAAAACAGAAAAGAAAAATATAGAAAAGAAAGAAAGAAAGAGAAAGGAAAACCCCCCAAACCCCCCGGGCCAACTGGCCCAGCTAACCCAGCCGACCGGCCCAGCCGGCCCAGCTCCTCGCGCCGCACCCTCTTCCTGTTCCTCGGTTGCGTGCCGCTACAGGGCGCGTCGCCACCGGACCCCCTCGCCGGCGTCGAGGAGGGGATAAGGACGCCACGCCTCCGCCTCCTCGGCCTCTCCTCCCACTCGCCCCCACTCTCCCCTCGGTCCCTGCGCCTCCCCCCTCAGATCCACCTCGCTTTCCCCCTCGTTCCCCACCATGTCTGAACGCTGCCATGGACTCGCCGTCGTGAAACGCGCGGCCACAGTCATCGCCTCACCGCGCCTGCGTGTCCATCATCACCGCCGTCGTCTTCCTCGTCGACCAGTGGCCACAGCTGGAGCTCGGAGGCGCTGCTGCAATGCCCCCCTTCTTCCACATCTCCGGTCGCCGCTGTTCTTCCCCAACTCCGGCGACATCCCTCTGCTGCTACTAAGCTACCACGGGCCATCTTGCGTGCCGCACGGTGAGCTCCCCCGCCTCCTACTCCTCCTCGTTAAGCCCCTGGCGCCCCGTAGCTACCTCGTCGCCGTTGCCGAGAGCCAGTTGCCGCGGATCGCCTCGCCGCCGAGGCCATGCTCTCCGTCGTGCTCGCCTGAGCATGGCATCGTGTTCCTGGCGCGTCCAGGGACCGAACGCACCCGCACACACGCTTCCATATGGCCCCTATGCCCTTGTGCGTTCAGCGCCTAAATGCGTTGCCGCCTGCGCTCGTCGCCGGCGTGCCTCCGGTGACCAAATGGTCACGGGGCAGCGCCCGTTGCATTCGCCACCTGACGCATGTCACGCCTGGCCTCTCAGTTCGCTCGCTAGTGTGACGCGTCGCCGTTTCCTCTCGCGTCCGACTCCGGTCGTCCACCGATGAGCTCACCGCGCTCAACTCTGGCCACCTCGGCCTCCGCAGCCACCACCATTCGCTCCGCCGTCGTCTTGCCGTTCGAATGCAACCGGTCCCGCCCGTTTTGGTGGCCTACAGGCAAAACCCGACACTCGCCCAAGCCGCGCCGCCGTGAAAACGAACTCGCCGGCGTCTAAACGCCGGCCAGCTGACGTAGCATGCGTGGGGTCCACCCCTGGGTCACTGCCAGTGGGTCCCCGGGGCCAAGTTGACCTATTGACTAAGTCAACTGCTGACTAGGCCGCCCGTGTCTCACTGACCTATGGGCCCCACCTAAATAAACAAATAAAAATAAATAGATAATTTGCTAATTAATTAAATTGGTTAATTAAACACTAACCTCTCACTGACTACCGGGCCCCACCTGCTAATTAACCCGTTTAGTTAGTTCAAACCCCCTGATTAGTGCCCCTGACAATGACATGTGGGTCCCACTGGACCCACCTGTCTGGTTTGACTGGTCAACTGACCAGTTGACCTGCTGACATCACTCTGATGTCATGCCTATGTCATCATTCACTGTTTTGGATAATGTTGGATTTAAATAAATAAATAAAATCAGGAAATGATTTAAATCTTTAGAAAATCATATCTTTTAATCCGTAACTCGGATGAAAATACTTTCTACATGAAAGTTGCTCAGAACGATGAGATGAATCCGGATACGCAGCCTGTTCGTCGGCCACACATCCCTTGCATAGCAAGCACGCAACTCTCCCCCTCCGGTTAATCTGTCCGAAAACGTGAAACACCGGGAATACTTTCCCGGATGTTTTCCCCCTTCGTCGATATCACCTACTACCGCGATTGGGAACACCTAGCATCGTTACTTGTCATGTCATGCATTGATATGCATCTGTTTGCATGGTATTCATTGTTTCTTCCCCCTCTTCTCTCCGGTAGACTACGAGACCGACGCTGCTGCTACCCAGTACGACTACGGTGTTGATGACCCCTCCTTGCCAAAGCAACCAGGCAAGCCCCCCCTTTGATCACCAGATATCGCCTATTCTACCCTCTACTGCTTGCATTAGAGTAGCGTAGTATGTTACTGTTTTGATTAATCCTATTCTGTTGCATAGCCTGTCATTGTTGTTACATCTGTTGATACCTTACCTGCAATCCTAAATGCCTAGTATAGGATGCTAGTTTATCATCATTGGCCCTACATTCTTGTCAGTCTGCCTTGCTATACTATCGGGTCGTGATCACTTGGGAGGTGATCACGGGTATATACTATACATATATACATATTATACAGATGGTGACTAAAGTCGGGTCAGCTCATTAAGTACCCGCAAGTGATTTCGATGTGGGGGCTGGAAGGACAGGTGGCTCCATCCCGGTAGAGGTGGGCCTGGGTTCCCGACGGCCCCTGACTGTTACTTTGTGGCGGAGCGACAGGGCAGGTTGCGACCACCTAGGTGAGAGGTGGGCCTGGCCCTGGTTGGCGTTCGCGGTTACTTCATAATAACACGCTTAACGAGATCTTGGTATTTGATCTGAGTCTGGCCACTGGCCTATACGCACTAACCAACTACGCGGGAAAGATATGGGCACTCGACATCGTGGTATCAGCCGAAGCCTTCGTGACGTCAGCGACTGAGCAGCGCGCGCCGGGTTGGACTGCGTTAACGCAACTTCCTTTGTAATGGAGGTTGCTAGGTCTGCTCACCGGCCGCCCTCGCAACGTGAAGGTGTGCAATGGGCGATGGGCCCAGACCCCTGCGCGCATAGGATTTAGACCGGCGTGCTGACCTCTCTGTTGTGCCTAGGTGGGGTTGCGACGTGTTGACCTTTCGAGGCCGGGCATGACCCAGGAAAGTGTGTCCGGCCAAATGGGATCGACTGTGTTGGGTTATGTGGTGCACCCCTGCAGGGAAGTTAATCTATTCGAATAGCTGTGTCCCTCGGTAAAAGGACGACCCGGAGTTGTACCTTGACCTTATGACAACTAGAACCGGATACTTAATAAAACACACCCAGACAAGTTCCACAGACAACCCGGTGATCGCTTTTCCACAAGGCGACGAGGGGAGGATCGCCGGGTAGGATTATGCTATGCGATGCTACTTGGAGGACTTCAATCTACTCTCTTCTACATGCTGCAAGACGGAGGCTGCCAGAAGCGTAGTCTTTGATAGGACTAGCTATCCCCCCCTTATTCTGGCATTCTACAGTTCAGTCCACCGATATTGCCTCTTTACACATATACCCATGCATATGTAGTGTAGCTCCTTGCTTGCGAGTACTTTGGATGAGTACTCACGGTTGCTTTTCTCCCCCTTTTCCCCTTCCCTTCTACCTGGTTGTCGCAACCAGATGTCAGAGCCCAGGAGCCAGACGCCACCGTCGATGACAACTCCTACTACACCGGAGGTGCCTACTACTACGTGCAGCCCGCTGACGATGACCAGGAGTAGTTTAGGAGGATCCCAGGCAGGAGGCCTGCGCCTCTTTCGATCTGTATTCCAGTTTGTGCTGGCCTTCTTAAGGCAAACTTGTTTAACTTATGTCTGTACTCAGATATTGTTGCTTCCGCTGACTCGTCTATGATCGAGCACTTGTATTCGAGCCCTCGAGGCCCTGGCTTGTATTATGATGCTTGTATGACTTATTTATGTTTTAGAGTTGTGTTGTGATATCTTCCTGTGAGTCCCTGATCTTGATCGTACACGTTTGCGTGCATGATTAGTGTACGATTGAATCAGGGGCGTCACAAGTTGGTATCATAGCCGACTGCCTGTAGGAATCCCCCTTCCACACTCCTTGGCCGAAGTTGAGTCTAGTCATTGCAAAACTTTTACTAACATGGTTGTGCGGCTTACGGGCCCACGTCGCCATTGGGTGGTAGTAGGATCTTTATTCCTCAACCTTTACTCTAGGACTCTGAACTCTCTTCTATTCGGGTTAAATGAATTTTACTAAATCTAACATTAGGATCTCGTTATCACTTTCACCCGGAGAGCCCCTTATTACTGATGATCATCTGCTGCACGTGAAGACCCTGAAGATACTCTACGCTATTAACCCAAGAACTTGTGTTCATCGCGTTTGCAATTCCCTTCCACCGTCAACCCTTATGGATAACTACTTGTAGTTGTTATTCTTACATTCATCCCCAGTTGGTCTTGTTATTACAAGATACCCCGAAACACTCGTCGTTGTTCCGATAATCCTTTGAGCTTACTGCATTGCTGTTCTTTGTCACCTGAATACCCAAATGGATAATTCCTCGCACTTGCCGAGTATCCCCTCATCCCTAGTTGTTCATGTGTTTCACAATAGTCTTGAAAATACCATTCGATCTTCCGAAAATCTTCGGCAGCCATTTGCTCTTGAAATTCTTGCTTGCTTTCATTATGGTTAATCCCATAAGTCTAGAAATCTTATTGGCATCCTTTGTCACTATCATTTTGTGTCCGTTGATTCTATATGTGTGCGAATGCACGCAATCATCAGTTGATCCTTATAAATTATATTTTCGGCTACTTTCGAACATGAGCTGGATCTCGACCAATCAAATTGCCATTGATTATACCCCTAAGCCTACTCAACTTATCCATCCTTGATCAGAGCGTTGCTTCTAATCCCTGGATTTGGAAATCATAATTCCTTTGCAATTGAGCTTTGAGTTAGACAGTTGTTTCTATAATCTGACCTCCTTGCATTCTTTCTTCCTCTGGTTCAGTACCGATGCTCACATCAGATCCCTTGTGGACCACCAGAACCTGTTGTCGGATTTTATCTGACAATGTCCTTCATATTCAATAAGCTTGTGAGCCTTTCCTCGGATACATAATGCCTTTGGTAAATTGTATCCTTTGCTTTCTCAAGCATACTCTACTATCGAGTTTGTGTTATTTATTCTCGAAATGTGTGGTATATACTCCTAAGATGCCCCGATGGGTTGAACCTATGCCTTCCTTAATCTGTGTGAACCCGAAAGATTTCACGGGTCATACTTATCTGGTATTGCACCAGGTAAAAACTTTTACAACTAATGTCATTTTCGAAATACGAGAGGTGAATGAAAGGTTATGCGTTGAACAAGTGGGAGTCGACATTGAACCCTGTGTTCATGCCCATGGACATGATGTATACCTGATCATGGAAGCTTCTCTTAAAATAATTATCCCCTTGTTATAAGATCATCTTGTATCTGTGGACATGGTTCCGACCATGTTTCTCCTTGATTCCATTTCTCGTGCAAGTTTGATCACTTGTCTTCTACAAAGAAATACCCTAGTCCAAACTCTACTTTGATCTGACGTCGAGTGTTACCCCCTGGTATCTCGAGATTATCATGGAACTGCATAACTTCTTATGAGTTCTTCATCAAGTGCTACATTCTCACCGATTCCAATTTTTCACGGGCTCCGAGTTATTAAACACTCGAAGACACCGATAACTGAACCGAGTCCGCATTACGGCTCAACAACTCCTACTGATATTCTTTACTTACGAGTTTGTACCCAATCATGTCATTCCTAGCCTGATCGGCTATATCGTTATCGTGCTAAATCTTAACTATGCTACCTGGTCCTTCTTCCCGGAACACACTTTTTGATGCTGAGCTAAGCTTACGTCGATCTTCCTTGTCATATATTATTGGCTTGAACAACAATACTTGATTCCGAGGTTGTGTCGTATCCGTGGTTCCAGTGGTCTTTTGCTTCACCATTCCTTTTGCTTGATGTCGTCGTTATTCGATGGCAGCCTCATGGAATCTTCTGACAAAGGTGTCGTGATCATCAACATTCTGAGCTCTTCCAAAATATCTATTGAATTCTTGATGGGGAATACCATCCTTGCCCCTCGATGGTTTGTATTATCATCGGCAACGTTAATGCCCTCCCTCCAACACAAACTTGCTCATGTTTTGTGTATTACCTTGAGTTCCTTTCTACCCAGCTTGTGTCATGTTCTACCTTGGAATATTGCCATCTTTTATGTCAAGGATGTCATGGGAATTTCACCATTTCTTGAAAATTCTTGATTTAAGTGATACTTATCATCATCATCATTCTTTTCTTGGTGCCCTGTTGTTCCTAACAGTAATACTGACAAATGGACTAGTAATTTTAAAAAATTCTAGCAACCTTATTGCTTTGAAGTTAATGGTCGACATTTCATTCTTAGACTGTTGATTATTGAATCACCATTCTAACATTGGTCGTGCAACCCAACCCATATTACGGGTGCACCTTTCAACCAATATTTAATTGTGTATGTTTTCCTCGAGCATACCTCATTATATCACTTGATCTGACAAATGTTATGTCCTTGTTCTCATAATTGTGGCAATCCATCTTTTTGGAAATCTTAATGAATGGTCACTGATTCCATCAGCCACCTCCTCATCCTCTCGTTGGTTTACTGATGAACTCTTGTTTCGGAACTCGCTTCCATAGTACAATTCCCGAGAATCTTACAATGTCATTCAACAATTTGTGTTGCACCTTTCTTCTCAAGCATCCTGAGTCTGAGTTATCCTGACACCAATCAGATCTGAATCTCGGCCAGATATGATGGTTGGAACATATTTCCATGAGATATAACATTGGCCTTTATATGACCCGGTAAGGTGATGTCATGCCTAGCACACCTGGCCCGAGGCCCTATTGTTATAGAGTCCTTTTCAGCAAGGCTATCCATTCTTCCATGAGGAAATTGTAAGACTTTCCTATAAGTTGTTTCCGATGAATCCTTTGTGTTTCCAAAGTTTGATCTTCACCTGATGACCATGTCAATGCTATCTCGAAGCATGTCTATGGTACTCCGATTTTCAACAAGAACATTTGAAGCCCAATGCTAAATGTTTCTTGCTCAATTATCCAAACAACGTTGCATGGGTAATTTCATAAAATTTCTCTCCCCTTACCTAAAGGGTTTTCTACATTATATCATGTCATGGATATCATGCTCTACTTGTCCTTGGGAAGGATATACCCCTGAAATATGTGTTTAAACACATTTTCCTTTCCATTAATTTGTTTAACCTTCCTTGTGATCCATATGATCTAAACAGTAATGTTCTTCTGCTTTTGTAAACAGCTTGGTGTACAACCGGGTCAGTAAGACCCTGTTGCATTTGTCGATAGCATTCCGGTAACCACCGATGGATGAGAACTTTGCCTATTGGTCCGCCTCGTTCAACGAGCAGGAAAATGGTTCTCTTCGTCCCTCGCCCTTGGTACCAACGATGCAGTCAACATAACTAACCGGCTACCCTCTGACATGCCTTGCTATCATGACTGTGCAAGATGTCACCGCCCTTCCTACTTTAACCCACATGGTGGGCCCATAACCCACAAGTTCCACATGATCGAAACCTGACTCTCCTGTACACCCCTGTTCCTAAAGCTAATCCTCACGCTTGGCTTCGTATGAAAGATCACGAGCCACCTTCCTAGTGATCTATTCTGGTATCAGACACACTGCATATTCCCGTTGCTCTGAACCACTTTCACGCCTTGTAACAGGCATCAAACGATTGCCTGCCCGCTCGAAACTTCCCATGATACCTCCTTACTTTGCTCTTGATACTTTCTTAAGTTTCAATTCGAGAGTTACTTCCCACCACCTTAGCCGATGTTATTGACCAGATAGTTAACCTTGCAGAGGTTCATTCCCCCAGAATACCCACCCTTTATTCTTTTGGAAGTACGATGGAATACCCGAAGAAAGGATGCCGACTTCATCATGATGACCTAAAGCAGAGAAATGAATACATCAACGAAAAGGATCGACCACTTCGAGAAGAGCAACCAAGAACGAGAAGATTCGTTAGAATTTCGTAACCAGACCTTACCCCCTAGTTCCCCTCTTAAATCTCAGGACGAGATTTCTTGTAGTGGAGGAGAATTGTGACGCCCGGATAATCAAGCTACAGTAACCTCTGCTAATAATGCCACATCACCTCGATTACTGTTGCTAATCTCGCGTTAGTTCGAAACCGATTCAAATTCAAATTCAAAAGAAAAGGAAACACCATAAGTTTTCAAAAATTAAAACTAAAATGTTCGGGGGGTGCCAAATATTGCATAGGTAATTATGATGAAGTAAACACATTTTTAGAAAATGACTAGATACTTTAAAATGAAATAAAACAGAAAAGAAAAATAAAGAAAAGAAAGAAAGAAAGAGAAAGGAAAACCCCCCAAACCCCCCTGGGCCAACTGGCCCAGCTAACCCAGCCAACCGGCCCAGCCGGCCCAGCTCCTCGCGCCGCACCCTCTTCCTGTTCCTCGGTTGCGTGCCGCTATAGGGCACGTCGCCACTGGACCCCCTCGCTGGTGTCGAGGAGGGGATAAGGATGCCACGCCTCCGCCTCCTCGGTCTCTCCTCCCACTCGCCCCCACTCTTCCCTCGGTCCTTGCGCCTCCCCCTCAGATCCACCTGGCTCTCCCCCTCCTTCCCCACCACATCCGAATGCTGCCATGGACTCGCCGTCGTGAATCGCGCGGCCACAGTCATCGCCTCGCCGCGCCTGTGTGTCCGTCATCACCGCCGTCGTCTTCCTCGTGGACTGGTGGCCACAGCTGGAGCTCGGAGGCGCTGCTACAACGCCCCCCTTCTTCCACATCTCCGGTCGCCGCTGTTCTTCCCCAACTCCGGCGTCATCCCTCTGCTGCTACTAAGCTACCACAGGCCATCTTGTGTGCCGCACGGTGAGCTCCCCCGCCTCCTACTCCTCCTCGTTAAGCCCCTCACGCCCCATAGCTACCTCGTCGCCATTGCCGAGAGCCCGTTGCCGCGGATCGCCTCGCCGCCGAGGCCATGCTCTTCGTCGTGCTCGCCTGAGCACGGCATCGTGTTCCTGGCGCGTCCAGGGACCGAACACACCCACGCACGCGCTTCCATATGGCCCCTATGCCCTTGCGCGTTGAGCGCCCGAACGCGTTGCCGCCTGCGCTCGTCGCAAGCATGCCTCCGGTGACCAAATGGTCACGGGACAGCGCCCGTTGCATTCGCCACCTGACGCATGTCTCGCCTGGCCTCTCAGTTCACTAGCTAGCGTGCCGCGTCGCCGTTTCCTCTCGCGTCCGACTCCGGTCGTCCGCCGATGAGCTCGCCGCGCTCAACTCTAGCCACCTCGGCCTCCGCAACCACCACCATTTGCTCCGCCGTT
This sequence comes from Triticum dicoccoides, assembly GCF_002162155.2. Classification (NCBI taxonomy): domain Eukaryota; kingdom Viridiplantae; phylum Streptophyta; class Magnoliopsida; order Poales; family Poaceae; genus Triticum; species Triticum dicoccoides. Next base: position 141,175,052 of record NC_041383.1, on the reverse strand, counting down.
GTCTTGCCGTTCGAATGCAACCGGTCCCGCTCGTTTTGGTGGCCTACAGGCGAAACCCGACACTCGCCCAAGCTGCGCCGCCACGAAAACGAACTCGCCAGCGTCTAAACGCCGGCCACCTGACATGGCATGTGTGGGGTCCACCCCTGGGTCACTGCCAGTGGGTCCCCGGGGCCCAGTTGACCTGTTGACTAAGTCAACTGCTGACTAGGCCGCCCCTGTCTCACTGACCTATGGGCCCCACCTAAATAAATAAATAAAAATAAATAGATAATTTGCTAATTAATTAAATTGGTTAATTAAACACTAACCTCTCACTGACTACCCGGCCCACCTGCTAATTAACCCATTTAGTTAGTTTAAACCCCCTAATTAGTGCCCCTGACAATGACATGTGGGTCCCACAAGACCCACCTGTCTGGTTTGACTGGTCAACTGACCAGTTGACCTGCTGACATCACTCTGATGTCTTGCCGGCGTCATCATTCACTGTTTTGGATAATGTTGGATTTAAATAAATAAATAAAATCAGGAAATGATTTAAATCTTTAGAAAATCATATCTTTTAATCTATAACTCGGATGAAAATACTTTCTACATGAAAGTTGCTCAAAACGATGAGACGAATCTGGAACGCAGCCCATTCGTAAGCCACACATCCCTAGCATAGCAAGCACGCAACTCTCCCCTTCCAGTTCATCTGTCCGAAAACGTGAAACACCGGGAATACTTTCCCGGATGTTTTCCCCCTTCGTCGGTATCACCTACTACCGCGATTGGGCACACCTAGCATCGGTACTTGTCATGTCATGCATCGATATGCATCTGTTTGCATGGTATTCATTGTTTCTTCCCCCTCTTCTCTCCGGTAGACTACGAGACCGACGCCGCTGCTACCCAGTACGAGTACGGTGTTGATGACCCCTCCTTGCCAAAGCAACCAGGCAAGCCCCCCCTTTGATCACCAGATATCGCCTATTCTACCCTCTACTGCTTGCATTAGAGTAGTGTAGCATGTTACTGTTTCGATTAATCCTATTCTGTTGCATAGCCTTTCATTGTTGTTACATCTGTTGATACCTTACCTGCAATCCTAAATGCCTAGTATAGGATGCTAGTTTATCATCATTGGCCCTACATTCTTGTCAGTCTGCCTTGCTATACTATTGGGTCGTGATCACTTGGGAGGTGATCACGGGTATATACTATACATATATACATATTATACAGATGGTGACTAAAGTCGGGTCAGCTCGTTGAGTACCCGCAAGTGATTTTGATGTGGGGGCTGGAAGGACAGGTGGCTCCATCCTGGTAGAGGTGGGCCTGGGTTCCCGACGGCCCCCGACTGTTACTTTGTGGCGGAGCGACAGGGCAGGTTGCGACCACCTAGGCGAGAGGTGGGCCTGGCCCTGGTTGGCGTTCGCGGTTACTTCATAATAACACGCTTAACGAGATCTTGGTATTTGATCTGAGTCTGGCCACTGGCCTATACGCACTAACCAACTACGCGGGAGAGATATGGGCACTCGATGTCGTGGTATCAGCCGAAGCCTTCGTGACGTCAGGGACTGAGCGGTGCGCGCCGGGTTGGACTGTGTTAATGCAACTTCCTTTGTAATGGAGGTTGCTAGCTCTGCTCACCGGCTGCCCTCGCAACATGCAGTTGTGCAATGGGCGATGGGCCCAGACCCCTGCGCGCATAGGATTTAGACCGGCGTGCTGACCTCTCTGTTGTGCCTAGGTGGGGCTGCGACGTGTTGATCTTCCTGTTGGGGAACGTAGTAATTTTCAAAAATAAATCCTACGCACACGCAAGATCATGGTGATGCATAGCAACGAGAGGGGAGAGTGTTGTCCACGTACTCTCGTAGACCATAAGCGGAAGCGTTATGAGAACGCGGTTGATGTAGTCGTACGTCTTCACGATCCGACCGATCCAAGTACCGAACATACGGCACCTCCGAGTTCAGCACACGTTCAGCTCGATGACGATCCCTGGACTCCGATCCAGCAAAGTGTCAGGGATGAGTTCCGTCAGCACGACGGCATGGTAACGATGATGATGCTATACCGGCGCAGGGCTTCGCCTAAACTCCGCGACGATATGACCGAGGTGGAATATGGTGGAGGGGGGCACCGCACACGGCTAAGGAACGATCCGTAGATCAACTTGTGTTGTGCCTAGAGGTGCCCCCTGCCCTCGTATATAAAGGAGCAAGGGGGAGGGGGCGGACGGCCTAGGAGGGGGTGCGCCAAGGGGAGTCCTACTCCCACCGGGAGTAGGACTCCCTCCTTCCTTGTCGGAGTAGGAGAAGGGGAAAGAGGGGGAGAGGAAGAAGGAAAAGGGGGCTGCGCCCCTTGTCCAATTCGGACCAGAGGGGGGCGCAGGCCTCCTTCCTTTTGGCCTCTCTCCTCTATTCCTGTATGGCCCAATAAGGCCCATATACTCCCCGGCGAATTCCCGTAACTCTCCGGTACTCCGAAACATACCCAAATGACTCGGAACCTTTCCAAACTCCGAATATAGTCGTCCAATATATCGATCTTTATGTCTCGACCATTTCGAGACTCCTCGTCATGTCTCCGATCTCATCCGTGACTCCAAACTCCTTCGGTACATCAAAACTGATAAACTCATAATATAACTGTCATTGAAACCTTAAGCGTGCGGACCCTACGGGTTCAAGAACTATGTAGACATGACCTAGAACTATTCTCGGTCCTAAACCAATAGCGGAACCTGGATGCTCATATTGGCTCCTACATATTCTACGAAGATCTTTATCGGTCAAACCGCATAACAACATACGTTGTTCCCTTTGTCATCGGTATGTTACTTGCCCAAGATTCGATCGTCGGTATCCAATACCTTGTTCAATCTCGTTACTGGCAAGTCTCTTTACTCGTTACGTAATGCATCATTCCGTAACTAACTCATTAGCTACATTGCTTGCATGGCTTATAGTGATGTGCATTACCGAGAGGTCCCAGAGATACCTCTCCGACAATCGGAGTGACAAAACCTAATCTCGAAATATGCCAACCCAACATGTACCTTCAGAGACACCTGTAGTACTCCTTTATAATCACCCAGTTACGTTGTGACGTTTGGTAGCACCCAAAGTGTTCCTCTGGTAAACGGGAGTTGCATAATCTCATAGTTACAGGAACATGTATAAGTCATGAAGAAAGCAATAGCAACATACTAAACGATCAAGTGCTAGGCTAACGGAATGGGTCAAGTCAATCACATCATTCTCCTAATGATGTGATCCCGTTAATCAGATGACAACTCATGTCTATGGCTAGGAAACTTAACCATCTTTGATTCAACGAGCTAGTCAAGTAGAGGCATACTAGTGACACTATGTTTGTCTATGTATTCACACATGTATTATGTTTCCGGTTAATACAATTCTAGCATGAATAATAAACATTTATCATGATATAAGGAAACAAATAATAACTTTATTATTGCCTCTAGGGCATATTTCCTTCAGTCTCCCACTTGCGCTAGAGTCAATAATCTAGTTCACATCGCCATGTGATTTAACACCAATATTCATATTTGTATATGATTAACACCCATAGTTCACATCGTCATGTGACCAACACCCAAAGGGTTTACTAGAGTCAATAATCTAGTTCACATCGCTATGTGATTAACACCCAAAGAGTACTAAGGTGTGATCATGTTTTGCTCGTGAGAGAAGTTTAGTCAACGGGTCTGTCACATTCAGAGCCGTATGTATTTTGCAAATATTCTATGTCTACAATGCTCTGCACGGAGCTACTCTAGCTAATTCTCCCACTTTCAATATGTATCAAGATTAAGACTTAAAGTCATCTGGACCAGTGCCAAAATTTACATCGACGTAACCCTTTACGACGAACCTTTTTGTCACCTCCATAATCGAGAAATATATTGTCATTCCACTAAGGATAATTTTGACCAATGTCCAGTGATCTACTCTTAGATCAAAATTGTATTCCTTTGCAAAACTCAAAGCAAGGTATACAATATGTCTGGTTCACAACATAGCATACTTTATAGAACCTATGACTAAGGCATAGGGAATGACTTTTCACTTTCTATTTTTTTCCATGGTCGGGTCTTGAGTCTTACTCAACTTCACACCTTGCAACACAGGCAAGAACTCCTTCTTTGACTGTTCCATTTTGAACTATTTCAAAAGTTCATCAAGGTATGTACTCATTGAAAAATCTTATCAAGCATTTTAATCTATCAATATAGATCTTGATGCTCAATGTGTAAGCAACTTCACTGAGGTCTTTCTTTGAAAAACTTTTAGTCAAGTATCCTTTCATGCTATCCAGAATTTCTATATCATTTCCAATCAACAATATGTCATCCACATATAATATTAGAAATGCTACAGAGCTCCCACTCACTTTCTGTAAATACATGCCTTTCCAAAAGTCTGTATAAAACCATATGCTTTGATCAACTCATCAAAGCGTATATTCCAACTCCGAGATGCTTGCACCAGTCCATTGATGGATCGCTAGAGCTTGCACATTTTGTTAACACCTTTCGGATCGACAAAACCTTCTGCTTGTATCATATACAACTCTCCATTAAGAAAACCATTAAGGAATGCAGTTTTGACATCCATTTGCCAGATTTCATAAAATGTGGCAATTGCTAACATGATTCAGACAGACTTAAGCATCGATACGAGTGAGAAAATCTAATCGTATTCAACATCTTGAACTTGTCGAAAACCTTTCGCAACAAGTCGAGCTTAGTAGATAGTAACACTACTATCAATGTCCGTCTTCCTCTTGAAGATCCATTTATTTAACATGGCTTGATGATCATCGAGCAAGTCAATCAAAGTCCATACTTTGTTCTCATACATGGATCATATCTCAGATTTTATGGCCTCAAGACATTTCGCGGAATCTGGGCTCATCATCGCTTCCTCATAGTTCGTAGGTTCATCATGGTCTAGTAACATGATTTCCAGAATAAGATTACCGTACCACTCTGGTGCGGATCTTAATCTGGAAGATCTACAAAGTTTGGTAGTAACTTGATCTGAAGTTTCATGATCATCATCATTAGCTTCCTCACTAATTGGTGTAGGAATCACTGGAACTGATTTCTGTGATGAACTACTTTCCAATTCGGGAGAAGGTACAAATTATCTTATGAAGCTCTACTTTCCTTCCACTCACTTCTTTCGAGAGAAACTCCTTCTCTAGAAAGGATCCACTCTTAGCAATGAATGCTTTTGCCTTCGGATCTGTGATAGAAGGTGTACCCAACAGTTTCCTTTGGGTATTCTATGAAGACGCACTTCTCCGATTTGGGTTCGAGCTTATCAGGTTGAAACTTTTTCACATAAGCATCGCAGCCCCAAACTTTTAAGAAACAACAACTTTGGTTTCTTGCCAAACCACAATTCATAAGGCGCCGTTTCAACGGATTTTGATGGTGCCCTATTTAAAGTGAATGCAGCTGTCTCTAATGCATAACCCCAAAACAATAGCGGTAAACCGATAAAAGACATCATAGATCGCACCATATCTAGTAAAGTATGATTACGACGTTCGGACACACCATTACATTGTGGTGTTCCAGGTGGCGTGAGTTGCGAAACTATTTCACATTGTTTTAAATGAAGACCAAACTCGTAACTCAAATATTCGTCTCCACGATCAGATCGTAGAAACTTTATTTTTCTTGTTACGATGATTTTTCACTTCACTCTGAAATTCTTTGAACTTTTCAAATGTTTCAGACTTATGTTTCATCAAGTAGATATACTCATATCTGCTCAAATCATCTTGTGAAGGTTAGAAAATAACGATACCTGCCACGAGCATCAACACTCATTGGACCGCATACATCGGTATGTATTGTTTCCAATAAGTCAGTAGCTCGTTCCATTGTTCTGGAGAACGGAGTTTTAGTCATCTTGCCCAAAAGGCACGGTTCGCAAGCATCAAATGATTCATAACCAAGTGATTCCGAAAATCCATCTTTATGGAGTTTCTTCATGCGCTTTACACCGATATGATCCAAACGGCAGTGCCACAAATAGGTTGCACTATCATTATTAACTTTGCATCTTTTGGCATCAATATTATGAATATGTGTATCACTACGATCGAGATCCAACAAACTATTTTCATTGGGTGTATAACCATCGAAGGTCTTATTCATGTAAACAGAATAACAATTACTCTTTAACTTCAAATGAATAACTGTATTGCAATAAACATGATCAAATCATATTCATGCTCAACGCAAACTCTAAATAACATTTATTTAGGTTTAACACTAATCCCGAAAATATAGGGAGTGTGATGATGATCATATCAATCTTGGAACTATTTCCAACACTCATCGTCACTTCCCCTCAACTAGTCTCTGTTTATTATGTAACTCCTGTTTCGAGTTACTAATCTTAGCAACCGAACAAGTATCAAATACTCAGGGGCTACTATAAACACTAGTAAGGCACAAATCAATAACCTGTATATCAAATATACCCTTGTTCACGTTGCCATCCTTCTTATCCACCAAATATTCAGGGCATTTCCGTTTCCAGTGACCATTTCCTTTGCAGTGTAAGCACTCAGTTTTAGGCTTTGGTCCAGCTTTGGTCTTCTGCACGGGAGTGACAACTTGCTTTCCATTCTGCTTGAAGTTCCCTTTCTTTCCCTTTGCCCTTTTCTTGAAACTAGTGGTCTTGTCAATCATCAACACTTGATGCTCTTTCTTGATTTCTACCTTCGTCGATTTCAGCATCACGAAGAGCTCGGGAATTGTTTTCGTCATCCCTTGCATTATAGTTCATCACGAAGTTCTACTAACTTGGTGGTGGTGACTAGAGAATTCTGTCAATCACTATCTTATCTGTAAGATTAACTCCCACTTGATTCAAGCGATTGTAGAACCCAGACAATCTGAGCACATGCTCACTAGTTGAGCGATTCTCCTCCATCTTTTAGCTATAGAACTTGTTGGAGACTTCATGTCTCTCAACTCAGGTATTTGCTTGAAATATTAACTTCAATTCCTGGAACATCTCATATGGTCCATGACGTTCAAAACGTCTTTGAAGTCCCGATTCTAAAGCTGTTTAAGCATGGTGCACTAAACTATCAAGTAGTCATCCTTTTGAGCTAGCCAAACGTTCATAACGTCTGCATCTGCTCCTGCAATAGGTTTGTCACCTAGCAGTGCATCATGGACATAATTCTTCTGTGCAGCAATGAGGATAAACCTCAGATCACGGATCCAATCCGCATCATTGCTACTAACATCTTTCAACACAGCTTTCTCTAGGAACATATCAAAATAAACATATGAAAGCAACAACGCGAGCTATTGGTCTATAACATAATTTGCAAAATACTACCAGGACTAAGTTCATGATAAATTTAAGTTCAATTAATCATATTACTTAAGAACTCCCACTTAGACAGACATCTCTCTAGTCATCTAAGTGATCACGTGATCCAAATCAACTAAACCATAACCGATCATCACGTGAGATGGAGTAGTTTTCAATGGTGAACATCACTATGTTGATCATATCTACTATATGATTCACGCTCGACCTTTCGGTCTCCGTGTTCCGAGGCCATATCTGCATATGCTAGGCTCGTCAAGTTTAACCTGAGTATTCTGCGTGTGCAAAACTGGCTTGCACCCGTTGTAGATGGACGTAGAGCTTATCACACCCGATCATCACATGGTGTCTGGGCACGATGAACTTTGGCAACGGTGCATACTCAGGGAGAACACTTCTTGATAATCAGTGAGAGATCATCTTAAAATGCTACCGTCAATCAAAGCAAGAATAAGATGTATAATAGATAAACATCATATGCAATCAAAATATGTGACATGATATGGCCATGATCATCTTGCGCCTTTGATCTCCATCTCCAAAGTACTGTCATGATCTCTATCGTCACCGGCACGACACCATGATCTTCATCATCTTGATCTATATCAATGTGTCATCACATGGTTGTCTCACCAACTATTGCTCTTGCAACTATTGCTATCGTATAGCGATAAAGTAAAGCAATTATTTGGCACTAGCATCTTATGCAACAAAGAGACATCCATAGGGCTTCTGCCAGTTGCCGATAACTTCAACAAAACATGATCATCTCATACAACAACTTATATCTTATCACGTCTTGACCATATCACATCACAACATGCCCTGCAAAAACAAGTTAGACGTCCTCTACTTTGTTGTTGCAAGTTTTACGTGGATGCTACGGGCTTAGCAAGAACCGTTCTTACCTACGCATCAAAACCACAACGATAGTTCGTCAAGTTAGTGTTGTTTTAACCTTCGCAAGGACCGGGCGTAGCCACACTCGGTTCAACTAAAGTTGGAGAAACTGACACCCGCCAGCCACCTGTGTGCAAAGCACGTCGGTAGAACCAGTCTCGCGTAAGCGTACGCGTAATGTCGGTCCGGGCCGCTTTATCCAACAATACCGCCGAACCAAAGTATGACATGCTGGTAAGCAGTATGACTTGTATCGCCCACAAATCACTTTTGTTCTACTCGTGCATATAACATCAACGCATAAAACCTAGGCTTGGATGCCACTATTGGGGAACGTAGTAATTTCAAAAAAATTCCTACGCACACGCAAGATCATGGTGATGGCATAGCAACGAGAGGGGAGAGTGTTGTCTACGTACCCACGTAGACCGTTAAGCGAAAGCGTTATGACAACGCGGTTGATGTAGTCGTACATCTTCACAATTCGACCGATCCAAGCACCGAACGTACGGCACCTCTGTGTTCAACACACGTCCAGCTTGATGACGTCCCTCGGGCTCCAATCCAGCGAAGCGTCGGGGATGAGTTCCGTCAGCATGACGGCGTGGTGACGATGATGATGTTCTACCGGCGCAGGGCTTCGCCTAAACTCCGCGACGATATGACCGAGGTGGAATATGGTGGAGGGGGCACTGCACACGGCTAAGGAACGATCCGTAGATCAACTTGTGTGTCCATGGGGTGCCCCCTGCCCCCGTATATAAAGGAATGGAGGAGGGGGAGGGCCGGCCCTCTCTATGGCGCGCCCTAGGGGAGTCCTACTCCCACCGGGAGTAGGATTCCCCCTTTCCTAGTCCAATTAGGTGTCCTTCCAAGTAGTGGGAGTAGGAGACAAGGAAGGGGAAGAGGGAAGAGAAGGAAGGAGGGGGCGCCGCCCCTCCCCCTAGTCCAATTCGGACTAGTCAATAGGGGGGCGCGCGGCCTGCCTCTTCCTCTCCCCTAAAGCCCAATAAGGCCCATATACTTCTTCCCCCGTATTCCCGTAACTCCCCGGTACTCCGAAAAATACCCGAATCACTCGGAACCTTTCCGAACTCCGAATATAGTCGTCCAATATATCGATCTTTACGTCTCGACCATTTCGAGACTCCTCGTCATGTCCCCGATCTCATCCGGGACTCCGAACTCCTTCGGTACATCAAAACTTATAAACTCATAATATAACTGTCATCGTAACGTTAAGCGTGCGGACCCTACGGGTTCGAGAACTATGTAGACATGACCTAGAACTGTTTCCGGTCAATAACCAATAGTGGAACCTGGATGTTCATATTGGCTCCTACATATTCTACAAAGATCTTTATCGGTCAAACTGCATAACAACATACGTTGTTCCCTTTGTCATCGGTATGTTACTTGCCCGAGATTCGATCGTCGGTATCCAATACCTAGTTCAATCTCGTTACCGGCAAGTCTCTTTACTCGTTACGTAATGCATCATCCCGCAACTAACTCGTTAGTCACATTGCTTGCAAGGCTTATAGTGATGTGCATTACCGAGAGGGCCCAGAGATACCTCTCCGACAATCGGACTCACAAATCCTAATCTCGAAATACGCCAACCCAACATGTACCTTCGGAGACACCTGTAGAGCTCCTTTATAATCACCCAGTTACGTTGTGACGTTTGGTAGCACACAAAGTGTTTCTCCGGTAAACGGGAGTTGCATAATCTCATAGTCATAGGAACATGTATAAGTCATGAAGAAAGCAATAGCAACATACTAAACGATCAAGGGCTAAGCTAACGGAATGGGTCAAGTCAATCACATCATTCTCCTAATGATGTGATCCCGTTAATCAAATGACAACTCTTTTGTCCATGGCTAGGAAACTTAACCATCTTTGATTCACGAGCTAGTCAAGTAGAGGCATACTAGTGACACTATGTTTGTCTATGTATTCACACATGTATTATGTTTCCGGTTAATACAATTCTAGCATGAATAATAAACATTTATCATGAAATAAAGAAATAAATAATAACTTTATTATTGCCTCTAGGGCATATTTCCTTCATGATAACCCTGGCCTCGTGTTTTTCACGAATCGCCTGTTCGGCCTCAGCCTTCTTGTTGGCATCGGCCAAAGCTTTCTTTAGTGCCTCGTATTCGGCACATGCTCCTAGAGCATAAAATACTGAAATTTTTATTTCTGCACAACCATTCGTTCGTGCCAACTCCAAGACAAATGTTTTCAATGTACCTTGCTTGTCTTCCAGTTGCTTCCTCACATGGCCGAGTTCTTCCTCGGACCGTGCAAGGCTCTGCTTCAGTTCGGAAACTTCCGCCTTGAATGCGGAAGTCCTCTCTGCGGATGTCTGTTTTCATACCAAAGGGCATATGTCATTTACACAGGCTCCTGCGAAGGCAGGGGGTTTGATCCCCTGCCCGCCTCTGTCTCCTTCACCGGACAGTGTATCAGGGGCTACTACTTATATTATGACAATTCCTTAAAGGTTTCCCAGGAAACATACCTCAAAAGCATGTATAAGACTATGGCAGGACGCGTTCAGCCCGCTCTCGGCGGACTGAATCCTTGCAACCACCTCGCCCACAAGGGCCCGATGCTTGTCGACAATGGACGCGTTCTTCAACGATGTCAATATACCGCTAGGCAGCTCTGCTTGAACAGAGGACATCGGCGGCGTAGGTTGGCCCCCCGCCATCAGGGGGGCTGCCTGCTCAATCCGAGAGCCCTGGAGGTCCCAGGGGTTGTATCCATCCCTGCGTGTTCGGCACCAGGGATATGTCCTCCCTGGTCCGGGTCTTGTCGAGACGACACCTCGGTGGCGCCCAGACTTAGGGGAAGGGGCCTGCGGAGGCGTCTCGCTCGCCAAAGCGTTCGAGTCCAGTGAATCCTCCGACGAGGACTGGCTGGCACGGGACCTCAGCGGACTGTGCAATATGTAGGCAGCAGTCAAAACCACTATACCCAAAAAACGATCCCGGACGCGTATGCGTGTTCGGATACTTACGACTTCTCCAGGGGCTGGACCCTGGGATCCCACTCCGGGCTGCTGTCAGCAGACGTGGGGGATGCCCCTGAGAGGGAATGTTTCCCCCTCTTGGGTGATCCGGCCTCCAGAGATGCGGAGGCCGTCCTCTTCCTCCCACCATCAGAGTGAGGCTCATCCTCCTCTGCTTCTTCCTCTTCGTCCTCGGACGAAGGATCATCGCTGGAGTCTTCGGACCTGGCGTCTGAAACCTCGCGACGGCGAAGGCCGCCCCGGGTCTTCTTGACCTTCTTGGAGGCCTCCTTCTTTGGCGCCTTGTAAGGCGCGAGGACCAACATCTTCGTCAGAAGAGGTCCGACCGGTTCCTCCGGCAGGGGGGTGGACAATCTAGCCGCTCCACCTTCTTTACCCATCCCTAAGGTGGCAATAAAATACGATTAGGGTGTCTCCCGCATAATGTGTCAATTAAAGCACGAATAGATAGAGTGTGGCTGTGACTTACCGAGCTGGGAGAATGGGATGATTGATACCCACGATCCTCGGCGGGGCCCGACCACGATTTTCCGGACTTAAAGAGCACCTTCCAGATGTCCTTGTGGGTGGAGTCGTAAAGCTCCTGAAGGGTTTGGTGCTCGGCCGGATCGAACTCCCACAGGGCACAGGCTCGGCGCTGACAAGGGAGAACCAGGCGAACTAGCATCACCTAGACTACATCCACGAGTTTGACGTCCCTATCGATCATGCCCTGGAGGCGTGTCTGGAGCCGTAACAGCTCGTCAGATGAGCTCCAGTTCGGGCCCTTCTCGGGCGAGGACGTCAGCCGCAGTGGAGCTCCAGATCTGAACTCTGGAGCTGCCGCCCACTTCTTGCCGCGTGGTTTGGTGATATAGAACCACTTCTGCTGCCACTCCTTGATGGAGTCGTTGAAAGCGCCTTTCGTCCAGACAGCCTTGGGCATCTTGCTTACCATAGCGCCGTCGCACTCGGCGTGTTCGCCACTCACCACCTTGGGCTTCACATTGAAAATCTTCAGCCATAGGCCGAAGTGAGGCGGGATCCGGAGAAAAGCCTCGCACACGACGATGAACATCGAGATATTGAGGAAGGAGTTGGGGGAAAGATCATGAAAATTGATCCCGTAGTAATACATGACTCCCCAAACGAACGGGTGAAGGGGAAACCCGAGCCCACGGACGAAATGGGGGAGGAACACGACTCTTTCATGAGATTCCGGAGTAGGGACTACCTGTCCCGCCGGGGGAAGACGGTGGCCGATCTTCTGGGCCAGATACCCGGCTCCTCGGAGCTTCTTGATGTCCTTCTCCTGGACAGTTGAGGCCATCCATTTGCCTCCTGCTCCGGACATCTTCAGAAAACTTCCCTTCGGTAAGGGAGAAGAGTGCTTGGGCGTTAGGGCTCGCACAAAGGGGAATGAGCTAGCAGGAAAAGGAGGCGTGGGCAAAAGATAAAGGAACCCTGACCTCCTTATAAAGGCGATAAAGGCTTTTTGTGCTTCCCCACTTGCCTGGCGGAACCCGTCCGCCTCCCACGCGCCACGATTAGCGGCACAGTTAGATTAACCATGCCCGTATTGATGAGAATCCCGTAATAAGGGGACATGATCTTTGCTTTGACAAGACGTGTCACAAAAACCGCCTCGTGATATGCGTTGTAGCTGGTTGTGTGGAAACGGTTCGAATAATGGATCCGATCATAATAACGTGTCACGTCATCAGTAAAGGTTGACAGCAGATTGCATTTGTGAAATATCCTCCTCTCTGTGGTGGTATGCGAAGATCATTTCTCAGATCCGGACACGATTTGAGTGTTCGGTGATTACTTTGGAGTCTTCGGAGGAGGAACCCGCCTTGCAATGCCGAAGACAATACTACGCGCCGGACTCATCATCATTGAAGCCTGGTTCAGGGGCTACTGAGGGAGTCCTAGATTAGGGGGTATCCGGACAGCCGGACTATGTACAACGTCCGTACTATTGAAGCGTGAAGATACAAGACTCAAGACTTCGGCCCATGTCCGGATGGGACTTTCCTTGGCGTGGAAGGCAAGCTTGGCGATCCAGATATTATATTTCCTTCCTTGTAACCGACTCCATGTAAACCCTAGCCCTCTCCGGTGTCTATATAAATCGGAGAGGTTGGTCCTTAGAAGGCCAATCACAATTACATTCATACCATCATAGGCTAGCTCCTAGGGTTTAGCCTCTACGATCTCGTGGTAGATCTACTCTTGTACTACCCATATCATCAATATTAATCAAGCAGGAAGTAGGGTTTTACCTCCATCGGGAGGGCCCGAACCTGGGTAAACATCTGTGTTCCTTACTTCTTTTTACCATCAGCCTTGACGCACAGATCGGGACCCCCTACCCAAGATCCGCCGGTTTTGACACCAACACCTGCCTTCCCGGCCCCCCATAGGGAGATCTCGCGACCATTATGACGGTAGTGCCTGCCTGGCTTGAAGCAGTTCAGCTGGGTTATCAGACCGATCCTTCAGCATAATGCCTGTTGGCTCGACTGGCAACAACGCAAGATTCCCAAGATGGATATTAGCTGTGGGATGGCATCATTCGACAGAATGGTCGTTTATGGCTGGGAGACAATGTGCCCCTACAGAAACAAGTGCTCGAAGCATTACACACCGAAGCGATCGGAGGCCATTCTGGGTTTAACGCGACCTACCAACGTGCTAGGCGCCTGTTCACTTGGCCGGGGCTCAAACATCACGTCTGACTATTCGTGGAGGCATGTCAAACCTGCAAACAAGCCAAACCGGAGCGGGTTTGTTATCCAGGCCTCCTCGAGCCACTTCCAGTGCCGACCCAGGCGTGGCAAATGATCACAATGGACTTCATCGAAGGCCTTCCTCGATCCTCGGGGTTCAATTCCATTCTTGTGGTCATCGACAAGTTCTCCCGGTATGCCCATTTTGTTGCTTTGTCTCACCCCTTCACAGCTTTTCAAGTGGCGCAGGCCTTTGTGTCGAACATCTATAAGCTTCATGGGTTGCCGGAGTCCATAGTCTCGGATCGTGACCCGGTCTTCACCAGTACTGTGTGGAAGGAGCTCTTTCGCCTCACTCACACCAAGCTTCGGATGAGTACAGCACGACACCCTCAGACGGATGGACAAACAGAGCGGGTCAATCAATGCCTGGAAACCTTTCTTCGTTGTTTCGTCAATGCATGTCCTACCAAATGGCATGCGTGGCTGGCCCTTGTGGAGTTTTGGTACAATACCTCACCACACTTGGCACTGGGAGCAACTCCGTTCGAAGTTCTATATGGCCATGCTCCGCGTTTCTTCGGCATCATGGACCGAGTGGCCTGCGCATCACCAGATATCGCGGAGTGGCTGCAAGACCGAGCCTAGATGGAGGCGCTAATCAGGCAACACCTCCTGCGCGCTCGTCATCAAATGAAGGATTCAGCAGACAAACGCCGCTCCGACCGTGTCTTCGCCGTTGATGATTGGGTATTCCTCAAGCTACAGCCCTATGTGCAGCGCTCGGTGACCACCCGCACCAACCAGAAGCTGGCCTTCAAGTACTTTGGCCCATACAAGATACTTCAATGCGTGGGAGTGGTGGCCTACAAGCTTCAGCTTCCAGACTCCAGCACTGTGCACCCGGTGTTTCATGTCTCCCAGCTTCGTCAAGCACTACCTCCGACGGAGCAAGCCCTGGAGCAACTTCCAACAGCAGCAGCGGCAAGTCCGATACCGGAGGAGATCCTGGAGCACCGAGTCATCCAGCGAGGGGGCAACAACACGCCACAAGTCCGAGTTCGCTGGACCGACCAGCCTTCAGAGTTGGCGACTTGGGAGGACGTCGCCGAGCTCCAGCACCACTTCTCGGGTGCACCAGCTTGGGGACAAGTTGTGTCTCGAGGGGGAGGGAATGTTACGGTCCCTGCCACCCGGGCCTCACATGCAGCAACAACTACGGTCCAGGCTGCCGCACCACCTGACGGCCTAGAACGGCCACGACGCAAAGTGAAGCCCAACAGCAAGTTCCCAGCCCACACTTGGGAAACGAGGAGTAAGGTTAAGTAGGTCTCAAGGCCTCCTGCGCGAGGTGTGGAGAAAGTAATAGGCTGGCGGCGGCGCACTTCTCTCTCGATCCCCTTTCCTTTCCCCTAGAACCCTAGATCGATTGAGACTTGTATCCTAAATTCCTCTGTGTGCTGTTAAGATTCGAGTGGGAGCATAACATTTCTTGAGTCTTGACAGGTTCAAAGCATACCAATCCATGTATGGACTGCAGCAAAATAGACCCGACTGGGTGTGCAGTGCATCAAAATAGACCGGGTACGTAAGAACGGATTAGGTCAAGCTAATTCGATGAATTTTCGTCGCCCAGAAATAAGCCCTTCCGCTTTTTCAGTCAAGCTGGACGCACGTACCGCACGCGTATCCTACGTACACGTGTCATGTGTGGAAGCGTGGCGCCTGGGGAGGAAGAGAAGTCGTCCTGGATTTTTGCCCGCCGGTGAAGCGTACGTGGGTGAACCAGGTAAATCCCGCGGGCCATTTCCAGGTCCAAAACCGACGGAAAATCTCCCGTTCGTTCGTTGGTACGCGAGGATGGTGGCGATCGAGATAACGTACGTAGCCGGGCAGCTGGGTGTGAGCTGCCAGCACGAGCGAGTGTGATCACCGGGAGCCAGCCAAGCATCGCAAGGCTAGCTAGCGCCGCCACGCCGCCATTATCCAGTGGCACGCAAGCAACGGGCCTTAGACTGGTTGTAATGGCAAGTATCATATACTAGTATCATGCATATGATACTAGTGTATAATATTACATCCGTAGTGAATAATATCATTTGGTAGTATCATAGATGACTTCATTTATTAGCATGCATGACACATAGTAGCACAACATTTAATATGATACGGTATCATGATATGATACTCAACCCTCTCTTTCTTCATTTAATTATATGCCACCTCATCAAATTTGCCTAATTGGCATGCATGATACTACCTATGATACTCTCATTACGACCAGCTTTACAATCAGCCCCTTTTTTCATTCTCGCTTGCTTCGAGAAGGAATGTATACATGTACCTGACGGCCAGTGGCCAGCCAGCAAATCAGATGACGATCAAGAGTGGTGGGGAAAATAGGAGGGAAATGACACACCAGATCATAACAACTGTTGACATGCATGCTTTCATTGGAATTCCAGCGTACAGTTTAGCCTCCATCCGGAATTACTTGTCGCACGAATGTCAATCCTGCGACAAATAATTTTGGACGGAGGGAGTAGATTTTTTTCTTTTAACTTGCACATTTTGGTGTAAGTTAAGATCCTTCACAGACAGACACTGTACGTTATCGAGGTGTATGGCATGCCCTGCCTGAATTCTTCTTACACTGCGTCTGGATGTCTCCATTGGAGCCCAGGAAATAGATTTGGTAATCATCTAGGGTCATTACGGACGTTTGGCTGGACACAGAATTCGTATTGGAAATGAAAGAGCAATTCAGGCCCGTTTTTGCTCCGTGAAAATCTTCCTCCCGTGTTTCGGAGGGGTGGCACTCCAAATTGGCCCGATTTTGATGTCTCCCCCAAAACTTACCGCTTCAGCCCACGAAAGAGAAATAGAAGGCAGCAAAGGGGAACGGGAGGAGCGAACTCGAGCGCTGACCTAGGTCGTGGCGGCGGCGACCTAGCAGCAGGTGGCGGCGGCGACCACCACGGCGGCCGGCGGCGGCGCAGGCCCGCCCCTCCCCTCTTCCCCACCCCATTTCTCGTCGCCATCTCCCGTCGCCCTGTGCCGCGCCCCGCCATGGAGGTCGACGGCGGCCTAGGACTGGCGCGCCCCGTCGTCAGCTCCGCCCTTCTAGCCACGTGTGGCCATCGTCCTTGCCTATCGTTGCCGGGCTCAAGTCCTCCTTTCTCCATGAGCTGTAGCTCCTTCTATACATCACTCCACCATTACGTATGTACAAGATGCTCCTCTCTTTGTGCAGCCACAACACTGCTCCACCATGGATCCATGGCTACGGCCTAGATCTTCTTGTCAAACCCCTCCAAATCCTGAAAATCCCTCTGTCTTTGCACCATTTTTAATTTTTTTCAGTTTTGTCTACTGTGCAGATCAGGGAAATTTTGTTGATTTCGCTTTTCCTGATGTATATCTAGAATATTTATTTATTTTCATTGCTATATATTTATTCATATTCAGATTACATTTTTGAGTCATGTAGGGCAAGGTATAACCTGGTAAGGTAATGTAGCTATGCAATTCCAAAGTTTGTCATCCAGACATGATTTGGTATTGCAATCTCAGAGGCATTTCAAGGGCCAATTCACTGGAAAACCAAACAGGTCAATTCGTATTCGTGCCATTTCAGTTTCCTCACTGATTTGGAATTCAGACCAATACAATACGGAGCTCCCCAATAGAGACATCCAAATGAAGCGTTAGTTGATTTTTTTTTCAGCACGCAAAATTAACGAAATCACGCGACGACAGTGACGTACACGTGAGACCGTTCCATCACATGCTTGTGTTGTGACTGACTCCGTCACGAATCACCCCGCGTATGGACGTGACACACTCTATCTAGTAAAAAACTGAGAGATATTATAGCTTACGGAAAAAGTTATCACACTGACTGAACCGTGTACCACAGGCCAGAGCTGAGCCCGTCAATTGTTTCTCTCTCCTTTTTTAAGGAAAAGGGGTTTCCCCCAGTTTAGTCGGGTTTTTTTGGAAGAAGTCCAATTTAAACCTTAATCTCGTAGGGGTTAGTTAAATCGGACCCGCAACTCTTAATCCCTGAAATTAGGACCCTAAACTAATAATTCCCAGTCTAAATCAAACCTTACAAGGAAACCCAAACAGGGATTGCGTACGTGGCAAGGGGATATCGGGATTACCCTAGAAAAAAAAGATCGGGATCGTGGGGGAGAGAACAGCAAAAAAAGGGATCGGGGGGAGAGAGGGCGGTGCGCGTGTGTGCAAAGTGCACGGGCCGGCCCAGTGCGGCCCTCCAATTGACCTCGTCTCCATCGCTAGTGTCCCCTGGCGTTCGACTCTGCTTCTGGCGATTGCAATGGCGAGGGCCGGGTGATCGCCGCGGCAGTGACGATCGTGACGAGGCGAGGAAGGAAGAAGGTGAAGGTAATGTCCCCGAACTCCTCCTCCCCCGTTAGCAGTAATTTACTCGTTGATTTCACAGCATTAGGGTTAGGGTTCATAGGGGCGGAATTGGGGATGTTCTTGCCGCTGGAAAGCTAGGTCTTTTGGTCAGATTTTGCAGTTGATTTGTGTTGGAAATAACATTATATTCATCTGTATTTTTTTCAGCTAAATCATGGACCCGGTAGACATATTGAACGTTCGATTTCACTTTGGTGGCGAGTTCATCCACATTGGTCCGAAGTTGGATTATGTGGGAGGAGATGAAGGTTTTTCAGAGATTGAGAGAGACAAACTATCACTACAGGAGGTGAAAGGCTTTGTGAAAGATCATGTAGAGTTGAAGGAATCCATGAAGTATAATTTTCATATTCCTAGCAAAGAACTTCTCAATGGGTTGTTGTTTCTTAACAATGACAGTGTTTGTGTGAAGATGTAAGATTATATATGTGTGGGTGGAGTTGCAGATGTGTATGTGGAGTACCATGGGGACGAGGACAGCCATGACACTAGGAGTGGCAGTGATTTTGAGGACGATGAACTTGTGCATTTATCTGATTTAGAACCAGATCAGGTCATTAGTGCAGAACCGGCTGAAGATGAGCATGATGTGCTAGGGCTTGATGAAACTGGTGTGATCACACAAGTTTTGTCCAGCCCAGTGAAGCAACAAACAACTATTAGAAGGAGAAATGATGCTGCTACTGACAGAGAAGACACCCATTCGGATTCAGATTCAGATTCCGACACTGAATACATGCCACATAGCAAGGACAGTGGAGAAGATTCTGAGGTTGTGCAACTAAGAAGACATGCCAGAAAGTTTAAGAAAAGAATGAGAGAGTCAAAAAGCTGGATTGGCATGGATTCAACAGGTCCTATTCCAATTGATCTTGTTGCAAACATGGAGGTACAGCTCGAGGGGGAGGAAGATGACTGGAATTATGACTCATCTGACGAGGACTACAACTATGATGAAGATTCAGATGGGCAGATAGTGAAGAGGAAGAGCAAGTACCCAAGATACAACAATGACACTGAAATACCACATTTCAGTTTGTCTATGGTGTTCAGAAGCAAGAACCAACTTTGCAAAGCTTTGAGAAGATATGGAATAGTCACAAAAAGGAGTATTGAGTTTTTAAAATCAGAGTCAGATAGAGTGAGGGCCAAGTGTGGATGGCCTGGTTGTCCTTGGCTATTATATGCAGCAAAAAATTCAAGAACTTCAAGAATGCAAGTGGTTACCTTCAATGATGAACACCATTGTGCTCAGAATAGGCAAAACAAACTTGTGACTGCTAAAGTGATTGCACAAAGATATGAACACTTCATACTAGCTAACCCAATGTGGAAGATTGACAGCATGAAAGCAATAGTTCTCCAAGATATGTTTGCCGATGTGTCAACTTCTAAGTGTAAGCATGCAAAAAAGCTTGTCATGGACAGATTGATGTGTGGTATGAAGAACGAATACACTCGAGTGTTTGATTACCAGTTGGAACTATTGAGGAGCAATCCTGGAAGCACTATTGCAGTATGTTTGGACCCAACAAACATGGATCAAAACATATTTCAGAGTTTTTATGTTTGCTTTAATGCAATGAAACTTGGTTTCAAAGCTGGTTGCAGGAAAGTAATAGGGCTCGATGGCTGTTTCTTCAAAGGAGCAGTGAAGGGGGAGCTTTTGTGTGCAATAGCAAGAGATGCCAACAACCAGATGTATCCAGTGGCTTGGGCTGTAGTTGAGAAGGAAACAAAAGAAAGTTGGAAGTGGTTTGTTGGGCTGCTTATCAAAGATCTGGATATCAACAACAATGGAGCCGGCTGGGTTGTTATTTCAGATCAGCAAAAGGGATTAATAAATGCAATGCAAGACTATCTTCCAAATGTAGAACACAGGATGTGTTCTAGGCACATATATGCGAACTGGAGAAAGAAACATAGATCTCATGAGTGGCAGAAAAAAATTTGGGCCATTGCAAAAGCTTCTAACAAGCAAGATTTCAACTATCGCAAAGCAAAACTTGCTCAAGAGACACCTGATGGAGTGAAGGACATTATGAGGACAGAGCCTATGCATTGGGCAAGGGCATCTTTTCAGCTAGGCTCAAATTGTGAGTCTGTCGACAATAATCTCTGTGAGTCATTCAATCACTCAATAGTAGATGCAAGGTTTTATCCAATAATTTCCATGCAAGAGAGAATCAGGAAGAAGATACTTGTTAGAGTGCAAGAACAAAGGGCAAAGAGTGAGAAGTGAATGGGACAATATGTCCTGGCATTTTCAAGAAGTTGAAGGCAAGTATTGCAAGGACACGGTTTGTTGAAGTGCTTTGGAATGACACAGATGGATTTGAAGTGAAGCACATCAATGGCAGAGGAAGACAATACACTGTAAATCTTGATAAATGGACATGCTCATGTGGATACTTCCAGTTGGCGGATCTTCCTTGCTGCCATGCAATTAGTGACATCTACAAGTGTGGAAAAAAAGTAGATGATTTCATCCACCCTTGCTATTCAGTTGATGTGCAGGAAAAAAAATATGACCACTGTTTGCAGCCTGTTGAGGGTGAGGAGATGTGGCCAGTTTCTCCAAATCCTAGGCCACAAGCACTTGGATATGTGAAAATGTCGGGCAGGCCTTCTAACAATGACAGGAAGAGGGAAGAAACAGAGAAGCCGAAGGGTAAGAAAATGAGCAAACATGGAACTGTGATCAAGTGTTCATTGTGTGGTAGCATTGGACACAATAAGGCTAGCTGCAAAAAGAATCCAAAGAGAGGAAAGAAAAAGAATGCACACCTAGTTAAGAGCAAGAAAGCAGAGGTATGTTTCTTGCATATTAGATGAATATTAGAGAATTTAATTGATTTAGACGAACACTACAGAATTTAGATGAATCATATAGAAATTCAAATGAATATTTGTGTTCTTTTTGTATTTTACTTATTAGAGAATTTGATTGCTTGTATATGAATACTACAGAGTTTAGATGAATATTATAGAATTTCAAATAAATATTTGAGTTCATATTGTATTTTACTTATTTCTACAGCAAGCACAAGGTAGTACTACTCAAACTGTGGCCCCAGCTGCACCAACTTCTCAACCTGCTGCCCCAGCTACACCAAGAACTCATACTGCTGCCCAAGCTGCACCAAGAAGTTCTCAAGCTGCTGCCCCTACTGTAGCAAGAACTGCTCAAGCTGCAGCCCCATCAAACAAGTTCAAGCCTCCAAGAAAAAGATCTGCACCCTTTCAACCTGGAGCATCTTCAGTGCCTGGTGGAACATCTTCATCTTCACTGCTTGGAACAAATGCTTCTAGAACTGAAGCAAAAAGGGGCAGAGGAAGATCTGCATCTTCAGTGCCAAGTTATGCATATTTCACTTGCAGTGGCAACTACTAGTGCCAAAGTCATGTGTCCTGTGTCCTCGATATTTTTGATTATTTTGCATTGCCATCTTTGGTGTAATCTCCCAGATTTATGAACTATGAATATCCAAGATTTCTGCAGTTTATATGTACCAAATGCCCCCAGATTTATTTTTGCAGTTTATATGTACCAAATGCCCCAAGTTTATTTCTACAGTTTATATATATGAAATGTCCCAGGTTTTGTTTCTACAGTTTATATGTACCAAATGTCCTAGATTTATTCCTTGCAATCTGTCCAACGTGTATGCTAAATATTTCTCCCGGTACTATAGTTTATTTCTGCAGTTTATATGTACCAAATGGTACCAAATGTTCCTCCCAGATTTATGCCAAGTATTCGTCTCAGGTTTATACCAACTATTGTATGATTTTCTTCAATTTATAACCCCACCGCTTTGTTGGGCCACCACTAATAAGAATCCCGGTCAAGCATTGCCACATCAGCGTTTTAGGCAGCAAATGGCTGTAAGGTTTGATTTAGACCGGGAATTGTTAGTTCAGGGTCCTAATTTCCGGGATTGGGAGTTGCAGGTTCGATTTATCTAACCCCTACAAGATTAAGGTTTAAATTGGACTTCTTCCTTTTTTTCAGCACACAAAATTAACGAAACCGACGCGACGACAGTGACACGCGAGGCCGGTCCATCACACACTTGTGTAGTGACCGACTCCGTCATGATCACCCCGCGTATGAACGTGACAACCTCCAGTAAAAAACAGAGATATCAATTAAAAAACAAAGAGATTTTTTTTTGAGCAACAACAGAGAGACAGTATTAAAGCTTACGGAAAAAGTTACGGAAAAACTAACGCCCACACGTGTGGGCGTTTACACATCACCCACACGCCTCCATCACCACTCATTTAGCACGTATGAACAGATGATATCAGCAGAAATCTTTTTGTTTTTTGGCTTAAAAATGTTTTATCTCCTAATTAAAAAGCGAATTAAAAATCTGTTTTCACCATTAAATTCGTCTCGACGAGATCTTTAAAACTAGACCCTATGTTGATATGTTTCAACAAAAAAAAATTGCTCAAAAGTTGCCATGATGTTTACACTGTAGTTGCCATGGTGCTTAAACTAAAGTTGCCATGTGACAATTTTAGTTTGTAGATCATGGCAATTTTAGTTTTTGATGATGGCAATTCCTGTACTTTGACCATGAAAATATTTTTTTGCATGAACCATGGCAATTTTAAGTGCATATATCATGGCAATTTTAGTTTATGGTGCATGACAAGTCTAGTTTCTTAATTCTCCATTTTATAATATATCAAAGTTTACTTTTTAATACAGAAGAAAATAGCTGAAACATAACATGGCAATTTTAGTGTAAACATCATGGCAATTCATGTGCAATAGACATGGCAATTTTTAACCCAAAAACATGTCAAAATATATTGATATGAGATCTAGTTTTGAAGATCTCGTCGTGAAGGATTTAAAGGTGAAAACGGATCTTCAATCAGATTTTTCATTTAAGAGATAAATCATTTTAAAAACTGAAAATCCAAAAAGATATCCATATGCATGCATGCGGTGACATGGCGTAGTCTGTATGTTATAGGGCGTGTGGGCGGGTTTGACTCCCACCACACGTGTGGGCGTTGGCGTTGTCCAAAAGTTATCGCACTGAGCCGTGTACCACGGGCCAGATCGAGCTGAGCCCGAACCATTACTCGTTTTCCCTCGAATCACATCCAGCTTTTGCGAGCGAGACCTCGTCCAATCGTCCATGCACGTAAAAGGGCGGTCGATCTGACCTTTACAACTCACAACCGATAAGCACGCGCCGTTGACCACCATCACGCAAGAGCGGCGACCACTCCGGCCCTGTCGGCCACCCCACTGCTGTGCTGGGTCCCGGCCAGCATGCTGCCGCCGCCTCCTGCCGAGCTGCCCGCGGGCCTCGTGTCGTGCATCCTCCCATTGTCGCCCCCGTCCTATCCTCATTCCGATCTGGATCGGGATCCGCCGACGACGACGACGTCGCTGGCCTGCTCTGCCAAGGGATGTAGCGTGCTCAAGGCTGGTCCGGCGATGCCCCCAAGCGAGCTAGCTGCGCCCACGTTCGCGTCGCTCCCCGCGGCAGCTTCGACTCTGCAGTTCACCTCCCCGGCTTCCGCCGCCGCTGTGCTGGCCTCGGCTGCCTTGGCCTCCCGTAGGGCTGACCCGGCCATTGGAGGTCGCGCTCGCCACCTGCCAAGTTCCGTGACGACGGCCGCTACGGAGCCGCTGCCCGTCGTCCCTCCAGCAGCTATCAGTCTTCCTCTGCACCCGGCGCCTTTTCCAGATCAGGAGAAGATAGTTTGTGCCGCGGCGTCGGCCCCGGCGGACCTGCTGCTCGATGCTACCAGTACCCTCCACGACGCCTGCGTTGGGGTGAAGACGACCATGCCGGCCTCCTGTGCGGCAGCATCGACCGCCTCCGGAGGCGCTGATTCCGGCAAGGCTCAAAGAACCGATGATGGGTGCAACGACGAGAAGACACCAGAGAAGTTGGGCTCTCCTCTGTTTGGTCCGTCTTGAGCGTCGGCATGCAACGACCTCACTGCTGCCGCCGCCGCTCTTGTAGGCGGGGTGGGCTGGGAGCATGTGGGTCGGGGGAGCCGTTCTGGCCGGCACGCTCACCCCGAGCCGTCGAGAGAAGGTCTCGAGCGTAGCCTCGCCTTCAAGCGTTGGGCTCGAGGAAGGTGCTTTCGTTGCCTCGAGCGTGGCCACCAAGTCAGTGCATGCCGTGAGCCATTCAAATGCATTCGTTGTCGTCGCGCTGGTCATCGGGAGAGGTTCTGTCGTGCTAGCTCTCCGGTTGCTTGTGATCGCTCTCCGGTCGCTTGCGGTGGATCTCCGGTCACTTGTGCTCCTCGCTAGCGGAGCCGCTCCCCGCCCGTCCAGCCTTGTCCTCCGCTGACTAGGAGTTGGGCTGAGGTTGTAGGTCACTCGTCGCTATGTGTGTCGGTGCCGCCAAGGTCCCAATATGGGTGTTGCAAGGATTCCAGTGTCAACGCATCTTTGGTCTCTACTTTGGAGTCGCAACTTGCCCTGCTGCGCACAGAGCTCCTTCAGGAGGTTGAGCTGCTCTGCACTGAGCTTCGCGACGCTCTAGCCAAGCTTGTGGTTGTGTCGGTTGTGCCTTTGCTGCCTGAGTTCCAGGTTGTTTCTATTGATGAGGATGCTGAATGTTTCTTTGGAGATTTTTCTTCTCATGCTCTGGATGTGACACCGCTTGTTCATGGGAGTGCGGTTATTAGCGAGGTCGTAGCTCCAATTCTGCAGATTATGCCTGAGTTGCAGGAGCTTTGTGGGGAATCATCTATTGTGTTACCGATGAAGCTGAGCGCATTGGAGTCCTTGGCGGTGGCCATGACACCCTCACTGCCACCGCCAGAGTCCCGTCAGCTGCCCGCCTTTGCAAACAGTGGAGACTTGGTTGGTTCTATCACTGACTCATCTATGACCGTTGGGCATGTGGTGTCTTTGAGTGGCGAGGTTGATGCGACAAGTGTGTTGGCAGCTAACTCTGAGGCTATATCATGTGAGCAACTGGAGACGTCTGAGTCCATCGTGTCAGTGGTACCTATTACTGATGATGTTGAGGCGTTTGGTATGTTGGCGCCTGACCCTTCGGAGCCCAACCAGCCGCTCGCCTTTGTGGAGCGTGGAGGATCCGATGTTGCAGTCACCCGCCCGCAGGTGACCGTTGGGCAGGTTTCTGTGCGTGACAAGGTCAATGAGATTCTATTCGAGATAGAGCTTCACAGCTTGCTTAAACATTTGGAGAGGGTGAGCCCTGGATCTGGCAAGGCGATAGTGGAGGAGGCTCTCAGGAGCAAAGGAAAGAAGAGTGACGCCACAGGAAATGCGTGCGCAGCTGTTTGAAGGATAGTTATCAGTCTCTTGGGTTGTCCTTATGGTCTGGCTTGTCTTCATGGATTTGGTGGTGCATGTGGTCTTCGGCCGAGTTACTCTCGTTCGGGTGTCTTTGTGATGTAGCAGTGTGGGGGTTGGTGGACATTAGGTGTTGGGTATGGTTGTGAGGCGATCATGTGCTTATGGGTTGCATGTTGTGTGAGTAGTCCACGTGTGGTTGGTCTGTATCAGTTTTTGTCCGGTTTTCCATTAATTAACTAGGCAATTCTCTTACCCTTAATTAATCGATGAGGCAAATCTTTTGCCTCCGTTTTGAAGGGGGAAAAAGGACGGCCGTCCACGCAGGCAACGAAAGCGCGAACGGGGCAGCGACACGCGAGCGAACTCACGCAGCGGATCGACGCACGGGTCAAGGCAAAGTGGCAAACGAACGTGTCGCCGTCGGGTCACGGCGGCGATGGCAACGGCGACGCTCCTCCCGGCCGGGCGGGCGCTTTGCGCTGGCTGGTCATTATCCCCTTTGGGGCTGCAGTCCAGCCCGGACGATCTTCCTCGTTAAGCCGGCCTGCTGGTTTACGCTGGGTGCGTGCGTGCGTGCGTGCATGGCGGCGTCTCGCGTCCGGCCAGCTGCCGCTAGCCAGCTACATGATCGACCGGGGAGTCTCTTTCTGCTGGCGGCTGATTGCCTGGTGGCTGGCCCAACCGAACCAAAGTGACCATTAACCAACCGCTCCTACGCATGGGTGTGGCCCTATGACGCTAATAATAAACCCTGGTCTTTGATAATCATGCTGGTTGCAAGTCGCAACCCCTCGTGCCATTTATAGCTCCCGGGCTCTCTACGAGTGCATGGGTATGGCCCCTATGGCACTAATAACAAACCCTGGTCTTTGATAACCATGTTGATTAGCAAGTCGCAACTCCCCTCATTAAAAAAGTTGTTTTTATTCTCTTGCGGGGGACCTAAAGAAGATTAACAGCTGATGAGTGATGACTGGGAGCTTTGTGTGGCACTAAGTCGAGGGCAACATAAATCCTGTTTTATGTGATAAGATTAGTACGTAGTACTACTGGGAGTTGTATGTGATAAGATTAGTACTAGTACTGGGAGTTTTATGTGATATAAGATTAGTACTCATCCTGCCAAGTACCAACTCTGCGTTCATCTTCTCCTCTAGTGATTAATTAACTAATGAGATGATTGCCTTACTAGTCCTCATTCGTGACATCACATCAGAATCGCTGGATGTTTTTTTTTAACATGGGGGATTTTCCTTTCCATCTAAACAAGAGATCATCCAACTTCTCAAGCCGTCCTTGAAGACCAAATACGATGATTGAGTATTGGTTACAAACTACTAAAAACCAAATATAATCTTATTTATGACCTTGAATTTACATGGGATTGTTGACGAAACGGGAGAAATTACAGTTTCTGGGACATGACTATGTAAGACAAAGGTTTTAGTGTCCATCTTGATTGTAGTTTTTTCTTACCTTTTGTTGTATTGTCAGTGACCATGATTTTTTTCGCAATTAGCTCAACTTCTTCGACCTCGCAAAGTTGGTGGCGACTGAGGACCTGCTGAAAGT
>NC_041383.1:141048467-141147286 GCF_002162155.2 Triticum dicoccoides | reverse complement strand
GGTGTTGCATGCTGGTAGGACGAGCAATGAGCCAGTGATGAAGGAGAGGTCGACTTGGTGAGGGAAGAAGAGGGGCAACAGGGTGGAGTCGGTGCTAGCATGAGAAAGATAGGACTATGTCCTTTAACTCAAAGGAATTTCATATGTTTTTTGTGAAGTATTTGCTTCCTTGAAATTTTTAGGTTGCTTGTTTTTGTGTGTGAGGGGAAGCAAAATAAGAAGATTAGCAGCTGATGATTGAGAGCTTTTGGTGCCATTAAATTGAGGGGAAACAAAACTTGTTTTATGTGAATTGGTAATTAAGTTGTACTCATGGCCCTACCAAGCACCAACTCTGCATTCATCTGCTCCTATAGTGATTAAATTAACTAATGGGATGATTGCCTTACCGGTCCTCATCCGTGACATCACATGAGAATCGTTGGAAGATTTTCTTATCAATGAAAAAACAAGTCATCATGCAACTTTTCACGCCGTCCTTGAAGACCACCTACGATGACCAAGTACCGATTACACACTACCAAAAATCACATATAATCTTGTTTATGACCTTGTTTTATATGGGGTTGTTGACGAATGTACGCGACAAATTTGTAGTTCCTGTGACGATGACTAAGAGAAAAGTAATTTAGGATCCACCTTGATTGTGGTTTGTTTTAGTCTTTTGCTGAATATTGTTGATGACCTCAATTTCCATCACATTCAAATTCATCTTATTCAACCTCCTGAAGTTGGTGGCGACTATGGGATGAGCAGTGACAACGATGGTTAGAGTTATGTGCAAGTGGAGTGGGGAGGGGAGGGGACACCGGAAGGTGGAGTTGACGCCACAGTAGGATGAGTGGTGAGCCAGCGATGCAAGACATGTCGACTTGGAGGGGGCAGGAGGGGTGGTAGCGGGAGAAACGTATGAGTATGTGTCAGAAGGCGTCATGAGTTTGAGGAAAGAAACAACATTGAATCTTAATCTAGTTGTTCAAACAATTGAATATGCTCTAAAATTAAGCAGTTAGTCGCATACCCTTCAATGTAAGTTTTATTTAATCTCTAAAGTCTCATTTATGGCCTCAGCTTTTATGGGAATGTTGATGAATGTACGTTGGGAATTGTAGTTCTTTGTGATAATAACAGTGACTATGCAAGGGAAAAGTAATTTAGGGTCCATCCCAATTATAGTTTATATTACTCGTTTGCAAAGTATTGTTGGCGACCTCAGTTTTTCGTCGCAGTCAGATCAGCTTCTTCAACCTTGCAAAGTTAGTGGTCACTGTGAGATGACCGCCGACAACGATGGTTAGAGTTATGTGCAAATGGGGAGTTGGGAGGGTGGAGGGGATCAGACGGAGAAGTTGCGAGTATGGCAGGTCGAGAGGTGAGCCAGCGATGCAAGGCCAATTGAATTGGAAGGGGAAGGGGAAGGGCGGGAGGGTACCATCGTTGATAGTTGTTGAATATATGATCAACAAGAAGAAAGAAATGTGAGCAGCGACTCACTGACTCTTTTATTTTAGCTATGATTATGAGACAAATTTGTGATTTCCACCATTTAAAAACAATAGACATTGCCTTCATATATGAGCCAACCAACTTTTTGGATGCGACTAACGTGGCAGTTTTCTTTCTTATAACACCAAGTATTAATATATTGGTAAAACAATGGACATTATTATGCAAGGAGAGGTCACGAGATTAGGACGGAGCATAGTTAATTAGTTGGATCCAACAAAAAGTGGCACGGATCACAGCTTCATTTGTCAGTTTCATGGGATACACTATTATTATCATCATCATTAGCATGCATCACAAAGCTAACCCACGGAAAGGTGTACGTCATTGCTTCCTTTGAAGTTCACAT
Source organism: Triticum dicoccoides (assembly GCF_002162155.2). Lineage (NCBI taxonomy): Eukaryota > Viridiplantae > Streptophyta > Magnoliopsida > Poales > Poaceae > Triticum > Triticum dicoccoides. Next base: position 141,145,431 of record NC_041383.1, on the reverse strand, counting down.
TACAGTACACTTAAAAGGGGAAGGACTCACCTCACCCTCCCGCTCCCGTCCTCTCCCTCCCGCTAGGGTTCCGCCGCCGCCGCCGGCGGCGCCCTAGCCCCCTCCCGCCGCCGTCGGCCGCCTGCTCGCGCGCCCCGGCCCTCCCCGCCCCCCTCTTCCCCCTCCCCATCCCGTTCCCGTCCCTGCGCCGCCTCCCCGGAGGTGGCCGGGGCGGCGCGCCCCTCCTTTTCCCTCGGCCGCCACCCCCGTGAGCTCTCCCCCCCTTCCGCCGCCGGCGGGTGCCCCGGCGCTGGCCCGGGTGCTGCTGGCGGCGGCGGGCCCTTCTGTACCCACGCGTTCATCTCCCTCCCGGGGATGGTGACGGCGGTGGTGATGCTCGGCTGGCAGCGGCCCGGTGACCCGGCAGCGGTCGCCGGCGGTAGACACGGTGGCGGTGCTGCCCTTGGCAGCAGGGCGGCGTGGTGGCGTGCGGTGGCCGGCGGCGTGTCCCCTGCCCAGATCTGGGCCCTCCCGGCCCTATCTGGGTCCTAGCGGGCGGGTCCCTGGCGTGGCTTCGTCGTCGTCTGTGTGGTGAGGAGGAGGAGCGGCTCGGATGAGGGGCGGCGATGCCGATGGCGTGCCTGCTGCAGCGCGATGGCAGGAGCTTTCCGGGAATGGAGTTGCCGGCCGGGCCTGTGGGCACACGGGCCTGGTAGGCTCCTGCTAGTGTGTCCGGTCGGCTACCATCGTTGACGGTGGAGGTTGTGCCCTCCCGCATGCCGACGGTACTGCGGCCCCTAGTCCCGGCTCCTATCCCTTGTTGTGCAGACCTCACCTCGTGGTGCTGTGGTGAGACGGCGTGGAGGCTTCTTGACCATGGTGGCGCAAGATGGTGGTCGGTTTGGTGGCAGGCTCTGGAGCACCCGAGGTGAAGGTTGGGATCGGGGGAAACCCCTGTCCGCCTGTCCGACACCGACGCGGCGACGCCGGTGGGTGCCGCCGAACCTTCCTGGAGGGCGTCGGGGGCGACCCTTCCTCTCCCCTCGTCGTGTACCGGGGAAACCCTTGGCAGCAGCGTCGTCTTCGTCGCGGTCCTTCTTGGAGGTGCTGATTGGTACCGGTGCTTCGGAGCCTTGGAGCTTGGTGGGAGATCTTCGGTGGGCGCAGTGGTCGTGAAGCTTCTTCGTTTTCGTCGATCCGCCGTTGTTGGCATTCTTTGCTCTTGTTGTTTCTCTTTCATTTCTTTTGGGTGTGATTGTGCTGCTTCCGCCCCAGCACCTATCTTTAGATGTATCGGTTGGTTGCTTTGGAATACAAAGCGGGGGGAAACCCTTTTTCTCGTACACTTAAAAACTGGTCGAATGCTCGGCAAAACAAATCAAGAGAAGAATGGTTGATCTCAATTTATCTTCTTATTTTCTTCTTTCTTTTGTGAGCTCCCCCCTCCCATCGCGAACGGAATGAACGTTTGACATTTATGAGCACATGGAGCATATATTCTGTTCGCCAGGAAAAAAATGTAAAGCTTAGTTGACTGCCCTAGTTTGATTCCTGTGTCATTTATTTTATTACATTATTTACATTATTTTGAATGCTTTTATGTAGGACTTTAACTGGACTCCCTCCGTATAAGAATATATTACGTTTTCTGACAGTGTCTAGTGTAAGAAAAACGTCTTATATTTTGATGCGGAAAAAGTATTAATTTTGTGACACGTAAAACCATGCATTATTAGATTGTTAACCATTGGTCAGAGCGATGAAAATACGCCTTTTGAGTGTGATTAGCCATCTCAGTTGGTACTTGCAGAGGACGGACGGAGTACCTACTACTCCCTCCATTTCTAAGAGCATCTTCAACAGCCGCGCTAAACTAGCGCCGCGCCGTAAATTAGGCCTTTTTAGCGCGCGCGCAACGCGGCGGATCGCTCCAGCGGGCGCGCAAAAACGGCGCGCGCGCTAAAACGGGTTGGACGCGCGGTCAAAAACACTTATCCGCGCGGTGTATTTGGGGCGCCAGCTACAGCGCGCGGCACACTCGAGCGCTCGCGCCGCACCCTCTTCTCTCCTCGTCCTACGCCCCGCGCGCGCCGGCGCCGGCGCCCTGCCCACCCACTATGGACGCGCACACCGGCGCCCCGCTCACCCCGCTGTACAGCCGCGACCCTCCCGCCGCCGCCGCCGCAGCCGCCGCCGCCGCCGCCGCCGGAAACCCTAGCGCGGCGAGCACTGGCGTCGCCACCGCCGGAGCTCCGCCGAGCGTCGGCCTCGCGCGCAGCCTCTTCTTGCCGCCGCGGATGACTACGGCGCCGGGTGGCGTCGCGCCGGCGCCATCCCGTGCCGCCGCCGCACCGTCGATGAAGGTACCCAATGCGGCGCGGACGAAGAAGGGCAAAACATCCGCGAAGAAGAACAAGGCGGCGGACGGCTCCGGCATCACAAAGGCGAGGGGAAAAAAGCTTGCAGGGCGTTCGACGGCCGCGGCGGCTACCGAAGCGCCGGCGAGCTCACTCGTTGAGCCGGCCGCCGACGCGCACCACGTGTTCGACGAAATGCCCCCAAGGTGAAAAAATTTCCAAGTATTTTTTTCTTCTTATTTTTTCAATGCATCATCATCACATATAGATAGCTTATTTGCATTGTTCAAAAAACTTTGTAGTCTCAACGATGATGCATACATGTCCACTATGGGTGTTGGGTCCAACAATTCGCATTGGTCTCAAACCAATGACATCCATTTCGAAGACCATGAGTTTGAGGTGGACGAGGAGGGTGAGGGAATTGTCGAGGCGCCGAAAGGAAGAGCGGGCAATTACTCCACCACCGATGACAAGTTACTATGCTACACTTATTTGCATGTGTCGAGGGATCCATTCATTGGAGGTGATCAAAGTAGAGAAGCGTATTGGGAGCGAATGAAAGAACACTTTGATGCTCACAACAAGAGTGGAATTGACCGCTCCGAGAGATCACTTCGGTCCCGATGGTCGACAATCAACTCGGATTGTCAAAAGTGGGCGGCCGCGCAAAAGTCGGTGGACAAGATTAATCCAAGTGGCACAAATGAGGATGATCGAGTAAGTGGCATCTCATATATGTTCATCATACTTGTTTTTGGTGACCGAAGTGCTAACTTGTTTTGTTTTTCTTGTAGTTCAACATTGCACAAAACTTGTTCAAACAAGAGACAAAGACAACCAAGAAGGGGAAGATCAAGAAAGGCAGGGTCTTTACCTTGCCTCATTGCTATGAAGTGTTAAAGGATGATGAGAAATGGAAAAAGCGTGATGGTTTGGAGGATTTGCATTTGAGCAACAAACGGAAGCGAGCAATTGAGATGAATGATAATGAAGAGGAGGATGATGCATCAAGTGATGACGGCAAGAGAAGCCCCACACCCAACTCGGTTTCATACTCGAAGCCAAAACGACCGGATGGGTGCAAGAAAGACAAAAACGAAAAGAAGAAGAGGAAAGGAGATGATGAGCTCAAAAATGCTATGGAAGCTATTGTGAAGGCAAGGGTCGAAGCCAATGAGCTTCACATCATACGGTGCGTGATGCGGTGCGTGATGAGGAGAGGGAGGAAGATTCATCTTCGGAGGCGGAAGAGTCGTCTTCGAAAGATGAGGACGAAGACGAAGAAGAGGAAGATGAAGATTGATGTGTCTTTCATGTCTTGAACTTTTAGTTTGCATTTGAACTTGGTTGGATAAACTTGTGGGCATGATTTTGAACTTGTGGGCATGAACTTTTATTCATCAACTTGTTTGTGTCAAATTTTACATTTCATTTTTGTCCAAAATATCCATATATGCAAAATGCCCGGCGAGTCGCGCGCGCTGTATTTTTGCGCTCTGCTGGAGCGGCGCGCGCGCGCTGCATTATGGCGCGGCTGCTGGAGCCAGCGCAGGCGGGCGCGCAAAACCAGCCGCAGCGCGCGCGCTAAACAGGTTTTTTGCACGCGGCACTTTAACGCGGCTGTTGGAGATGCTCTAAATATAAGTCTTTGCAGAGATTCCATTATAAACCATATACGGATGTATATAGATGCATTTTAAGTGTAGATTTATTTATTTTGATCCATATGTAGTCCATACAGTGGAATCCCTACAAAGACTTATATTTAGGAACGGCGGGAGTACGATGCATGCATAGTTAGTATTAGTACTTCGTCGTGATTAGCCGTCTGAATTGGTACTTGCAGAGTAGACACCAGCCGAACTTAAGAGTTCAACTGATCTGCCAGCTCCTTCCGCTGCCAAGTTCATCCAGAAAAGTGAACGAATAAACCAATAAATAAACTCCGCCTAAGTACCAATGGTACGAAGCCCCCGTTCTTAAAGCATCCCATGCACATTGTGCAAGTACCGCTGTGTTCATCACACACACCGGTGCCAAATGCGATGATGTTATTTAGGATCCGCCATCTTAAGTACATCAACTACCGTACAAGCATTTCTATCTATCAATGTAGTGATACATTTTTTTTTTTTGCGTATTCGTGAAACAAATAATACCATACAAACACAGCTTGCACTATAAACTGGAGAAATTACGCACCCGGTGCAAGTGCATCCTCCTCCTCCTTCCCATCCTCCTCATCCTGCCTGTGTATTTTCCCTTGTTTTTGCAAGGATCCCGAGGTTTCTCCGACTTGAGAAAATTGAACATATAAATCACTCTATGCAACCCACCGTTCCAGCGCCATCCACGGTTCAAACTGATCCGGTATGCTCAATCTGCCTCGCTGGCCGTGGTCAGCGTACTTTTCATCGCCGTGGTAAACATCCATGCGCTCGTTCTTCTGTACGCCGCATAACCGGGTTAGAGTGACTGACGCATGGGCCAGCCTCGCAGCGACAGCGTGTGTGCGTGCTTATGTCCGGGTGAAAGCAGCGGGAGCAGGGTCCCGTGAAAATATCTCCTCTCCCGTGCTCTCCCCTCCCCGATCCCCTCCTTCCTGCCTTCTCTCCCGTGCCCCCCTCCCCGATCCCCTCCTTCCCTCCCGTCGCGCTGCCGGCTCCACGCGGCGGCCGACGCGGCCTTCTCTTCCCGGCGCTCGAGGTGCAGCAGCGGGTGCAACAGTTCTCGGTCCAGCCGGGTGGGGCGCAGGTCGCCGGCATCACGTGCCGCGCGCCGTGATTCTGCATCGGGCGCAGTTCTTTGCCCCGCCACATCTCCTCCTCCTTGTCCTTCTCTCTCTCTCTCCCATGCCGCCACCATTGCAAGGAGCAGGGGAGATAGGCGCCGAGGATAAGAAGCACCGGGTTGGTCGCGGTGGGCTTGAGCAGCTGGGGAGGAGAGCAGGAGGCCGTCGTGGTTCGTCATGGAGACGGCGCCGCTGGCAAGATGGTTGAGGTACGTGTCTGATCCGTTGGTCCTTCATGATTGTAGTTGTTCATTCTCCTCATAAACTGTGTTTCCCTTTCCTCCCTCAATCTGCTTTTCCCCGGTTGTTCTTGTTGTAGAACTGCAGCGGTTCATTCAGCGCGGGCTGATGTGCAGGCTTGACCTAGGCAGGTTGCTACTCGTCGTTGGTTGTAAGCAGAGTCGTCGTGATGGTCGGTGTCTCCTAGGCAGGTTTGTCTTCTACCTCTGAACAATCTGTTTGTCGCCGATAGTTTATACAGCAAAACTGGCTCTTGTGTCTGGCCTGGAGTGTTGTGGCTGGTAGAGAAAGTCCAGAGGAGTCTGCTTCTAGAGGTGTCGTAATATGAGAGGTCATTTGTTTGCATGTCCATGCATCTTTGGATCTATCTGTCTGAAGATGCTTCTTTACAGGAAACTATTCGTTCTAGCCCAGGGGTGTTCCTTTGCATTTTAACCAGTGTGATGTTGTTTTCTTCCACCGCCTACATGTACTCCTATAGCCTATTGTTTATCCCTGCTCAGTTTGTTATATATATATATATATATATATATATATATATATATATATATATATATATATATATATGTGTGTGTGTGTGTGTGTGTGTGTTTATATGAAAAAATTAATGGGGCATCATCTTGGTAGATTGAGTTTGCTAGATTAGTTTCATGCCATCGAAAACAACAAGCAGATGGAGCAGGACGGGGTGAAGGTTCCCGTCCAATGGCCTTCACGTGTTGTAGCTGGCGGCGCTCCACTTCCTTCCCCCCTGGTGAGTCGTCTGTCGTGGTTCTAAGCCTGACAGTAGAGTGGGGGTAGGTATGGAGAGGCAAGGTCCTAGCTATGGAGAGGTTGTAAGCACAAAGGATGTACGAGTTCAGGCCCTTCTCGGAAGAAGTAACAGCCCTACGTCTCGGAGCCCGGAGGCGGTCGAGTGGATTATGAATGTATGGATTACAAGGTGCCGAACCCTTCTGCCTATGGAGGGGGGTGGCTTATATAGAGTGCGCCAGGACCCCAGCCAGCCCACGTAGGAGAGGGTTTAAGGTGAGTTAAGTCTGGGGCGTTACTGGTAACGCCCCACATAAAGTGCCTTTACTATCATAAAGTCTACTTAATCACAGGCCGTTGCGGTGCAGAGTGCCTCTTGACCTCCTGGTGGTCGAGTGAGTCTTCGTGGTCGAGTCCTTCAGGTCAGTCGAGTGAATCCTCGTTGGTCGACTGGAAGGCGACCTCTTCTAGGGATGTCCTAGGGTAAGTTACTTGGAACAGGTCCATGACCCTACCCTAGGTACATAACCCCATCATTAGCCCCCGAATGGATTGAGGCTTCGAGTGAAGAAGGAGTTGATGTCGTTTCCGATTAACCTTTGCGCTCTAGTTGTGCGCTGTTCTGGATCAAAGAATCTCTTCGTTGACAGGGAGCAATTTGTCTTCGGTCGACTCGATCCATTCTATTTTTGCGTCGAGTGATCTTTCGAGCTTCGACGATCTCCGAGCGACGGATCGCCGGAAACACCGCGTCTGACAGACTGATTTGTTGCTCGCGGATTCCGCGGGGTGCGAAATTTGGGGGCGCGCGCGAAGCGGGGCAGACCGCGGCGTTCGGATGGGACGGGGCATAGCCGCCTCGATCTCCGCGCCGCCTTTTTTGCCACGTATCCAGTCCTCATAACTGCTCCCAGATATGATTAGATCGACCGGGCCCACATGTCAGCCACTCGGAAGGGACCTTATAAACGTGCCCGGCGAGGATTTCTGTGCTGCGCCTCAGCATTCTCCCTCTCTCCCTCTGCTTCCTTCCTCCCTGCTCAGCGTGCCCGCTCTCGCCCCCGCACCACTTCCCTTCGTGCATCTCACCGGCGACCATGGCCAAGGAGAAGACGGCGGCGCTGGAGCGTGCCAAGAAGGCGTCGGCATCGGAGAAGGCGAAGGGGAGATCCACCAGTCGCAGAGGGTCCTCGTCCAGATCCCGCCTGCCGAAAGGCTGGGTCCAAGGAGACTGGATCCAGTCGACCATCACGGAGACGGACCTCCTCGACATGGCCAACGAGGGCTTGATCCCTCACGGAGCTGCGAGGTTGCCGGGGAAGGAGTGGCAGCCACAGCCAGAAGAGGGTGAGTGTGTGCTTCTGGCCACTCATGTTGATCGTGGGTTTTCCTTGCCGCCAAGCATTTTCTTCCGTGGCTTCTTGAATTTCTTTGGAGCGCAGCTCCACCACTTTACCCCAAACTCCATTGCCTATCTTGCTGCATTCGTGTCCATGTGTGAGGGTTTCTTGGGCTGTCGACCGCACTGGGGTTTGTTCAAACGTATCTTCACGTGTCGCTCTCAGACCGTGAAGAAGGCGAGCCCAGGTGATGAGAAGACCCGAGTCGTCCAAATGTGTGGGGGCCTGGGGATTCAGGTGAGGAACAATAGCACCTTCCCGCCCATGTCCTTTCCCGAGTCCGTCAGAGGCTGGCAGTCGGCTTGGTTCTACTGTCAGGTCCAGTCGACGCCAGGGCAGTCGAGTGGACTCCCTCCGTTTACCATGGACCGAGTGAACAAGCCCTCCCCTCTGAAGCTGATTCCGGAGGAGAAAGCCGACGTGAAGATGTTGATGGAGCGCGTGGTGCAGTTGGTCCGGGAGGGGGTGACGGGCATGGATCTTCTGGAGGTCTTCCTCAGGCGTCGCATCCAACCCCTTCAATTCCGGAGCCACTGCATGTGGTTGTACTGTGGGCCCGAAGACGAGACTAGAGTCCATCCAGAAGAAGTCGACGATGCCACTTTGGAAAGATGGATGGTAGCCGTTACCGGAAACAGGGACAACCCGCGCGGAGCCAGAAGGATTCCTCCACTCGACCACAACAGCGACCCAAACAAGGTACACTTGCTCTGCTTTCCATTGTGTCCTTGTCGTATTCATTTCTGCTAACCCTGTCGACTGGTCGACTGATCCTTGTTTGGGCATCTGCTAGGCCTTCACCGAGTTGTACTCGATGCCCAATGGGGCACAAGCTTCGACTGAGGAAGGCGAGGCGAGCGGGGGCGAGGCGAGTGGGGGCGAGAGCCAGGAAGAGGAGGAGTGGGACTCGGATGCTGCAGGGGATGATGACGACGATGATGATGATGAAGGTGATGAAGATGACATCGAGGACGAGGAAGAAGAGGAGGAGGAGGTCGTTCCACCGCGCTCAGAAAGGCGGTCGAAGCTTGTCCACGACCCTTCGACCGAACGTGGTAAGGGGGTTGCGACCGCCACTCAGTCGACCAAGCGCCCTCGGACCACCTCTCCGGCGCCGACTGAAAAGGCGCCGAAGCAGCCCAGGGCGGCCTCATCGAAGCCGACCAAGCTCCTGCCGAAGATGAAGGTGTCCATCCCCACCATATCAGGGTAATTGTGTTGCTCATATTTTCTTATTCTGTGCGAACTTTATCTCTGGTCGACGCTGAGGTTAGTCGACTGATCCTTTGGAGTTGCAGTGCTGCTACTTCTGATACCTCGGCCCGGGCCGATGACCACGAGATGGAGGATGCAGCAACTTCGAATCCAGGTACTGTGTTCTTAATACCATTCTTAGTCGACTGACTCGCGATCTCTGATCCTGGTCCTTCTCCGCAGCTCCACCCAACACTGTTATCGATCTTCCTGATGATGATGAGGATGAAGAGCCGCTGAAGCACAGGAGGAGTCGGAAAGCGTCCGCCAGTAAGGTGCCTCAGGATGTGCCGGCGTCTGAAATTCTGACTGTGGAGGAAGAGAACACCACTCGACACACGGTGACCTTCGCGAATCCACTGACGAGTGCTCAGCAGCCTTCCCTCTTCATGACGCACCACGTCCCGGAGGACCAAGCTGGCGCAGCGAAGGAGGCGATACGCCAGGCGGGACTCATGATGGAGCAGCTGAAGACCATCCGGGACGCGAGCCAGGCAGCTTATGACGCAAGTTCTGCCCTCCAAAGCAATGTCCAGGTCAGTCGACCGCTGTTTGTTCTGTTGGATATGCTATCAAAAACTTTTCTTTTCCGGAATTTATATTAGTCACCCACTGGGTGTGTCGAATAAACTCCGTGTTAGCGGGGGCACGCTGAGTGTACCCGCTGGGTGTAGTCCCCAAGGCTAAGGTCGACTGCTGGCAGTCGGCCTTAGGCTTTATGATGTCAATCTTTCTCTCAGTCGACTGGTCGACTGGATTTCACAAACCGGTGGGGGCACGCTAAGTGCACCCACTGGGTGTAGTCCCCAAGGCTAAGGTCGACTGCTGGCAGTCGGCCTTAGGCTTTATGATGTCAATCTTTCTGTCAGTCGACTGGTCGACTGGATTTCGCAAAGCGGTGGGGGCACGCTGAGTGCACCCACTGGGTGTAGTCCCCAAGGCTAAGGTCGACTGCTGGCAGTCGGCCTTAGGCTTTATGATGTCAATCTTTCTGTCAGTCGACTGGTCGACTGGATTTCGCAAACCGGTGGGGGCACGCTGAGTGCACCCACTGGGTGTAGTCCCCGAGACTGTGGTCGACTGCTTGCAGTTGATCACAGTCTTAGAGAATGCATCTCGCACGCTTTTGTTTTTTTTTGAGGTCGACTGGTCGACTTTGTCTTCAACAGGATTAGTGGGGGCACGCTGAGTGCACCCACTGGGTGTAGTCCCCGAGACTACGGTCGAATGTTTGTATTCGGCTGTAGTCTTAGAAATGTGTGCTTTTCCCTTTTCACTCGGAAGTGAATTATTTTTGACATTTAGTCGATTGGTTCTTCGCAGAACTCTTGTGATCTTGTGGCTCGCTACTCAGAGCTGGAACAGAAGCATACTCAAGTCGAGCTGAGCTTGAAGCTGGTTCAAGAGAAGCTGACAAAGGCAAAGGAGGAGACCCAAGGTATGTTTGGTGAGACCCTGACGACTGCTTTTCCCCTTGCTTGTTTCAGCATCTGATCTTGCTGTGGCTTGCAGGTAAGGTAAGGGAGGCCCAGCAGAAGAAAGACCTTGAGCTAGCTGAGAAGATCAAGCTTGCTGACGAGAAGTTAGCTTCAGTCACCAAGCTCGAACAAGACAATACCAATCTGAAAACTGCTCTTGGGATTGCCAACAAGGAGGTCAGTCGACTGAGAACTGACAAAGCTGCCTTGACCGACCAAGTCAGCAAATTGACTGAGAAGAAAACTGAACTGGAGGCCTTCCTGAGTGGCCTTGCCAAGAAGCTGTTTCTTATGCTTGAAGGTAAACCTCCATGTTTGGCAAATATTTCCAATTGTGGCTTTTTCCATTCGACTATCCCCTTGACTTAGTGATCACTCTTGCAGAATTCTGTCAAAACTTCGAAGAGGAAACCAGCCGACTGGAGCCAAACCTTGACCCCGTCAATTCTCCGGTGAACGACGAAGTTGCCATGGATGTTTTCCGACTGGAGTCTCGTGTTGCAGCTGTCGTGGACTATCTCGCAAGGCTGAAGGTCGCCACATCTCGCATCGACTCGACGCTCTGGCCTGAGGAGACACTTCAGAATGACCTTGAGTCGCTGATGGCCCGCTTGAACACGATCCCTGGTCGAGTGCAGGAGTGGAAGAAGTCCTCGGCTCGGTGTGGTGCAGATGTCGCTCTGTGTCTGGCCCGAGTCCACTGCAAAGATGCACGAGAGGAGAAGCTGGCGGCCCTTCGGGTGGCCAATACCAAGAAGCACGACTTCAGGTCCTTTATGGAGACTTTCCTTGCAGCTGCCACTCGGATTGCCGACGGAATTGACCTTGATGAATTTGTTGCACCTTCCAGCCCTCCACAGGAGGGGTAAAAAACTTCTTCTGGCTCGACTCTTTAAATTTGCCTCGGTATGCCGAGTGGAATTGTAACCGACAAACTTTAACAGGCTTGACGCCTGAGCGCTTTCGGTTCCTTTAGATATCGATTCGAACTTGAATTTGGCGCTTGAATATGATTACCTTCGGCTCAAAATGTCTTTTGCAGGTTCAAAGCAAGGTGCCTGTGCTTAGGCGAGCGTTTGGACTGCAGCTAAGCCTCCGAGTGAGAGGATCGCTCTTCACTCGGTAGGATTTTCACAACTTAGGCGAGTGCTTGGACTGCAGCTAAGCCCCCGAGTGGAAGGCTGGCTTACCACTCGGTAGGATTTTGATAAACTTAGGCGAGTCCTTGGACTGCAGCTAAGCCTCCGAGTGAGAGGATCGCTCTTCACTCGGTAGGATTTTCACAACTTAGGCGAGTGCTTGGACTGCAGCTAAGCCCCCGAGTGGAAGGCTGGCTTACCACTCGGTAGGATTTTGATAAACTTAGGCGAGTCCTTGGACTGCAGCTAAGCCTCCGAGTGAGAGGATCGCTCTTCACTCGGTAGGATTTTCACAACTTAGGTGAGTGCTTGGACTGCAGCTAAGCCCCCGAGTGGAAGGCTGGCTTACCACTCGGTAGGATTTTGATAAACTTAGGCGAAACGGATTCGCAGCTAAGCCTCCGAGTGTGAGTCTGGCTCACCACTCGGTAGGATTTTTACAAACTTAGGCGAAACGGATTCGCGGCTAAGTCACCCACTGAGGGGGAGTTTTTATGTGGACAAAAATAAAAAGTGATGACACTATTATTTCCAAACCCATGAACTACAGAAGTACTTTATTGCAACTCATCCGAGTGATAAAACTTAAGTGTAAAATGGGCGGAGTAGCTCCGCGTTCCAAGCTCGGGGCTCGTCGATATTATGCTCGACGTTGTAAAGACGGTACGCCCCGTTGTGGAGAACCTTGGTGACGATGAAGGGACCTTCCCAAGAAGGAGCAAGCTTGTGTGGTTTGTGCTGATCCACTCGGAGAACCAAATCCCCTTCCTGGAAGGCTCGACCTCTCACATTTCGGGCGTGGAAACGGCGCAGATCTTGTTGGTAGATGGTCGACCGGATCAGAGCCATCTCCCTTTCTTCCTCTAAAAGGTCGACTGCGTCCTGCCGCGCTTGTTCAGCTTCTGCTTCGTTGTAGATTTCGACTCGAGGAGCATTGTGGAGAAGATCACTCGGCAAGACTGCTTCGGCTCCATAGACCAAGAAGAATGGAGTTCTTCCGGTCGACCGATTGGGCGTGGTCTGCAGTCCCCAGAGTACAGATGGAAGTTCGTCGACCCAAGCTCCAGCCGCGTGTTTGAGATCACGCATCAGTCGCGGCTTCAGTCCCTTGAGAATCAGTCCATTAGCTCGCTCTGCTTGTCCATTCGACTGCGGATGGGCGACTGATGCGTAGTCGACCCGTGTGCCCTGGGAGTTGCAGAAAGCTCTGAATTCCTCTGAGTCAAAGTTCGACCCATTATCCGTTATGATGCTGTGCGGGACTCCATATCTGAATATTAGTTCCCTGATGAAGCTAACAGCAGTACCGGTGTCAAGGCTCTTGATTGGTTTAGCCTCGATCCACTTGGTGAACTTGTCGACTGCCACCAGTACATGCGTGAAGCCACTTCGTCCTGTTCTCAAAGGACCGATCATGTCCAGCCCCCAAACTGCAAAAGGCCAGACGAGTGGGATGGTCTTCAAAGCTGACGCAGGCTTGTGCGACATATTCGAGTAGAACTGACATCCCTCGCACTTATCCACTATCTCCTTTGCCATCTCATTCGCCTTGGGCCAGTAAAATCCGGCTCGGTATGCTTTGGCCACGATGGTCCGGGAGGACGCATGATGACCACAGGTCCCCGAGTGAATATCATTGAGGATGAGTCGACCTTCTTCTGGTGTTATGCACTTCTGACCGACTCCAGTCGTGCTCTCTCTATATAATTGTCCTTTGATGACGGTAAAGGCCTTAGATCGACGGACGATCTGTCGAGCCTCTTCCTCATCCTCCGGAAGCTCTTTCCTCAAGATATATGCGACATACGGAATCGTCCAGTCGGGAATGACTACCAAAGCCTCCATGATCAAGTCGACCACCGCTGGGACTTCAACTTCAGTCGGATCTGTGGCACTCTTGGGCTGCGGAGTTTCTTCGGTGAAAGGATCTTCTTTGACTGACGGAGTATGTATATGCTCCAAGAACACACCACTCGGAATGGCTTCTCTCTTGGAACCTATCTTTGCTAGATCATCAGCTGCTTGATTTTTCAGTCGGGGTATATGGTGGAGCTCCAACCCCTCGAACTTCTTCTCCAGCTTCCTCACTGCACTGCAGTATCCAGTCATGGCTGGGCTTCTCACGTCCCACTCTTTCATCACCTGATTGACCACTAGATCCGAGTCGCCATAGACCATTAGGCGACGGACGCCGAGTGAAATGGCCATGCGCAACCCATATAGGAGGGCCTCATATTCTGCCTCATTGTTGGAGGAGTCAAAGTGAATCTGGAGCACATATCTAAGCTTATCTCCTCTGGGGGAAACCAGGACGACCCCAGCACCGGAACCATTCAACATCTTAGAGCCATCGAAAAACATGGTCCAATGCTCCGAGTGAACTTCAGTCGACTGCTGTTGTTCAATCCACTCGGCGAGGAAATCTGCTATTGCCTGGGACTTAATGGCTTTCTTTGCCTCAAACTTGATATCAAGGGGAAGAAGTTCAATCGCCCATTTGGCCACTCGACCAGTTGCGTCTCTGTTGTGCAAAATCTCTGATAGTGGAGCGTCGCTGACGACTGTGATGGAATGGTCAGAAAAATAATGAGCAACCTTCTTTGTGGTCATGTATATTCCATACACAAGCTTCTGATAATGAGGATATCTCTGCTTGGATGGAGTCAAGACTTCAGACAAATAATACACTGGGCGCTGAACTTTGAGAGCTTTTCCTTCTTCTTCCCGCTCGACCGTTAGCACAGTACTGACGACTTGTCCTGTGGCTGCGATGTAGAGAAACAGAGGCTCTTTGCTGATTGGGGCAGCAAGCACCGGCTGGGTGGAAAGCAGAGCTTTTAGCTCGGCAAACGCTGCATCAGCTTCTGGAGTCCACTCGAACTTGTCAGCCTTCTTCATCAGTCGGTAAAGAGGCAATGCCTTTTCACCGAGTCGTGAGATGAATCGACTTAATGCGGCCAAGCATCCAGTAAGCTTCTGGACATCGTGCACTCGCACAGGGCGTTTCATTCGGAGAATAGTGCCAATCTTTTCTGGGTTGGCGTCGATTCCCCGTTCGGAAACGAGAAAACCGAGTAACTTGCCACCAGGAACTCCAAACGTGCACTTTGATGGATTGAGCTTGATATCATACCTTCTGAGGTTGGCAAATGTTTCGGCGAGGTCAGCGAGCAGGTCGGAACCTTTTCGTGACTTGACAACAATATCATCCATATAAGCTTCCACATTCCGACTTATTTGAGTGAGTAGACACTTCTGGATCATTCGCATAAATGTGGCTCCGGCATTCTTGAGGCCGAATGGCATGGTGATATAGCAGAAGCACCCGAATGGAGTGATGAAAGCTGTTTTTACTTCATCGGGCCCATACAGACGGATCTGGTGGTACCCGGAGTAAGCATCTAAAAAAGACAACCTCTCGCATCCCGCGGTCGAGTCAACAATTTGATCTATGCGAGGGAGAGGAAAGTGATCTTTCGGGCAGGCCCGGTTGATGTGCTTGAAATCAATGCACATTCGGAGCGACTTGTCCTTCTTAGGAACCATGACGACATTAGCGAGCCACTCGGAGTGGAATATCTCTCGGATAAATCCTGCCGCCAACAGTCGAGCCACTTCTTCACCGATGGCCTTTCTCTTCTGGACGGCGGACCGCCGAAGATGTTCTTTGACTGGCTTTGCAGACGAGTCGACTCTTAAGCGATGCTCAGCCAGTCCCCTGGGAACACCTGGCATGTCAGCGGGCTTCCATGCAAAAATGTCCCAGTTCTCACGGAGGAACTGGATGAGCGCTTCTTCCTATTTTGGGTCGAGTGTTGTGGAGATGCGGGTCGGAGCTGCTTCGGGGTCGGTCGGGTGAATGTGAACAGGCTTCGTCTCACCGGACGACTGGAATGCAGACTCTGTGGCGGGCTTCTTGGATCGCAGCAAGTCACTCGGATCTGCGTTTTGCTTGTATTCTTCGAACTCGACCGCTGTCACTTGGGAATCGGCAATTTTGGAGCCCTTCTGAAAGCACTCCTCTGCCTTTTTCCTATCACCGGTGACAGTGATCACACCTTTGGGACCGGGCATCTTCAATTTGAGGTACACGTAACATGGTCGAGCCATGAACCGTGCATAGGCTGGTCTCCCCAAAATGGCATGATATGCACTTTGAAAATCCACGACCTCAAACGTCAACTTTTCTTTGCGAAAATGCTTTGAATCGCCAAACACTACGTCCAAAGCTATCTGGCCGAGCGACTCGGCCTTCTTCCCTGGTATAACTCCATGGAAGCTCATGTTACTAGTGCTCAGTCGGGACATCGGAATGCCCATACCTTTCAACGTGTCTGCATATAACAGATTCAGCCCACTTCCACCGTCCATCAGCACCTTTGTCAGTCGAGTGCCTTCGACAACTGGATCGACCACCAAAGCTTGCCTCCCAGGGGTGGCAATATGAGTCGGGTGATCAGATTGGTCGAATGTGATGGGTGTTTGAGACCACTTCAGATAATTTGCCTTTGCTGGGGCAACCATGTTAACCTCTCGGTTAATCACTTTCAGTCGACTTCTGCTTTCCACATCTGCGAAGATCATCAGAGTGGAGTTGATATGCGGATATCCTCCCTCACTGTCCTCTTTGTCTTCGGCCTTGTCCGGCTCCTTCTCCTTGTCCTTAGACTGTTTTCCCTGAAACTACTGGATCAGGAGTCGACATTGGCGAGTGGTGTGCTTTGGGTAAATGATATTCCCCTCTTCATCTTTCTTCGTGTGAATATGACACGGCATATCCATCACGTCGTTCCCTTCTTTATCCTTTACCTTCTTGGGGTTCCAGGATCCTTTTGGTTTCCCCTTAAACTTTCCTTGAGTCACGGCCAGAGCCTCTCCAGGAGCTGCCGGTTCAGCCTTCCGCTTCTGTTTCCGACTGGTGTTTCCTTTTTCCGACTGGCTCGGCTTGTGCTTGCCGCTTCAGAGTCGGTCTTCTTCTTCGCCGTTGGCGTACTTGGTAGCAATCTCCATCATCCGACTCAAGGTCATGTCACCAGTTCGACCAAATTTCAAACTCAGTTCTCTGTTCTTGACACCATCTTTGAAGGCGCATACTGCCTGATGGTCAGAGACATTTTCCACAGTGTGGTGCAAAGTGATCCACCTCTGAATATACTCTCTGAGAGTCTCATTGGTTTTCTGCACGTAGACTTGCAACTCTGTCAATCCCGCTGGTCGCTTGCAAGTCCCTTCGAACGTTCTGACGAACACTCGGGACAGATCTTCCCAAGTGTAAATGCTGCTAGGAGGCAATTGAGTCAACCATGCCCTGGCAGAACCTTCCAACATGAGGGGCAAATGCTTCATGGCCACCTCGTCGTTCCCACCACCGATCTGAACTGCCACTCGGTAGTCTTCAAGCCAAGTTTCAGGCTTAGACTCACCAGTGAACTTGCTGACTCCTGTTGCCAACCTGAAATTGGGGGGGATAACTGCGGCTCTGATAGCTCTGCTGAAACATTCAGGACCAGAAACATGAACTCGACTGCTCGTGGGCACATCTCTGTCGAGTGCGCCTCGATGGGCTCTGTTCCGGTCGACCAACCCTTGCACGATAATGGATCGCGCGTCAAAGCCTGGCTCTCTGGGGTCAACTGGAACCCTACGCCCTGTACTGTACCGACGCCTATCATCTGGCTGCCGAGGAGCGTAAGACCCACCCCTCGGAGGGGAATAGGGCACTCGACGCCTATCATCTCGGTCGAGTCTGTCGCCATATTGATCTCGCCGATTCTCACGCCCTTCGCGCCGCGGAGGCGATCTGGGGCTGTGAGCCGACTGAACCGTATTCACAGTGACAGATCGACTGTGAATTCTGTTGCGCGACTGAGACACGGCTGAATTCTGATCTCCTGCTGCCCGGAGCAGATCCCTGATCTGCAGCAAACCTCTGCCAGCCTCTGACTGCGAAGGCTGAATGGACTCTGCTATACGGGTCACAGCTGCTAAATTCTGAATTGGGGTTCGATATACCTGAGTCAGCGGGAAGAGTTGACGTCGCCTGGTGTCGGGAACTCGTTGCCGCGCGCGCTCGTCGAGTGCTCGCTGAAGGTTCTCCAGTCGAGTGCGCTCGGCCAAATTGGCCAGACGCGCCTCCTCCAAGGCACGAGCCTCGGGGGTTTCTCCTGCGATGGGAATACGCAGGGGATCCTCGTTCCTGCGGCGAAGCTCTTCTCTTTGCAGAGAGTCGAGTGGCTCGGGCTGGTACTCTTCGTAGCCTCGAGCAGGGTCGCCGCCGTCGCCTGCTCCACCACCGCGGGCGAAGCCAGGAGGGCTGTGGGGCCCGTCGACCATCAAGATTTCCGCCGCTGGATCACTGCTTCCGCACTCGGATGCAGTCTCTCCGGAGCCAGTCGACTGATCGAACAAGCCGTAGAGAGATTCGTTGGGCTCGATTGCCGCAACTTGTGTAGTGGTCGACTGGCGAGCCACCGCGTGACTCATCCATCGCTGAAGCCTCGACCGGCCTGAGCGCTTGCGCTGGCGGGAGACCGGGAGGGTGGAAGACGGAGGAGTCGACCGATACTGGGTCGACGGTTGCCGCAGCAGAACGCCGCGGATACATGCACGAAAATGCGTCGCACCGCGGACGGGGAGCGCATCTACGTCGAGTGGAGCTTCCTGGAGCCATGCGGAGTCGTCGGCGATGAAGGTGAGAGTGCCGAGACGGATCTCTTGACCCTCGATCAAAACTCCAGCAGACACCATGATGAAAATACTCGGAAGAATTGCAACTTCTCCACAAAATCGCTAAAACACCGGCCCCACGGTGGGCGCCAACTGTCGTGGTTCTAAGCCTGACAGTAGAGTGGGGGGTAGGTATGGAGAGGCAAGGTCCTAGCTATGGAGAGGTTGTAAGCACAAAGGATGTACGAGTTCAGGCCCTTCTCGGAAGAAGTAACAGCCCTACGTCTCGGAGCCCGGAGGCGGTCGAGTGGATTATGAATGTATGGATTACAAGGTGCCGAACCCTTCTGCCTGTGGAGGGGGGTGGCTTATATAGAGTGCGCCAGGACCCCAGCCAGCCCACGTAGGAGAGGGTTTAAGGTGAGTTAAGTCTGGGGCGTTACTGGTAACGCCCCACATAAAGTGCCTTTACTATCATAAAGTCTACTTAATCACAGGCCGTTGCGGTGCAGAGTGCCTCTTGACCTCCTGGTGGTCGAGTGAGTCTTCGTGGTCGAGTCCTTCAGGTCAGTCGAGTGAATCCTCGTTGGTCGACTGGAAGGCGACCTCTTCTAGGGATGTCCTAGGGTAAGTTACTTGGAACAGGTCCATGACCCTACCCTAGGTACATAACCCCATCATCGTCCTTGATCTAAAAATATTTACTCCCCGTGCTGATTTGTTTCTTGGCATACAGGACGGTGGTCTCAGAAGATCCTTCAAAGGAGGCCATAGAGAGCAGCGATTACTTCTTGGTAGTCTGCGGGGAGTTATCGACAACAGCGAGGTTTGCAATTTTAGATTGCCAGCTACCTTTCATTGGTGTATATGCAAGCAATAGAGCTTTCTTGATCAATCTGGTTATAACTTTATTCTCTTGTTTGATTGACACATTGTTTTAGTTATCAGAAAGGTAAACTGGCCGTGTGAAAATAAACTAGCTTCTTTTGGGGAGATTTTCTGTGATGCTATATGTTTTTTGTACAACAGAGCATTTTGCTGCTATGTAAATAAAATTTTGTGTCCAGTATCTTACTTTAGCTGATGGTTTGCTACCTATATCACCGGCTTGCATGCTTTAAGAAGGAGATTTAATATGTTGGTCATTCATATCTCTGGCCATGTGTGATGAAAAGAAATGTTAATTGCTAATGCTTTATTTCAGAAATCCAAATATGCTCCATGCCGATATGCTTCATGACGAGCGTGCATTTGTCATCCCACACACTCTCGGGTTATTGTTTCACCCCTTTTGATACTTATTTATTTGACTTGCTCAAGCCAAATTGTTGGTCTGCATATTCCTACATATGTGCTCCAATCCATGATAGTGTTTCACCCCTTTTGGTAGTTTAAAAGTTCCAATCCATGTTTAAGTGAGGTCACACATTCGTCAAACTGAGAGTTGCTTCAGCTTGTGCCTACCTGTGGGCTTGCTTTTTTAGATTCATATATACTGCTTGCATGCTACTATAACTCTTATCATGTACTGACTGTTAACTCTTATCCTATCCTAACTAAAACTCATTATCCAACTTGCCCCAAGATGTTCTATTTCGCAAAAGCTCGCTCCTTAACATATATGGTGGTTCTTTTCATGTATTACTTAAATGGTTGATGGCCTTGCTTGATGCTTGCCACGTGTTTGATCGTTCACCTCTGATGCCATGTTTTCTCCATGCAGATGTCTGGTAGAATTACTAGAAGTAGCAGATCTATTCTTTATTTGCTATACTAGCTTGCCATCAGCTTACGCCAATGACCCAAGGTATGATGTTGGATAAATAGCTATTCTTAGAGGATGGATCCAGATATTGCTTAATTTGCTGGTTCTATACTTGGCTGTAATTTTTTTTACTGAATGGGACTCATTGTTACGTCGTTTGACATATATGCGCATTTTCTTCAAGCCTTAAAGTGTACTTAGCACAACATACAGACACGCTTTGATCGTGGCATTAGCTTTCTCATTAAATTATCTCAATTTGTATCTTAGTACCTACCACTGTAGGTCTATTAAGTCTTATGTAGAGCCATATATTTGATATTACCTGAAAAATAAGGAGGTTACCTTTTCCTTTACACACCTGGAACCAAATTGTTTAATACTACCAATTGTATCTGGGCGCAATTTCAGACAAGATACAACTTAGTAGCAACAGAATTTGGCCTTTGCCCTTAAATGCACGGTTGCTACTGCGTTGTTGTTTCACCGTTGTTATATGTTACTCCCTCCGTTCCAAAATAGATGACCCAACTTTATATTAACTTTATACTAAAGTTAGTACAAAGTTGAGTCATTTATTTTGGAATGGAGGGAGTATATTCTAAAGATAATCTCCATGCTTTGTTGTGTAGTTGGCGGTCCTGTGAACATGGATTTTTATCTATAAAACAAGAATTGAAATCTTGAGAACTTCGGGCCTGACATGTGTTCATGCACTTGGTGAGGAACATGAGACCTTTAATGTCTATTAAGTCATGTTTTTGCACAATTCTTGGGTGTAGCTTTACCGAACAATATAACGCTTCTAAGAGCTGGCACTTTTACACTAATAATGCAGTGTAGAGGCCTGTGTGTAGAGCTAACGAGGAAAATACATTGCCATGGATTTAGTGACTTCACAAGGATAGCACATAGATGAAGACTTGCCTTTTTTGTATGTGATGTGATTTCTTTGGCACCCGCCGTTCCAGCGCCATCGACGGTTCAAACTGATCCGGTACGCTCAATCTGCCTCGCTGGCCGTGGCAGCGTACTTTTCATCACCGTGGTAAAAATCCATGCGCTCGTTCTTCTGTACGCCGCATAACCGGGTTAGAGTGACTGACGGATGGGCCAGCCTTGCACATGGGCCAGCCTCGCAGCGACAGCATGTGTGCGTGCTTATGTCCGGGTGAAAGTAGCGCGAGCAGGGTCCCGTGAAAATATCTCATCTTTCGTGCTCTCCCCTCCCCGATCCCCTCCTTCCCTCTCCTCTCCCTTGCCTTCTCTCCCGTGCCCCCTCCCCTGATCCCCTTCTTCCCTCCCGTCACGCTGCTGGCTCCATGCGGCGGCCGACGCGGCCTTCTCTTCCCGGCGCTCGAGGTGCAGCAGCGGGTGCGACAGTTCTCGGTCCAGCCGGGTGGGGAAAAGGTCGCCGGCATCACGCGCTGCGCGCCGTGATTCTGCATTGGGCGCAGATCTTCGCCTCGCCACATCTCCTCCTCCTTGTCCTTCTCTCTGTCTCCCATGCCGCCACCATTGCAAGGAGCAGGGGAGATAGGCGCCGAGGATAAGAAGCATCGGGTTGGTCGTGGTGGGCTTGAGCAGTTGGGGAGGAGAGCAGGAGGCCGTCGTGGTTCGTCATGGAGACGGCGCCGCTAGCAAGATGGTTGAGGTACGTGTCTGATCCGTTGGTCCTTCATGATTGTAGTTAATCATTCTCCTCATAGACTGTGTTTCCCTTTCCTCCCTCTATCTGTTTTCCCCCGGTTGTTCTTGTTGTAGAACTGCAGCGGTTCATTCAGCACGGGCTGATTTGCAGGCTTGACTTTGGCAGGTTGCTGCTTGTCGTTGGTTGTAAGCAGAGTCGTTGTGGTGGTTGGTGTCTCCTAGGCAGGTTTGTCTTCTACCTCTGAACAATCTGTTTGTTACCGATAGTTTATACAGCAAAACTAGCTCTTGCGTCTGGCCTGGAGTGTTGTGGCTGGTAGGGAAAGTCCAGAGGAATCTGCTTCTAGAGGTGTCATAATATGAGAGGTCATTTGTTTGCATGTCCGTGCATCTTTGGATCTATCTGTCTGAAGATGCTTCTTTACAGGAAACTATTTGTTCTAGCTCAGGGGTGTGTTCCTTTGCATTTTAACCAGTGTGATGTTGTTTTCTTCCACTGCCTACATGTACTCCTATAGCCTATTGTTTATCCATGCTCAGTTTGTTATATATATATGTGTGTTTATATGAAAAATTAATGGGGTATCATCTTGGTAGATTGAGTTTGCTAGATTAGTTTCATGCCATCGAAAACAACAAGCAGATGGAGCAGGACGGGGTGAAGGTTCCCGTCCCATGGCCTTCACGTGTTGTGGCTTGCGGCACTACACTTCCTCCCCCCCCCCCTGTGAGTCGTCCTTGATCTGAAAAATATTTACGCCCCGTGCTGATTCGTTTCTTGGCATACAGTACGGTGGTCTCAGATGATCCTTCAAAGGAGGCCACAGAGATCAGTGATTACTTCTTGGTAGTCTGCGGGGAGTTATCGACAACAGCGAGGCACTTGGAGGTATGGTGCCATCGCTGCTCAGCTTCCCCCATGTTTCCTTTCAGTTTAGAGCTTTCACTTCCTTTAGCCAGGTTTGCAATTTCAGATTGCCAGCTACCTTTCATTGGTGTATATGCAAGCAATAGAGGTTTCTTGATCAATCTGGTTATAACTTTATTCTCTTGTTTGATTGACACATTGTTTTAGTTATCAAAAAGGTAAACTGGCCATGTGAAAATAAACAAGCTTCTTGCTGTGATGCTATATGTTTTTTGTACAGCGGAGCATTTTGCTGCTATGTAAATAAAATTTTGTGTCCAGTATCTTACTTTAGCTGATGGTTTGCTACCTATATCACCGGCTTGCATGCTTTAAGAAGGAGATTTAATATGTTGGTCATTCATATCTCTGGCCATGTGTGATGAAAAAAAATGTTAATTGCTAATGCTTTATTTCAGAAAACCAAATATGCTCCATGCCGATATGCTTCATGACGAGCGTGCATTTGTCATCCCACACACTCTCAGGTTATTGTTTCACCCCCTTTTGATACTTATTTATTTGACTTGCTCAAGCCAAATTGTTGGTCTGCATATTCCTACATATGTGCTCCAATCCATGATAGTGTTTCACCCCTTTTGGTAGTTTAAAAGTTCCAATCCATGTTTAAGTGAGGTCACACATTCGTCAAACTAAGAGTTGCTTCACCTTCTGCCTACCTGTGGGCTTGCTTTTTTAGATTCATTTATACTGCTTGCATGCTACTGTAACTCTTATCATGTACTGACTATTAACTTTTATCATATCCTAACTGAAACTCATTATCCAACTTGCCCCAACGATGTTCTATTTCGCAAAAGCTCGCTCCTTAACATATATGGTGGTTCCTTTCATGTATTACTTAAATGGTTGATGGCCTTGCTTGATGCTTGCCACGTGTTTGATCGTTCACCTCTGATGCCATGTTTTCTCCCTGCAGATGTCTGGTAGAATTACTAGAAGTAGCAGATCTATTCTTTGTTTGCTATACTAGCTTGCCGTCAGCTTACGCCAATGACCCAAGGTATGATGTTGGATAAATAGCTATTCTTAGAGGATGGATCCAGATATTGCTTAATTTGCTGGTTCTATACTTGGCTGTAATTGTTTTTACTGAATGGGACTCATTGTTACGTCGTTTGACATATATGCGCATTTTCTTCAAGCCTTAAAGTGTACTTAGCACAACATACAGACACGCTTTGATCGTGGCATTAGCTTTCTCATTAAATTATCTCAATTTGTATCTCAGTACCTACCACTGTAGGTCTATTAAGTCTTATGTAGAGCCATATATTTGATATTACCTAAAAAATAAGGAGGTTACCTTTTCCTTTACACACCTGAAACCAAATTTTTTAATACTACCAATTGTATCTGGGCGCAGTTTCAGACAAGATACAACTCAGTAGCAACAGAATTTGGCCTTTGCCCTTAAATGCATGGTTGCTACTTCGTTGTTGTTTCGCTGTTGTTATATGTTACTCCCTCCGTTCCAAAATAGATGACTCAACTTTGTATTAACTTTATACTATAGTTAGTACAAAGTTGAGTCATCTATTTTGGAATGGAGGGAGTATATTCTAAAGATAATCTCCATGCTTTGTTGTGTAGTTGGCGGTCCTGTGAACATGGATTTTTATCTATAAAACATGTATTGAAATCTTGAGAACTTCGGGCCTGACATGTGCTCATGCACTTGGTGAGGAACATGAGACCTTTAATGTCTATTAAGTCATGTTTTTGCACAATTCTTGGGTGTAGCTTTACCGAACAATATAACGCTTCTAAGAGCTGCCACTTTTACACTAATAATGCAGTGTAGAGGCCTGTGTGTAGAGCTAACAAGGAAAATCCATTGCCATGGATTTAGTGACTTCACAAGGATAGCACATAGATGAAGACTTGCCTTTTTTGTATGAGATGTGATTTCTTCGGCACCCGCCGTTCTAGCGCCATCGACGGTTCAAACTGATCCGGTACGCTCAATATGCCTCGTTGGCCGTGGTCAGCGTACTTTTCATCGCCGTGGTAAAAATCCATGCGCTCGTTCTTCTGTACACGCAGCATAACTGGGTTAGAGTGACTGACGCATGGCCAGCCTCGCAGCGACAGCGTGTGTGCATGCTTATGTCCGGGTGAAAGCAGCGTGAGCAGGGTCCCGTGAAAATATCTCATCTCCCGTGCTCTCCCCTCCCCGATCCCCTCCTTCCCTCTCCTCTCCCTTGCCTTCTCTCCCGTGACCCCCTCCTCCGATCCCCTCCTTCCCTCCTGTCATGCTGCCGGCTCCATGCGGCGGCCGACGCGGCCTTCTCTTCCCGGCGCTCGAGGTGCAGCAGCGGGTGCGACAGTTCTCGGTCTAGCCGGGTGGGGCGCAGGTCGCCGACATCACGCGCCGCGCACCGTGATTCTGCATCAGGCACAGATCTTCGCCCCGCCACATCTCCTCCTCCTTGTCCTTCTCTCTTTCTCCGATGCCGCCACCATTGCAAGGAGTAGGGGAGATAGGCGCCAAGGATAAGAAGCACCGTGTTCGTCGCGGTGGGCTTGAGCAGTTGGGGAGGAGAGCAGGAGGCCGTCGTGGTTCGTCATGGAGACGGCGCCGCTGGCAAGATGGTTGAGGTACGTGTCTGATCCGTTGGTCCTTCATGATTGTAGTTGTTCATTCTCCTCATAGACTATGTTTCCCTTTCCTTCCTCAATCTGCTTTTCCCAGTTGTTCTTGTTGTAGAACTGCAGCGGTTCATTCAGCGCGGGCTGATGTGCAGGCTTGACCTAGGCAGGTTGCTACTCGTCGTTGGTTGTAAGCAGAGTCGTTGTGGTGGTCGGTGTCTCCTAGGCAGGTTTGTCTTCTACCTCTGAACAATCTGTTTGTTGCCGATAGTTTATACAGCAAAACTGGCTCTTGTGTCTGGCCTGGAGTGTTGTGGCTGGTAGGGAAAGTCCATAGGAGTCTGCTTTTAGAGGTGTCGTAATATGAGAGGTCATTTGTTTGCATGTCGGTGCATCTTTGGATCTATCTGTCTGAAGATGCTTCTTTACAGGAAACTATTCGTTCTAGCCCAGGGGTGTTCCTTTGCATTTTAACCAGTGTGATGTTGTTTTCTTCCACTGCCTACATGTACTCCTATAGCCTATTGTTTATCCCTGCTAAGTTTGTTTTATATATGTTTATATGAAAAAATTAATGGGGCATCATCTTGGTAGATTGAGTTTGCTAGATTAGTTTCATGCCATCGAAAACAACAAGCAGATGGAGCGGGACGGGGTGAAGGTTCCCGTCCCATGGCCTTCACGTGTTGTGGCTGGCGGCGCTCCACTTCCTTCCCCCCTAGTGAGTCGTCCTTGATCTGAAAAATATTTACTCCCCGTGCTGATTTGTTTCTTGGCATACAGTACAGTGGTCTCAGATGATCCTTCAAAGGAGGCCACACAGAGCAGCGATTACTTCTTGGTAGTCTGCGGGGAGTTATCGACAACAGCTGAGGCACTTGGAGGTATGGTGCCATCACTGCTCAGCTTCCCCCATGTTTCCTTTCAGTTTAGAGCTTTCACTTCCTTTAGCCAGGTTTGCAATTTCAGATTGCCAGCTACCTTTTATTGGTGTATATGCAAGGAATAGAGGTTTCTTGATCAATCTGGTTATAACTTTATTCTCTTGTTTGATTGACACATTGTTTTAGTTATCAGAAAGGTAAACTGGCCATGTGAAAATAAACTAGCTTCTTTTGGGGAGATTTTCTATGATGCTATATGTTTTTTGTACAGCAGAGCATTTTGCTGCTATGTAAATAAAATTTTGTGTCCAGTATCTTACTTTAGCTGATGGTTTGCTACCTATATCACCGGCTTGCATGCTCTAAAAATGCCAAAAAGAATTTTCACCTTCTAAATATAAAACTGAGAACAAAGTGAACATTTTCTTGGCCTAAAAATGCAATTTTGAAAAATGCATATTTTTTCTAATTCAAATAAAATAGCAATAAAATCCAAATAAAATAATTTATTTGATTTTAACATTTTTCCTCCAATATTTCTTTTATTTTGGAGAAGTCATATTATCTCCTCTCTTTTATTTTTATTATTGGAAATATTATTTGGAGAGAAAAATAATTAAAAACCAAAATGATCCTCTTTTCAATATTTGAGAAAATCAAATATGAAAATAAATGAAATCCCCAACTCTCTCCGTGGGTCCTTGAGTTGCTTAGAATTTCTAGGATCGCAAACGAAATGCAAGTAAAATATGATATGCATATGATGACCTATGTATAACATTTCAAATTGAAAATTTAGAATGTTACAGAACGACAGTGTTAATATGAACTTACTCCTGGCGTTTGCCATGTGTCATGCCACCACTACTTTTCAGTAATGGTGTCATATTGATGGCGTTGGGCATCCACACCAGCAAGGTTGTTTTTTCCATGCCATAGCTAGGCTTTTCTACACTAGTGTCACTATAAAAGTACGCCCGGCTTGTCCTTACCAATAATAAGGATTGAGCCATTTTGTTGCACCTTGCTACTTTGGTTACTTATTACTTGCTCAAATTATATTGCTATCAAATTAACTGTCACAAATGTCTTACAACACCTGCAAAGAATACCTTACTAAAAACCGCTTACTAAAAATGTCTTACAACACCTGCAAAGAATACCTTACTAAAAACCGTTTATCTAAAGAACTACGATTGATCCCTATACTTATGAGTCATCAACGGTGTGGGCTCGAAGCTCCTCTTCAGGAATGAAAGTTCCATGTTTGACTGGTTGAAAGGCACATGCATAAATTCCTTCTTGGATATGGGCCAATTTTCTTTAAAATGGATTTTAAACTTATCCAAGTGAAAGTTATCATCCATTCAGCAGAAAACCACTTCACATTCTTCACGTACAATGCATTTTTGGATAGTTAAAATCACTTATGATTAATTGTGGGCAATGAAGCTCAAATGCGATTAACATCATATTTAATTTCTAGCTTAAAGATGAGCCCCATTTTGATACAACCCCATCACTAAACGTATAAAAGGCAATATGGAAATTTGGCATATCATACCCACTTTCGTACGTATGGTGGGTCGCCCACCGGAATGTATACGGGAGCTCCTATGCGACGCTAATTGCGTCGAAGTGTCGCCGTTTCGCATAGGCGTGTCAAACCTGGGCCGGCCCATTTAGCATGCGCGATATGAAAAATGTGAAAAAATAAATACGCTGGTGCATATGATTTGGAGAGAAAAATAATTAAAAACCAAAATGATCCTCTTTTCAATATTTGAGAAAATTAAATATGAAAATAAATAAAATCCCCAACTCTCTCCGTGGGTCCTTGAGTTGCTTAGAATTTCTAGGATCGCAAATGAAATGCAAGTAAAATATGATATGCATATGATGACCTATGTATAACATTTCAAATTGAAAATTTAGAATATTACAGAACGACAGTGTTAAGATGAACTTACTCCTGGCGTTTGCCATGTGTCATGCCACCACTACTTTTCAGTAATGGTGTCATATTGATGGCGTTGGGCATCCACACCAGCAAGGTTGTTTTTTCCACGCCATAGCTAGGCTTTTCTACACTAGTGTCACTATAAAAGTACGCCCGGCTTGTCCTTACCAATAATAAGGATTGAGCCATTTTGTTGCACCTTGCTGCTTTGGTTACTTATTACTTGTTACAAATTATATTGCTATCAAATTAACTGTCACAAATGTCTTACAACACCTGCAAAGAATACCTTACTAAAAACCGCTTACTAAAAATGTCTTACAACACCTGCAAAGAATACCTTACTAAAAACCGTTTATCTAAAGAACTACGATTGATCCCTATACTTATGAGTCATCAACGGTGTGGGCTCGAAGCTCCTCTTCAGGAATGAAAGTTCCATGTTTGACTGGTTGAAAGGCACATGCATAAATTCCTTCTTGGATATGGGCCAATTTTCTTTAAAATGGATTTTAAACTTATCCAAGTGAAAGTTATCATCCATTCAGCAGAAAACCACCTCACATTCTTCACGTACAATGCATTTTTGGATAGTTAAAATCACTTATGATTAATTGTGGGCAATGAAGCTCAAATGCGATTAACATCATATTTAATTTCTAGCTTAAAGATGAGCCCCATTTTGATACAACCCCATCGCTAAACGTATAAAAGGCAATATGGAAATTTGACATATCATACCCACTTTCGTACGTATGGTGGGTCGCCCACCGGAATGTATACGGGAGCTCCTATGCGACGCTAATTGCGTCGAAGTGTCGCCGTTTCGCATAGGCGTGTCAAACCTGGGCCGGCCCATTTAGCATGCGCGATATGAAAAATGTGAAAAAATAAATACACTAGTGCATATGATTTGGAGAGAAAAATAATTAAAAACCAAAATGATCCTCTTTTCAATATTTGAGAAAATCAAATATGAAAATAAATGAAATCCCCAACTCTCTCCGTGGGTCCTTGAGTTGCTTAGAATTTCTAGGATCGCAAACGAAATGCAAGTAAAATATGATATGCATATGATGACCTATGTATAACATTTCAAATTGAAAATTTAGAATGTTACAGAACGACAGTGTTAAGATGAACTTACTCCTGGCGTTTGCCATGTGTCATGCCACCACTACTTTTCAGTAATGGTGTCATATTGATGGCGTTGGGCATCCACACCAGCAAGGTTGTTTTTTCCACGCCATAGCTAGGCTTTTCTACACTAGTGTCACTATAAAAGTACGCCCGGCTTGTCCTTACCAATAATAAGGATTGAGCCATTTTGTTGCACCTTGCTACTTTGGTTACTTATTACTTGCTACAAATTATATTGCTATCAAATTAAC
The DNA here is from genome assembly GCF_002162155.2 of Triticum dicoccoides. Classification (NCBI taxonomy): domain Eukaryota; kingdom Viridiplantae; phylum Streptophyta; class Magnoliopsida; order Poales; family Poaceae; genus Triticum; species Triticum dicoccoides. The sequence goes on along the minus strand of NC_041383.1, from coordinate 141,116,201 downwards.
TGTCACAAATGTCTTACAACACCTGCAAAGAATACCTTACTAAAAACCGCTTACTAAAAATGTCTTACAACACCTGCAAAGAATACCTTACTAAAAACTGCTTATCTAAAGAACTACGATTGATCCCTATACTTATGAGTCATCAACGGTGTGGGCTCGAAGCTCCTCTTCAGGAATGAAAGTTCCATGTTTGACTGGTTGAAAGGCACATGCATAAATTCCTTCTTGGATATGGGCCAATTTTCTTTAAAATGGATTTTAAACTTATCCAAGTGAAAGTTATCATCCATTCAGCAGAAAACCACTTCACATTCTTCACGTACAATGCATTTTTGGATAGTTAAAATCACTTATGATTAATTGTGGGCAATGAAGCTCAAATGCGATTAACATCATATTTAATTTCTAGCTTAAAGATGAGCCCCATTTTGATACAACCCCATCACTAAACGTATAAAAGGCAATATGGAAATTTGGCATATCATACCCACTTTCGTACGTATGGTGGGTCGCCCACCGGAATGTATACGGGAGCTCCTATGCGACGCTAATTGCGTCGAAGTGTCGCCGTTTCGCATAGGCGTGTCAAATCTGGGCCGGCCCATTTAGCATGCGCGATATGAAAAATGTGAAAAAATAAATACGCTGGTGCTGGGATTCGACCCGGTGACCTCACGGTCTTAAGCGCGCTACGCTAGCCGCTGTGGCCAACTTGCACTTGTGCTTAATTTGCAGAGCGACATTAAAAGAAATAAAACCAACAGAGATAACACTTGAAGTTTCTAAAAAATCCCAACATTGCAAATGATAACATTTTTGAAAATGATGGACAATTTTGTAACAAATACAATCTTTTTTCGAAAAAAAGGAACAAACATTGAAAACAAGAAACATTTCTCAAAATTGCGAACAATTATTTCAAAACTCAAACATTTTTGAATTTGCGAACAAAATTTTAAAACCTGAACATATTTTGAATTTCTGACCATATTTGTAAAGCTAGGACATTCTTTCAAACCATAAACATATTCCAAATAAAAATGCGAACAATTTTTTTGAATTCTAGAACAAGTTTTCAAAACGTGAACAATTTTCAGCGCAACAGTAAAAGAAACAACAGCGACCACAGTAAAACTTGAAGTATCTAAAAAAATCCCAAAACTGCAAACAAGAACATTTTTCAAAATGACGAACAATTTTGTAACAAACACAATCTTTTTGCGAAAAAGGGAACAAACATTGAAAACAAGAAACATTTCTCAAAAAATGCGAACAATTATTTCAAAACACAAACATTTTATGAATTTGCGAACAAAGTTTTAAAACCTGAAAATATTTTGAATTTCTGAACAAATTTCTAAAGCTAGAACATTATTTCAGACCACAAACATATTTTAAATTTGTGAACAAAAAAACGCGAACAAGTTTTTTGAATTTCAGAACAAATTTCAAAACAAGAACAATTTTCAGCGCAACAGTAAAAGAAACAACAGTGACAGCGATAAAACTGGAAGTTTGTAAAAAAAACTCCAAAAATTGCAAACGAGAACATTTTTGAAAATGACGAACAAATTTGTAACAAACAAAAACTTTTTTCGAAATATGAACAAACATAGAAAACAAGAAGCATTTCAAAAAATTGGAACAATTATTTCAAAGCTCAAACATTTTACGAATTTGCACACAATATTTTAAATACTGAACATATTTTGAATTTCTTAACAAATTGGCAAAGCTAGAACATTATTTGAAACCCCAAACACATTTTAAATTAGACAACAAAAGTAAAAATACGAACAATTTTTTGAATTGCAGAACAAATTTTCAAAACATGAACAAATTTCAAATTCATAAAAACAATTATAAAATTGTTCAGATTTTTTTATCTTTTTTTTAATTTTCGAACATTTTTTGAAAATAAGTGAACAAATTTTGAAATACTTAATCTTTGAATAGAGGAAGAAATTCTGGAGAAAAAGTTTTTTTTTAAGAAATACAAACATTTTAGAATTCAGAAAAGTTGGCGAAAAAGAGAAAAACAAGAAGAAGAAAATTGAAAGAAATTAAAGAGAAAAGAAAAAAACGGAAAAAGAAAAAGGACAGAAAAGAGGAAAAAAAGAAAAATGAAAAACGAAAAATTGAAAGGAAAAATAAAAAACCGTTCCGGAACCTTTTAGAAGGTTCCCAAAACCAGTAAAAACCGGCTGGGAATCCTCTAGAAGGTTCCCAAAACCGGAACTGAAACTTGTAGTTAATACTACAGATGGGCCGACCCAAATATCTCGATAGGTCGCCTCGTATGTGCGTTTCCCCGACTCTTTGATGCAAAATGCGTCAAATAGGGTTTTCCAATGTATACATCGTACATTCGGGGAGTAGCCAAGCCGCCCGACTGGGCCGACCCATTTCCGTCCGGTGCACACCCCCTCCTTCATGGGCTCAGCCCACTTGCTTTTCTCGTTCTTTTAAATTTCAACAAACTAGTGCGGGGCAGTGGGACTTGAATTCCATCCCTGTAGGTTTAGTTCAAGCAGACAAAACCAACTAGTACATCTTACTAGCCATGTCCGCTTCTTTCCTTTTTTGTTTCTTGTGTGGTAAGTATAATGATGAAAAAACACCGCATTCTCACTTTATTTTTTCTTCTCTTTAGCCGGTTTTCTTTAGGTTTTTCATTTTCACTTTCTTCTTTTTTCTTTTCTTCCGTAATTCACAAACTTTTTTGTGATCTTTTTTCCATTTTGATAAACTTTTCCAAACTCGTATACTTTTTTCAAATTCACAATTTTGTTTTTCAAATTCATGATTTTTCAGCTATGACTTTTTTTAAATGCGTGAACTTTTAGCTCCTGAACTTTATTCCAAATTTGTGCACTTCTTCCAAATTTCCCAAGTTTTTTCTAATTTTCATGAACTTTTTTCCAAATTCGTGAACTTTTTTCAACCTGTGATTTTTTTTTTCAAAACTGTCAATTTCTTAGCCGCAAACTTTTTTCAAATGCATGATATTTTTCTTCGAATTTCGTGATTTTTTTCAGATTGCTGAACTCTTTCCGGATTTCGTGAACGTTTTCCAATTTTCATGAACTTTTGTCCAAATTCGTGAACTTATTCAGATTCGCAAACGTTTGCCCAAATCATGAAATTTTTAGCCGTGAACCATATTTCAAATGCATGAACTTTTAGCTCGTGATTTTCCTTTCAAATTTTGTGGACATTTTAAATTTTTCATGAACTTTTTCCAAATTTGAGAACTTTTTTGAAACCTGCAAATATTTTTCAAATTTGTGAATTTATTAGCTTTGATCTTTTTTCGACATCCTTAAAATGGCTCCAATTTTTTCGACATCCTAAAATGGCCCTATTTTTTCATGGCATTGTATGATTAATTCAAGGCACCATGTCAAGTTCTTTGGGTTTTCGATAGTTTTTGCAATTTCTGGAGTTTTCTCGATGAAAAAAGGCCAATAAATGACCGGACGTGACGCAACGCACATACGGTATCGGTATTCATACAAAACCAGGCATGATGCCTACCATGGGCATACCCACATGGTGTCAAAAGTTGGGGTCATTTCATGCATGTCCAAACATGAACAATGTTGAATGGAGAGTGTTCGGTTAGGGAGAAGGATCCATGTGAGAGCATGTATTTTTCGACATTCGTTAAATGGCCCAGTTTTCTTATATGGCATTGTATGACCAATTTAAATCACCATGCTAAGTTTTTTGGTTTCCGACAAACTTTGCATTTCCTGGAGTTTTCGGGTGAAAAGAAGTTGATAAATGCACAGACGTGTTGGATGTCGGTATTTGTTCAAACCTGGCATGGACACCTACCATGGGCATGCCCACCTGCTTGCAAAAGTTTGGGTTATTTCAAGGATGTCCAAAATACACCATGTTGAACGAAGGGTGTTTGGTTATGCCACAAGTCTTCGATGGAGAGCATGTTGTTTCTTGATATCCTTGAAGTGGCCTCAATTTTTCCCATGGCCTTCTATGACCAATTCAAGTCATCATGCAAAGTTGTTTGGGTTTAGACAAGTTTGGCATTTTGCGGAGTTTTCACGGTGAAAAAGACCAATAATTGGTCGGTCGTGTCGCAACATGCATATGGTGTCGAAAGTCGTTCAAACTAGGCATTGACGCCTAACATGGGCATGCCCATATTCTTGCAATGTTGGGGGCAGTCCCGAGGTTTATGAAAAATACCATGTTTAACGGAGAGTGTCCGGATAGGGGAGAAGGGTTCGTTTGAGAGCACCTCATTTCTCGACATCTCTTAAATGGCACATATTTTTTTCATGACTTAGTATGACCAATTCCAGTCACCATACCAAGTTGTTTGGGTTTTAAATTTTTTTGCATTTTCTAAGGTTTTCTTGGTTAAAAAAGACCAATAAATGGCTTGGCGTGTTACAACTTGCATACGGTGTCGAAAATTATTTGAATTAGGCATGTATGCCTACCATGGGCATGCTCACCTTCTTCCAAAAAAATTGGGGTCATTCTAAGGATCTCCAAAAATAGATCATCTTCAACGGAGGGCGTTCGGGTAGGTAAGGATGGTCCGATCTGCCAAATGACTCCAAATTTTTTCTATCAACTTCTCTGACCAATTCGAGGCATCATTCCAAGTTATTTGTGTTTTGACAATTTGCATTTTCTAAAGTTTTCTTGGTGAAAAAGGGCCGATAAATAGTCGGATTTGTCGCAACATGCAAATGGTGTCAGAAGTTATTCACACCAGGCATGGATGCCTCATATATAAATGCTAGGCTACTGCAAGAAATTGGGTTCATTTATTCATAGTCCAGAAAACCACTAGTTGATAGGAGCGTGCCAAACTAGGCTAGACAGGTGCATCCGTGAGCATGTAATTTTTATGAAATTTTTTTATTTTTTTATTAACAATTTCTGTCATTATAAATCAACATGAACATTTGTTTATGTCCTAAAAAATTAGAAATTTGTCAATAATTTTTTCAAATTGTGTATGAAAATTTTACAAACTTGAACATTTTTTCCAAATTGTTAACTAATTTCCAACAATTGAGGAAAATTTTGAACACAAATTGCGAACCATGTACTTTTTTAAGAAGTTATCTTTCTCTTGAAACACAAACATTTCCTAAATTTATGAACAAAAAATTCGAAAACAAGAACATGTTTTCAAATTCCAGAACATTTTCTAAAATTGTAGAAAATATTGGAAAACAAGAATATTGTTTTGTATTCCGGAAAATAGTTCAAATTTTTGAACATGTTTTAGAAAGAATAATAAAATTGACAAAGGAGAAAAATGAATTGTAACGAGAAAAGAGAAGAAAACATAAAAAGATAAAAGATAAAAAACGCTTATGCCTTGGCCCAATGAGGCGACGCCATCGATCCCATCGGGCGCCTGTTGTGCCGTCCTTAGCGTTCTTGTTTTTTCTTTATTGTTTTTCTATTTTCCTGTTTCTTCTTTTCTTTTATCTCCTTTTCGTTTTTCTTTTTCTTTCCTTTGATGAATTTTTATCTTTTATCTTTTATTTTTTTCTTTTTCTTTCATTTTTCTCTTCCCTTTTTTTCTAGCTTATGATTCTTTTTCAACAATTGATCAGAAATGTTAAAAAGATGTTCGCATTTTTTAAAATTTGTTTAATTTTACATTTTTTCTGTTTTGAGATTTTCATTAGAAATTCCGGAAGCGTTTATAATTTCATAAATTGTTTATTTTTAAAAAAATTACAAAATAAAAAAGGCGCTCGAAAATTGTTCGCTTCTTTTAAGAAAATGTTCGAAAATCAAATCAATTATAATTCTAAATTTCAAAAAATGTTCGCATTTTTAATTTTGTTCATGAATTCAAGAAATATTCAGGAATTTTAGAAAAAAATTACCGCTTTCCTAATTTGTTTGCAAAATTTAAAAACGTTCATGTTTTACCAAATTTGTTTGCAAATTCAAAAAATGTTGTAGTTTTTTTTCATAATTCCGAAAATGTTGGCTTTTCAAATTTTGTTCGTGTTGTTTAAAAAATGTTCCCATTTTCGGAAATTGTTTGTCATTTTGAAAAATGTTCGCCTTTCAATTTTGTTCCTGTTTTTTCAATTTTCTTTTTGATTCCCAAACAATGTTCATTATTTCACAAAATATTAAAAGTGGTCAGAATTTTTAAAACAATTCGTAAATTATTTTAGAAAATAGGGTAGCCACTAGTTCTTATAAATTCACGCAGGTCATTAGTTGCTTGTACTCGCGGGCTGCACTTGCGTGAGGTTTGGGGTTCAATTCCCAGCCACACTTCTTTTTCGCGTTTTGCTTCGCACCGACGAGGCGTGCTTGCGCCGGCCTGGGCCGTGTACAGGCGTATCGGGGCGGGTAACGTATTTTAAAAATACCGTCCTATCTCCGCCGTTGATGTGTTTGGAGTTGTTTTAAAAAAATAGATTAGAGGGGATGCACGGAAGCAGAAGTGCTTAAAGATATACATGTTCATTGGATTGTTTGAATAAAGTAAAATGGGAAAGGGGCCCTGACTCCGTGTAACCACCCCCACTGATCCTTCTTGGATCAACTGCCTGAACATAATAGCCAGCTTCCTTACGGAGACACGTATCATGATGCCCGTCGGCCGTCGGCACGGAGAAGGTGGTTGAGAATTACGCGATGAACTTCGATCCATGCAATTTCGCAATCACCAGTCCATTCAATTCAGATAAATTCATGCGCCAGAAAAAAAAATCAACGGGTTCGGCCACATTCCGTCAATTGGACTTTCAGTGTTGCCACACATTCGATTCGCCGTCGCCGACGTGCTCCTGTCAGTCAACGTGCGCACTCCGGCGCCTCGCTTCTCCGTCAACCTCCCTCCCACTTCATGTGCCGTGCCAGTTGGGTACCGACCCAACGGCAGCAACTTGCGCTACTCAACCTGGCATTCCGCTGCCTCCCTGCTTGCAGATGCAGCCTGGATAATCTAATCATGCACTTGCGCTTAGATTAAATCCTGCAAATTCCCCTGCCCCATGGGGACGCGGTGAGCCTCGCCAGCCATCATCATCAAGCTGGTGCCTGGTCAGGGGACACCGGCCGTTTGTAACTAGTGTTCAGAAGGTGGCAACAGAAACCTACGAAAATACCTGTAACCTACGAAAATACCTGTAATGCAATGATGCAGATAGTGGCAGACTGGTAGAGGAAGTACAGAATGAGGTAGAGAATCTTGATTTATGCTAAATATTCCACTAATGATACATCGTGTTCTTGTTTTCGCAGGTACCACCTGCATTCGCAAAATAAATCACCAAACGTATGGACTGTCCCTGTCCGACACCGTTAGAACACGTAGGAGAAATGCGCGTCTTCGGATATACACCGAGATGAATTCCTTTTTTTTGCGGGGTCACCGAGATGAATTCCACTTACCAGTTTGTCAAAAAAACATAACCACTTAAACGATGTTAGTGGACGTACCGGAAAAAAGTACTTGCATGTCCTTTTGCTGTATTTGCATTATGAACCTTTTTGGTTGCTCAGCTAGAGAGATCCAGAGACCAAAAGGGGCTGCTAAAAGGGAGAATAAGAATCTAGTTGCCCCCACTGGAAACAGAGAAAGCTGTCTGGTTGTTTCACCCATCATCCTAGCTACCTATCCAAAGAACTATCAACCAAAAACAGCTCACTAGTAACAACCTAAGGGCAACTAGAAGCCAGAACCACTGAATAATTAATCCCCATTCCCTGCATGCATTATTTGGGGTCGATGCAACTCAATCCATTGCATGGCATGTAGAGGTACATGTACAGCTGATGGCAACATTAGGTCGGCTAGCTTTACCTAATTAGGTCTCATTAGGCTCGTCCGAATCCACGAACGACTATCCTAGTAATACTAGCTAGAGTATCTAAATAGTACTAGTACTTATCATCACCATTAATTCAGAAGGTCACGGGGATTATCAGCAGCAAGCTGTCCATCACTACTAGGTTATGCATCAGCTCAACTGCCGGTCCCTGCTGCCCTGCCACACATACCTGCAGCAGAAGTACTTTGGGCACTTACCTGCAGCTGCAGCTAGCTGAGCAGATGTGATTGATGGACATGGTGCTGCTGCTTCTAGCTACATACTAATACTAGTGCTGTACCAATGGCCCTATTTGGATGCTAGAGTTAGAGTTAGATTTAGTTAGAGCATCTCCAACAGCCGCCCCAAACGACGCGCGCGCGGTAAACACAGTTTTAGCGCGCGCGGGGTGGTTTGCCGCGCTCCAGCGGCCGCGGGAAATAAGCGCGCGGGAACCGTTTGCGCGCGCGCGAAAAGGCGCCAGCTCGCGTGCAAGATTTGGCGCGCCGCTTCGCGCGCGCCTATAAAAGTGCTGCGCGCGCCACGCACCTTCTCCACACTTCCTCTTCTCCTCTTCCTCTCCCCTCTCTGCCACGCGCCGCTCCAGCGCCCCGCCACCGCCGCGCCGCCATGCCGCCGCGCCGCCGAGGAGCGTCCGGCTACCGCGGCGTCCGCCTGCGCCCCAACGGCAGCTACTCCACGGAGATACGCTCCGGCGAACTCCGGCTCGGCCTCGGCTCGTACGGGGCGGCGCGCGAGGCTGCCCGCGCGTACGACGCGGCGGCGTGGCGCCTAGGCCGGCCGCGCGGCCAGATGAACTTCCAAGATGTGTACACGCTCCAGCAAGCGCTCAACCTCGCCCCTCTGCCTCGTCTGAACACGACGGAAGACCATGCGGAGCACGCCGAGCGGCATCACCGCCTCCTCGTCGCCCAGGAGGACGAACGGGTCATGGCGGAGTGGCGCCAGCGCCACCCAGAGGACGTCGCCTACGAGCAGGCCTACTGGGCAAGGCGCCGCGAGGAGGACACGCGAAGGCGCCGCGCGACGCGGTTGGACAAGCGTCGGCGGAAGGCGTTGGTGAATGCGCAGTCCGACCTCGTTGCAGCAGGTGGGCATTCGTTCTTCACGCCGAACGATGAGCGGTGGCTGGACATCTGGCTAACTACCTCGGACGACACCGCCGAGGATGATAGTGGTGATGATGATAGCGACTTAGAATAGTTTTTTTAATGCAATCTATGTTTATCGTTTGTCGTTTTATTTAATGCAATCTATGTTTCGGATGTAAAATACCTTTGTATCGTTTAAAATCTATGTAATCTATCTAGTTTTTTTAAAATCTATGCCTACATTTCTAGTTTGTAGAATGAGCGCGCGCGCTGCTGGAGCGGCGCGCGCGCGCTACATTTTAGCGCGGCTGCTGGAGCGGGCGCAGCGCGCCGCGCCAAACTAGGCGATGGGCGCGCGCTAAAGCTGTTTTTTGCGCGCGCCGCGTTCGGCGTCTGTTGGAGATGCTCTTAGTTGGGGCTGAACTAACCCTGAAGTATCCAAACAGGTGGGTTAGAATAGGGTTAGTTGCTCTAACCCAGCCAAAAAATCCAACCCGGTGGGAAGGTGCTTATTAGAGTTAGTCTTGCTGGGACCCACAGAAAAGAATTTTTTTCAGCCACCAGACACACCTGATCCAGTTTCCCCGTCCCCGCACCTCATCCATTCGGCCCGCCCCCATCACCCCGCCCACGCCGCCCTAGTCCAGCCGCTCCCGCCGCCTCTGGCTGGCCCCATCCCGCCGCCGGCCCCACCCTCCGTCCTGCCCCGTTCGCCCCATCCCGCAGCCGGCCGCCGGCCTCGTCGCCTCCGTTCGGCCCCGTCCGCCTCCATCCCGACGCCGGACGCCGCCCCAGTAGCCTCCATCCGCCCCCGTCCGCCTCCATCCCTACGACGTCGCCACACCTGTCACCCCATCCGCCGACCGCCGCACCTGTCACCCCCTCCCGTTCGTCCTCCGCCGGCGTCGCAAGGTATTGCCCTTTGTCCCGTAGGCTGGGTTTGTTGTATGTGTTTGCTGTAGGTTGTTTGCTGCCCAAATTCAGTTTGTACTATATTGACAAATTCAGTTTGCTACCCAGGCTGGGTTTGCTATATGTGTTTGCTGTAGGTTGTTTGCTGTATGATTGAGAAAGTTTATTTATTGACAATCTAACCCTTTCATCCAAACATCACCTTGGTTAGAGTTGCTTCAGGGTTAGTTGAAGGTTAGAATCTAACTCTAACCTCTAACCGAGTTAGAGTATCCAAACAGGACCAATAACTAACAGAAGATCATGTCATGAGCAGATGGTCTGGGAGAATATTGTAGCAGTCCCAAGTACCCAACTACTCCTAGCTAGGTTTCCTGCCGCAAAAGTGCTCTTGTGATGGAGTACTCAAAAGATCCCAATGTATGCACAGGTTAAGGTACCACTTGCATTGTTAACAAGCATGGTGTCAGTAACTTTGAGGAGTCATGGACTACGCACGTATGCAGTTATCTGATAGCTACAGCATATGGATGTCACACATGAACAGCTGGCTAGCACCTGCATTCTGCAACATGAAGGGGCGAAAATCCATCTCTGCACACGTGCTGACGAAAAAAATCAAAACAAATACTAAAAAAATTCAAAAATTCCATTTTTTTGTGTGGTAGACAATTTGATGTGTGAGACCCGCTCCAAATTTCAAGTCATCTGGACATCTGAGAAGCTCTCAGCAAAAAAGACAAATTGGGGGTCCATAAAAATGTTTACTGTTCATGTACTGTTTTGATCCGATTTTGTCTTTTTTGCTGAGAGCTGCTCAGATGTCCAAATGACATGAAATTTGGAGCGGGTCTCAAGCATCAAATTATCTACCACACATTTTTTTGGATGTTTTTGAATTTTTTTTGATTTTTTTACGATTTGTTTTCTAACCGGGTGCAGATGACCCTGGGCACCGAAACGCCCTACTCCATGAAGGGGTGGTTATTTTACTGCACTAGTGCCCCCAAGATTTTCCTGTAGGTGAGCTTGTACTTAGATTTATTCACGATTCTTCTATGATCCATTCAAAAAAAAAATATCCAGGCATCTCCCAGATGGGTACTATGATCCATTCTTCTATGAGCTACGTACTCTCTGACCACCAAAAAGGTCAAGTAGTACTTTAAGGGCATGTCCAACGGGTAGCCTCGACGTGCTGCTCCGCAGGTCCACGTAGGCTCGGAGCTAGGCTCGGACAAAAAGCTATAGCCCTGCAGGTGGTGGTGTAGCCTGCAGAAGAGCCGGCCTCTTCAAGTGTAAAAGATGAGAGAAAGGAGAAAAGTGGAAGGAATGCTGATGCATGTGAGAAGGGAAGTAGACAGAAGAAGGAGAGCGCCAGCGAAAAGGGGATGCCTGATGGGGTCCACAAGGTGCAGCCATGGTTGGCTAGTAAATTTGAGAAACAATGGTCTCGCTACTTTTTGGTTAAATAAATAGCTGAGGCATCACGAAGGAGATGCCTCCATTGCTCATGCCCTTAATGAACTAGGAAAAGTTAATGCTTCAGGGAGGTTTAATTTTATTTGATAAAGAGCAACTGCTCGAGAACAGATTGGCCAACTAAAAAGGTCCTGCAAAGCAAGGTACACCTCCAGCACTTCGTCTTAATCCCATATTCCGCGCTACAGTGTCGACGGTGATTAAGATTTTGCTGAATGCGCTGACGTAAGTGGCAAAGAAAGGTTAGTTAATTAATTTGATTGAGAGGTGAAGATGGTGATGGAGTACTAGTGAATAGTGATGCAATCTTCAAGTTTCAAGAACAGTACGTTCTGCCACGCCGTGTAGGAATGTAGGATCATACAAGCATGCATGCATGATCATTCAGATCAGATCAGAAGTGTGTGGCCTGCAGCTATTTTTTTATAGAAGCTCAATTTTGGGTCGCCGAGAGACTGGAGAGAGACTGGAGTGTACATGCATGTTGCAGCTAAGCTAGCATTACAGGCCACGGATTTTGTTTCCTCTGAAACCAAGTTAACTAAAATAGTGAAGCAACACGCTACTAGTGATGCAAGCTTCAAGTTTCAAGAACATACAAGCATGTGTAGGAACATACAAGCATGCATGTATGATCATTCAGATCCGATCAGAAGTGTGTGGCGTGCAGCTCAATGTTTTTTATAGAAACTCATGCAGCTCAATTTTGGGTCGGCGAAATAATATTTACTTTCTTGTGACTTTTGATGCAGAGAGATGGAGTGTACATGCATGGTGCAGCTAAGCTAGCATTACAGGCCACAGATTTTGTTTCCTCTGAACCCAAGTTAACTGAAATAGTCTAGCTAGCTTACTTGCAGTGCTGAAAGTCGCTCTTGCTTTACGCTGACTAAGCAACAGTTGCATCGCCTCTCCTAAGCAAAGTCTAGGCTAACGGATAGGAATAGGATGGTGATGGAGCTTTCGATGTGATGATGAGCGAGAGAATCATAATACATCATTCGCAAATAAAAAATAAATTATTTTGTTGTCCGACTATGAATCTAAACTATTTCAATGTGATAATGAACTCTTCTTTTATCCAAAATATTTTTGTTGTCCGACTATGAATCTAAACTCTTCATTAATCCAAACTCTTTTTGTTGTCCGACTTTGAAATCTAAAATTGATCTTTGAATTTGTTCTATGGTTTTTGTGTGTGTATGCATATCCCTCTGTATGTAAAAGGCTAAATTGTCATGTGATCTCATCCCTCATAATATAGGAGTACCTAAGGAATTGCGAGGTGTGGGCATTGTTTAGTGGATAAGTGGGCACGTACACAACGAAAAGGATATCCAGAAAGGCAAATGAGCAAAAGGTTTGATTACTCATGACATGACATGAAAACAAGAGAGAGAGAGAGAGAGAGAGAGAGAGAGAGAGAGAGAGAGAGAGAGAGAGAGAGAGAGAGAGGTGTGGAGCTGAGCCAATCATACGCGCACAATTATTGTCATTTGATTGGCTCCCATGAAGATGAAATGAAATAAAGGAGAAGAAAATCATTGATAGCAATGGTATGTACTATAGGACTGTAGGAGTGTCTGGATATACTAAAAATAAAGAACTGAATACTCATTTCCAAAAAAAATCTAAAAACAATCGAACACTCATGGTTGTCTTTTCTCTCAAAATAGGCTCTTGCCGAGAGCGGAGTTTTGGTGGACAGGTGCACTGGAGTACTTTATTTTAAATAATTCAAAAATGATATTTCCAAGTTTAAAAAAATTATGTGAAAACTTATACATATTCGCGACGGACATGTAAAATTTCCTTTAAAATGTTGAAACGTGATATCTCTGTATTTATTACGGACTGATTCTCCTATTATCTCTAGCCTTGTATAGTTGATTTCTAGAGATATTGTAAGGTTAGACACCACCTATATATATTGTAACAAACTCCGATGAATACAATTGAGTTGCATCCTATAGTCTTCTACATGGTATCAGTTTTCTGCCGATCTCCATCGCTTCCGTCCTAGGCTGCCGCTGCGTCTCACGCCGCCGCCGACTCCTTTCTTCCTGCCGCCACCGCCGCTTGCTCCCCAAGCCGCCGCCGCCGCACCAAACCCTAACCCTCCCATGCCGCTGCCGCCGCTTTCTCCCAAGCCGCCGTCGCCGCACCAAACCCTACCCCTCCCACGCCGCCGCCGCCACTTCCTTCCAAGCCGCCGCCGCCGCCAAACCCTAACCCTTCCCAACCTCCCGGCCGTCGACGTTTCCATCATCATGGTGGGATCCCCCTCCTTCCTCGGCAGCTACACCACCATCATTGCCTTCACCTCCGACCGCCTCAATGAACTCCCCATCAAAGACCATGTTCCCGTCATCCTTGAGCTCGACTCCCCCTCCTACAACACTTGGCCCACCTACTTCGCGCTTCTTTTCCGCTCCTACCGTCTCATTGAGCATGTTGACGGGAGCGTCGACATCCGCGACATGAAAGGCGATGACGAGTGGCTGGCCGTCGACGCATGTATCGTCAAGTGGATGTTCCTCACGATCTCGCACGGGCTCTTTGACATGGTGAACCGCCGTGACCCGTCTGCGCATGCCATTTGGACGCGGCTTTGCGACCTCTTCCTCGATAATCAGCTTCAGCGCCGCGTGTTCCTCCAAGGGGAGTTTTTCACCATGCAGCAAAACGATCTCACGATCGACGAGTACTGCACCAAGCTGAAAGTTCTCTCCGATGAGCTTCGCGACGTCGGCATGGTGATCGACGACTCGGTCCTCCTCACCAACCTCCTCCACGGCCTCCACCCGGACCTTGGTCAGTCCGCAACCTTTCCCTCACCACGCCCTCCAACGCGAAGGCTGTCACCTACCTGCGGATGGAGGAGAAGCGTCTCAGTCACGTGGCTCAGCAAGCGCCTCTCACCGCGCTCCACGCCGGCACCATCAGGGGTCCCGCTGCCCTCCCGCAGCCTCCTCGCGCCCCGGCTCCACAGCCGTCCGCCGCCCCCGACCGTGGCCGCCAGAAGAAATGGGGGGGGGGAGGGTGTCTGAAAGTGCAACTATCCCTAGGTGGTTTTGGTAATTCATAACAACATATAGCTCATTGAGCTAATGCTATTCCAAGACATATATTTCAGGAAAGCTCAATGAATGGCATGGCATGGATGATGAAAGTGGATCCATTAAAATACTAAGGACAAAGGATTGGATCAAGCTCAAAAGCTCAAGACTCTTTATTTTACATTTATTGATCCAAGATCACATTGAGTCTATAGGAAAAGCCAATACTATCAAGAAGGGATGAGGTGTTGCTTAATGAGCCTCTTGCTTCATGTGCTTAGTGATATGCTCCAAAACCCTCAACTACTTTCCCACATCCACAAATGACCTAAACCCAAAGCCAAAATCGGTCACACCAATTCTTTCTATCCGGCGCCACCGATTCCAAAAGTAATAGCCACTGCCACAAACCCTAAGCAAATCGGTCTTACCGATAGGGATCTCGGTCTCACCGAGATGGGGTTGCAATCTCTCTGTTTCCCTTCGTAATGTTTCGGTCTAACCGAAGTGAGCGATCGGTCCCACCAAGATTGCAATGTAAACTCTTTGTTTCCTTTTTGTAACATTTCGGTCTCACCGAAAAGAGCAAATCGGTCCCATCGAGTTTACCTGACCAACTCTCTGGTTAGCTAATTACCAAAATCGGTCCCATCGAGTTTGTGTAATCGGTCTCACCGAGATTACGTTATGCCCTAACCCTAACCGAATTGGTCTCACCGAGATGCATGTCAGTCCCATCGAAAATCACTAACGGTCACTAGGTTTACTAAATTGGTCCGACCGAGTTTAACGATTCGGTCCCACCGAGTTTGGTAAATTGTGTGTAACGGTTAGATTTTGTGTGGAGGCTATATATACCCCTCCACCTCCTCTTCATTCGTAGAGAGAGCCATCAGACTAAACCTACACTTCCAACTTACCATTTCTGAGAGAGAACCACCTACTCATGTGTGGAGGCCAAGATATTCCATTCCTACCATATGAACCTTGATCTCTAGCCTTCCCCAAGTTGCTTTCCACTCAAATCATCTTTCCACCAGATCCAAATCCTATGAGAGAGAGTTGAGTGTTGGGGAGACTGTCATTTGAAGCACAAGAGCAAGGAGTTCATCATCAACGCACCATTTGTTACTTCTTGGAGGGTGGTGTCTCCTAGATTGTCTAGGTGTCACTTGGGAGCCTCCGACAAGATTGTGGAGTTGAACCAAGGAGTTTGTAAGGGCAAGGAGATCGCCTACTTCATGAAGATCTATCGCTAGTGAGGCAAGTCCTTCGTGGGCGACGGCCATGGTGGGATAGACAAGGTTGCTACTTCGTTGACCCTTCGTGGGTGGAGCCCTCCGTGGACTCGCGCAGCCGTTACCCTTCGTGGGTTGAAGTCTCCATCAACGTGGATGTACGATAGCACCACCTATCGGAACCACGCCAAAAACATCTGTGTCTCCAATTGCGTTTGAATCCTCCAAACCCTTCCCTTTACTTTCTTGCAAGTTGCATGCTTTAATTTCCGCTGCCTATACACTCTTTGCATGCTTGCTTGAATTGTGTGATGATTGCTTGACTTGTTCTAAAATAGCTAAAATCTGCCAAACTCTAAAATTGGAAAAAGGTTAAGTTTTTATTGGTCAAGTAGTCTAATCACCCCCCCTCTAGACATACTTCAACAAGTACAACTACAACTCCAAGGATTCCCATCAAGATGATGTGGATCCCGAAGAAGAAGAACTAGATAGTTCTTGAGGGTGACTCCGCCAACATTCTTCACTCATATCATTTTGGCAAGAACAAGTGCAATCAACTTTCACATCTTGCACTAGTTCAAGGAGTCACAAACCCTCATGTTGGTAAGGCAAGGGACAAGGTAACCTAATGTTTTCATGGACATCATCTTGTGTGTGAATCACTCTATGTCTATGGATATTCTTGTTTGTTCCTTGTGGGACTAACCCATGTAGGCAAGTTGAAAGTGCAACTCACTCCAAAGGATTGCTCCAAATGATCTACATCAACATTGAGCATCTACATCTTCAACACCTACATGAAGTCATCATCGACAAAACCCAAGGACAGTTCATCCCTCTAAGGGGGGATCTCACATCTAGGGGGAGCTTAACTCTAAGGATTGAGTCAAAGCAACTCTAATGGTGTGAACACATTAATGCATTATGTAAAAGTGGTAACCCCACTTGAGCTTAAACGATGAGTATGACCTATGATCAAATGTTCTCATTTGACTCCTAAGTCAATATACTCATATATAGATGACCTAGTCATCGCCAATTGTTTGATAGATGCTAGAATTGGTTGTGCATGCTTTGCCACATATTTCATTTGCCATTTTATTGTGTGAGCATGTTGGTGCATATTTTACTCATTCAAGGACATCCACTTGTTGTTTTGATTGTTTGGTTCTTTCTTCTTTTGACCAAGTGGATGGACAAGAATGCCTAAGAACCTTCTTTAGCTATCTATGCTTTTCTCGTCTCAAACTCTATTCATGCTACATCACAAAATTTGATCAAGTCAGATTCGAACCACTCTGTGTGGGGAGCACTCGGAGTCCCCGATTCTTCATAGACTTAAACTTCCAAAACCTCTTTGTGATTCTTGGTCTGACCGATTCTTCCATTCGGTCCTACCGAGATCATCAAGTTGATCTGAGTTTTCAATCTCGGTGCAACCGATTTGAACTTTTCGGTCTCACCGATTTGCTGTAACTGAACACAGTTATGCATCTCGGTGCCACCGAGTTGTTCCACTCGGTCACACCGACAGGGTCGGGCTATATATAGCCACGGGCAAAATTTTGGAAATTTCTCTGAAACCTTTCGCCCGCGCAACAGCTTGCTCTGGCATCGTGGTCTCCGGATCATCTCCTCGTCGCCAGCAGCCTCCTGTCGCTGGTCTCCGCTGCCGTCAACGGATTTTGTCCCCGCCGTTGCCGTCGTAGCAAGTCCACCGCCAAGTTAGGGTATGGACTTGATCTTTGTGCTATCCACATCTGATTCCTAGCACATTGTTTTCATATTGATTCTTGCCACGATTGAAACTCTTCTGTCCAGCCAAAGTAGTTCATAGATTAGATGTGATTCAAATTTTTAGGTTTAGGTTTCCGCCGAAACCATCTCGGACCCACCGAGTTGAAAAACTCGGTCTCACCAATTTGGCTTATGCCATTTCACTAGTGACTCTCGGTCTGACCGAGAATTACTAATCGGTGCAACCGATTTTAGGATTCAGTGAAACCCTAGCAGTCTCGGTACCACCGAACTGAAACTCGGTCCAACCGAGATCATCAGTTTAGGTTCCAAAACTGCTTCGGTATCACCGAGTTTGAAAATCGGTGGATCCGAAATGCTTTCTGTGGAAAACTAAGACTGAACTTTTGAGTCATTCTTTTGCAAAAACCTCTGCATTTTGTGATGCTCATCTTTTCTATCTCATCTATAACTCTTCACAGGGTCAGCAATCAGCTTTTGCAGTATGTCTGATCAAAGTGACAGCCAGAACAGGCCAGAAGAGCAGATGGACTTGAGTGAGGGCACTAGTCCCTCCAGTACTTCAGATGAAGGGAGCAGAAGTACTCCTAGCAATTTGCCTAAGGCTGCAACTAGGCAAAGGAGGAAAAGAACTTCAGATTCATAGGATGAAGACTACAAAGCTGAGGAAGATGAGGCTACTTCCAAGAAAGTGGTGCTCAAGAAGGAATATGGCTCAGCAAAAGATATAAAGCCAGGCATGAAGACTAAAAGGCCTGCAAGAAGGCAACCTATGCCCAAGGCCAGAGCATCAACTCAACTGCCTGAAAATCCAGATCCCAAAGAGCCAGCTGATGAAAGCAAGAAGAGGAAGGAAAGGGTCAAGAAGACCACGGCCAGAGTTGTAGGCCAACCTTCCATGATGGAAGAGGAAGAGCTTGCTGCACCAGCACCAAAGGCACCAAAGCTTACGGGTGATGCAATCAGATGTGGGGCTGCAACATCCAAGCCCAAGGAAGCACCCAAAGCTGCCCCCAAGGCCAAGTCTGCACCAAAGAGGAATACTAGGAGTATTCCAGCTGCTTAGAAGAACAAGGCCCCAGTGCCTGAGGTTGCTGAGGAGGAAGATGAAGAAGGACAAGTTCTAAGGAAGCTCAAGCCAAAGATACCAGATCACAATGATGCCCATCCTGTGGATGAGGACATGAGAATCAGGAAGGATTCAGGGCTGAGACTATGGAGAATGGTAGATCCATATGCCACAAGGAGAAAAACTGCTGTTGATTACATGTTCCATACAAAGGAACAGCAGGACTTCTATGAAACAATTCTGTTGGACAAGAAGCCCATAGTTTGTGACATGAGGTGGGTTGACTGGAAATTCATCAAGGAAAATGAACAACACTATCCTGGAGTGCAAGACAACTTTGTTGCTTGTGGAGTTGCAGATTTTGTTGGACAGAAGTTCACCAACTGGAATGATGAACTTATCATGCAATTCTACTCCACAGCACATTTTTACCCAGATGGAAGAATTGTTTGGATGTCTGAAGGTACAAGGTACCAGTCCACTGTAGAAGAATGGGCAAGTCTGATAAATGCCCCAAAGGAGAATGATGATGATCTGGACATTTATGCAAAGAATAAGATGGGTCACAATTCAATGGCTCACATGTACAAGGAGATCCCAAACAAAGCCCTAGAGACTTTCACTTTTGGATCAGTTCACTTTCTGCTGTCAGGGTTGCCAACCATAAATTGGATTCTGAGGCACACTTTGTTGCCCAAGTCTGGTGACCACAACATGATCAGAGGGCATGCCATCAATATGTTGCATTTATTTGATGTGCCACAAAAATTTAAAGTCATGACCCTTATAGTTGAAACAATCAAGAGGACTGCAGCACATCAGAAGAGGAGCTATGGATATGCACCTCAGATTCAAGAATTGATAAACTCAAAGATGGGCACAGGAAAATATCTATTGGATAGGGAACATTTTCTACTCTATCCAGACTTTGAGGACAATGAGGTTGTCATGAATGAAGATGATCCACCATCAGTTCGAGCTCAGGAGAAGAAGGAGAAGGCAAGGAAGGAGAAGGCTGCTAAGATGCCAACTCAAGAGGAGGCATCTGAATATTTCTTGAAAACCAAACAGGAGCATCTTGGTTACTTGATAGAATCATCTCTGAGGATTGAGAAGGGGTTGGCCATCCTAACTCAAAACCAGGAGAGCCTGGAAAGAATCATGGAACAAAAATTCTATGATCTAGATGTCAAGGTAACTGAGATTCAGTCAGTTGTGGAGCAGCTGCAGGATGACATGCAGGAGAGGAAGGGCAAGACTACCACCAATGTGTTTGCCAGAGTGCCCAGAGCCCAGAGGTCAGTTGCAGTGCCAGTGACAGACACTAGAGCAACATCTTCAGCACCAGCTACTGCCCCTTCAGCTCCAGTGCAACCAGCTTCAGCATCAACTCCAGCACCCTCTACATCAACTGAAGCCTTCGTCCAAGGAGTTATCAGGACACCACCACCAGAAGATCAAGCCTGAGAGTCGATCTAGCACTATGCATTTTCTGTGAACTTTTTGGTAACTTGTTGCCAAAGGGGGAGAAAAATGTATAGATCATAGGCTTCGAGAGAGAGAGAGTGTGTGTTGCTTTTGTTCTCTCTTGCTTTATTTGGTGGTTTTTCAATCTTTGTTTGCTTTTGGTTGAGATACTATGCTTGTGAGACATTGATGATCATGTGTGTGATCATAAGCTACACTTATGCATGTTTGATGATATTATCCTATCTATATTATGTGATCACTCACTATGCTTGGTGATGAGTGCATGTATTCATTGTTTATTATTTTGAGCGCTCCACCAAGATGTATGTGACATGGAAGAGTAACCCATGAGCCTAATCCATTGTGCATTTGCACTCCAGAGCAAATCTAAAACTATGCACAAATTTAGGGGGAGCTCTTGCTTATCACATACTTCTCAAAGCGACGATGTTATTTAAATTTTATTATCATTTGTCGAAGCTTTGATCTATATGTTGTCATCAATTACCAAAAGGCGGGAGATTGAAAGTGCAACTATCCCTAGGTGGTTTTGGTAATTCATAACAACATATAGCTCATTGAGCTAATGCTATTCCAAGACATATATTTCAGGAAAGCTCAATGAATGGCATGGCATGGATGATGAAAGTGGATCCCTCAAAATACTAAGGACAAAGGATTGGCTCAAGCTCAAAAGCTCAAGACTCTTCATTTTACATTTTAGTGATCCAAGATCACATTGAGTCTATAGGAAAAGCCAATACTATCAAGAAGGGATGAGGTGTTGCTTATTGAGTGAGGGAGTCCTGGACTAGGGGGTGTCCGGATAGCCGAACTATCATCATCGACCGGACTCCAAGACTATGAAGATACAAGATTGAAGACTTCGTCCCGTGTCCGGATGGGACTTTCCTTGGCGTGGAAGGCAAGCTTGGCGATACGGATATGTAGATCTCCTACCACTGTAACCGACTCTATGTAACCCTAGCCCTCTCCGGTGTCTATATAGACCGGATGGCTTTAGTCCATAGGATGAACAACAATCATACCATAGGCTAGCTTCTAGGGTTTAGCCTCCTTGATCTCGTGGTAGATCTACTCTTGTAATACCCACATCATCAATATCAATCAAGCAGGACGTAGGGTTTTACCTCCATCAAGAGGGCCCGAACCTGGGTAAAACATCGTGTCCCTTGTCTCCTGTTACCATCCGCCTAGACGCGTAGTTCGGGACCCCCTACCCAAGATCCGCCGGTTTTGACACTGACATTGGTGCTTTCATTGAGAGTTCCTTTGTGTCGTCACCGATAGGCTCGATGGCTCCTTCGATCATCAACAACGACGCAGTCCAGGGTGGGACTTTTCTCCCCGGACAGAACTTCGTATTCGGCGGCTTTGCACTGCGGGCCAATTCGCTTGGCCATATGGAGCAGATCGAAAGCTACGCCCCTGGCCGTTAGGTCAGATTTAGAAGTTTGAACTTCACGGCTGACATCCGCGGAGACTTGATCTTCGATGGATTCGAGCCACAGCCGAGCGCGCCGCACTGTCACGATGGGCATGATTTAGCTCTGCAGCCGGACAGTGCCCTGGAGGCCGCACACGAGTCCGCTCCGACCCTCAATTCGGAGCCGGCTGCGCAGATCGAGGACGGGTGGCTAGACACCACGTCGGGGGCTGCAACCTCTACGGCGATGGAGCCGAATACTGACCTTATCCCTTGTGAAGCTCGTGACTCCGAGGTGCCGGACTCATCGCCGGACTCTGAACCTCTCGCGCCCCCTCCAATCAAATCCGATTGGGCGCCGATCATGGAGTTCACCGCTGCGGACATCTTTCAACACTCACCTTTCGGCGACATCCTGAGTTCGCTAAAGTATCTCTCGTTATCAGGAGAGACCTGGCCGGACTGCGGTCAGGACGGTTGGGATGCGGACGACGAAGAAATTTAAGGCCCACCCACCACCCACTTTGTAGCCACTGTCGACGATCTAACCGACATGCTAGACTTCGACTCCGAAGACATCGACGGTATGGACGACGATGCCGGAGACGACCAAGAACCAGCGCCTACTGGGCACTGGGAAGCCACCTCAACTCACGACGTATACATGGTGGATACACCAAAAGGAAGCGATAACGAGGAACAACGGGACGTGGCGAAGGACAACTCCCCCGACAAAAAACCAAAACGGCAACGCAAGCGCCGCCCGAAGTCCCGCCTCGATAACAACGGCACCCATACTGGCCCAGCCTTAGAGCAGGGCAAAGCAGTGGACGACGAACATGCCACCAAGCAACCATCCGAACAGGATGAATTGGACAAGCAACACATCCCCGGCGAAAACAACAATCTAGACGATCTCACGCCGGACACATCACCGGAGCATAAGAACCTTCATAAAGGGCTCGTCGCCGCTGCAAGAAGTTTGAAGAAGCAAAAGCGGAAGCTCAAAACAACGGATGACGCACTCAGAATGAGATGGAGCAAAGTACTCAATACCGCAGATATATACGACGATAGTCAGCAGGCAAAGAGCTACCTGAAGCGCAAACTGTTGCCCGAATTTGACGAGGAGGCCGTAGAACCCCCACAGTCAAAAAAGAAAGAGGCCGCCTGGCCGGATAGACGACCAGATGACAGGCTAAGAGCGGCAAGCGGCGCCGCACACAAGCCGGCACACGATCCACATAAAGATCCTCGCAAAAAGGATGGCCCGGTCAGGTCCATCTATGGGCCAAAAAAGAAGACCCCCGGGAAGCCTGCAAACCATACCCACAGAGATTGATGGGTCTTCAAGCAGTCTGGCCGACTTAACACCGAACACAAGGGGCTCGACGCACCAAGCGAAGACGACGACGAACCCCACAAGCAGCACGCCGGAAAACAGAAGACTTTCCCACTAGAAGTCAAAACAGTGAACTCACTTCATGTGATAACAAGGAAAAATAGTGCGGCACTTGCTAAAACACGTGCCGCACGGTCCACCCCAGCAGAGTCCCGAAATTGGATGTTTAAACCAATTGCTTTCGACCATCAGGATTACTCCAGAAGTGTTCGAAACGCAGGAGGGACTGCTTTGGTATTGGATCCCATAATCGACGGACTACACTTCACACAAGTCCTAATGGATGGCGGCAGCGATATAAACCTGCTATACCAGGACACCATCCGCAGAATGGGGATAGACCCTACCAAAATTCGCCGTAGCAGCACTTCCTTCAAAGGAGTGACGCCAGGCCTTTACGCCAATTGTACAGGCTCTGTACTACTAGAGGTTGTGTTCGGTTCATCCGACAACCTCCATCGCGAAAAGCTCATTTTCCATATCGCCCCATTCAAAAGTAGCCATCAAGCACTACTGGGACGTGAAGCTTTCGCCCGCTTTAACGCAATACCGCATTACGCTCTCTTATGCTTAAAATGCCCGGTCCACGCGGCATAATCTCATTAAAGGGTAACTTCGAGTATTCCTCGAACCGCGGAAAACGTGAGACTGCCTTGACAGCCACACACTAATCCGACCTTGCTGGTCAAAGCCCCTAAAAACAGGTCATTCAGACCTCGGACACGGTTAGGCGAGTCCGGCATTAATAAACAAGGGGCTTCCCAGCCGCATACCTCTTTACAAGGGGCTGCACGTATAAACAATGAGAGCCAATAAAGCTCAACTTCATTCATCTTCCAAATCATACTTTATTTTAAATACATCTTTTGCACGATATTTTTTCCAAACTAAGTTCTTCTCTTTTACAAATGAAGCACATGCTACACTCGTCCAGGATACAGCACAACGGAGACACAGGCGCAGACGTGCAGCAGGGACCCATTGCAAGGATTCTCTTCAGATTAAGACTCTGCATAAACCTTTCTTACTGTCTCTTGTTGATACACATCCCCCGGTTTCCTACCATAACCGAGGAGGAGGCTGGCGTTTTGGCATCGGCCGCGTCAGAAGTTCTCGCCCGTACCTGGACACTACGGGCTTAGGGCATTGTTCTGCCCAGTATCATAAAGACCGAATACCTCAGGGAGTGTTCGGCGTCTCGAGTTAGGCCTTATATGCATCAGCTCCGAATCATGTCTTTGGTCAAATGTTGGGTTTGCCCGGCTCCTGTGTTTTGCTGCCTTACGTTCCGCTCCGTCGGCTAACGCGGCACCAGGAGAACTACTGCGATTGTGCCCTGGTTCGGCCGGGCGAGCACCTCAGTAGAGAAAGCCAAAAACTGACTGTCATGATATAGCGAGAGACTGTTCAACCACTCGATCGACTACTGGAATGTTTAGAATTCCTCTGCTTTGACGAAGGACCGCTTTCTGGTCAAGCACATACGCGCCCCGAGTTCGGAGAGCGTAGTGCCTCTAGGGGCTATATAGTAGCCCCACCGTCGAGCTCCTATGGCTAAGTGAAAGTGATAAAGCATTATAGTCCGGTTGCCTAGTTTGCTATGCTATCACCTCCTTCAAAGGACCAAGACGTTGGATTAAGTGTGAAAAAGCGCTTTTTTTTGCCAACACCCCCGCACCATGTGCGTGGGGGCTGAAGCCAAAGACTGCCATCTTTCAGGTTATACATACATATATGGCCGCACAGGAGATAGTTCAATACTTGAACGCACAAGTATAAAAAGTCGTTACATTATAAACATGATCTCACAAATCATACATGTCATTTGAACATAACATCTTTCGAGCACTGCGCCTCTATTAAACGAGCGCCCTGTAGGACTTCCTCAAAATAGTGCTCGGCTGGTAATCGGCTTTTGTCCGAACCCCGGGTGCAACATCGGTGGCATCCATCTCCGCCCAGTATGTCTTAACACGGGAGAGAGCCATCCGTGCACCCTCTATGCATGCCGACCGCTTCATCGCCTCGATATGCGGCACCACCCCAAGGAATTGCTGCAACAAGCCAAAATAACTCTCCGGCTTGGGCCTCTCTGGCCACAGATGAGCCACCACATCCGTCATGGCAAGTCCGGATAATCTATTCAGCTCAGCCCACTCAGCCAACCGATCGGTCAACGGAAGTGGACGCTCCGGACTATGGAATTGAGACCAGAAAAGCTCTTCCATTTCGTGATCCTTCTGGCTTCGGAAGTGCACGACTGCGTCCGCCGCACTCGCCGCCAAATCCAGATAAGGATCCTCCGCACCACACAATTGGCCCAACTGAGCATACTTCGAATCCGTGAACTTCCTACGCAGCAGAAAGGGCTTTCCAGCCGCAACGTCTCCGGCGTGACGCAGTTCCTCCTTCATAGCCCGCATCGCACTACGGGCATCCTTGGCTTCGGCGGCGTTCTTCTTCAGGTCCTCTTGCTCCGCTCGGTGTTCTCTTTCAAGAACCTCATAGCGGTCGGTAGCATCTTTTAATTTCACGGCCATTCCGGCCATCTCCTCCCTGCTTTGGCAGTGAGCAGCCTTTTCGGCTTTTAGCTCTTCTGCTGCCTTCGAGGTAGCCGCATCACTTTTCCTGGCTTGCTCCTTGGCTCGATCAAGCTCTGCTCGAAGGTCTTCCACAGCAGCGGCACCATCTGCATCAAGCATACAAATTGTAAGGAACGGGCATTAGCTCCCTTACTAGGTGACCACGGAGCAACCACCTACCTTGTGACTCGTCAAGTCGTTTATTGACCAGCGCGATGTCCGCATCTGCAACGTCGAGTTGCCGCTTCAGCTCGGCAACTCCATCAGTCCGGCTGGCCACCGAACATTCCGCCACCTGCATAGGAAAGGCGACATTCTATAACTGAGATTATGATCCTCGGCACGCTGTCGCTTTCGACAGCATACCAAGTCTCAGGGGCTACTATCTATACAGGGCGCACTCCATGTGCAAAACTGTCAAAAGGTATGTCATTTTTTGCGTACCTCAAACCTCGTCAGCAAACTTCCGACGGCCTCATACAACCCGCTCTCGGCGGATGAGATCCTTTCAATCACCATACTCATTAATGTGCGGTGATCTTCTGAGATAGATGCCCTCTCGAGCAAATCCTGCAGCTCCACCGGCCGTACTCCAGTGGGTGCCGAACTCCCCGGCCCCGCAGGACTCGGGGAGACCCTCCGTGACGACACCTCAGGGTCGTCCGCCCCGCCCGACGGGGTGACAGATGGAGGCGTTTCGCTCTCCATCATCTCCGGACGAAGGTCCCCCGAAGATGAGCTCCGCTGAGAAGGGCTGAGATCTGAACTATAAGGTGAAAACTTCGGTTACCCTTAGAAATAAAGTAGGGATGTCCCCTATTACAAAACTCCCCCTTTTTACTTACGGCTCGCTGGAGGGCTGATTCCTTTGGGGAGACTGTGCGGCCGGGGCTCTTCCCGGCACAGGACCTTCCGGTGCAGATTTCTTTCCCCGCTTTGAGGCCTTGGCCTCCGGGTCTTCGGAAGCGGTCCTCTTCTCCCCCTGGAGGGAGGGACTCTCGATTCCCCCTTACTGAAAGCCTCCTTGGCAGAGGTGGTAGTTTCCCTGTGCCCCCCTTCGCCCTCCTCCGAAGGTGCAACCTCCAACATTTTGATTAACACGGGATCCGGCGTGGTCTCAGGGAGGAGGGCCGGACACCTATCAGCTTTGCTTGCGCTATCCACTCCTGTCCAAGGGATAGCTGGTTAAAAGGCAAACCCATGATAAATAAATA
Organism: Triticum dicoccoides; assembly: GCF_002162155.2. Taxonomy (NCBI): domain Eukaryota; kingdom Viridiplantae; phylum Streptophyta; class Magnoliopsida; order Poales; family Poaceae; genus Triticum; species Triticum dicoccoides. The sequence continues at coordinate 141,089,618 of NC_041383.1, read as the reverse complement.
GACAATGTGTCCGGACACAGGGCTACTTACTTGAGTATCCGGGCGATTGCAGCTTAGGCCAGCGTCCTCGGTCAAGTCCGGACGCATCTCTTGTGATCCGAAGAACAGATTGTACATCTCCACGGGTGTCAAACCCATGAAGTGTTGGAGAGCTCGTGGTCCCTCCGGATTAAATTCCCATAGGCGGAGGGGGCGACGTTTGCAGGGCAGAAGGCGCCGAATCAGCATAACCTGTGCCCCTACGACCAGATTTATCTCCCTTTCTTGGAGGTCTCGAATCCGGCCCTGCAACTGGGGTATGACTTTGGACAGCCCCCAGTCAAGCCCTTTGTTGACCCATGACGCCAGCCGTTGTGGAGGGCCCTGGCAAAAGGCGGGCGGCGGCCTCTGCCTGCTGCCCCTGGGAGCGGTGATATAGAACCACTCCTATTGCCACAAGCCGAGCTCCTCCTGAAAAGAGCCCTCGGGCCATGGAGCATCGGCCCTCTTGCTTATAACCGCCCCGCCGCACTCTGCCTGACGCCCCTCAATCATCTTTGGCTCCACGTTGAAGGTTTTGAGCCACAAGCCGAAGTGAGGGGTAGTGTGGAGGAAGGCTTCGCAGACGACAATGAATGATGAGATGTGGAGGATGGACTCCGGAGCCAAATCATGGAATTCCAGCCCATAGTAGAACATGAGCCCCCTCACGAAGGGATCCATCGGGAAGCCTAAACCCCGACGGAGGTGAGACACGAACACGACACTCTCGCCGGGCTCGGGAGTAGGAATAACTTGCCCTTGGGCAGGCAACCTATGCGAAATCTCGTAGGTTAAGTACCTGGCGTCTCTCAGCTTTAGCACGTCCTCTTCCGTGATGGAGGAGGGCATCCACCGGCCTCGTAGGTCGGAGCCGGACATTGTCGAAGGACGGAAGTACCCGAATCTGGAGCCCTGGGAGTTGGAACTCGGGGCGAGGGGCGGATTCGATTGAGGATTGAAGAAAAAGAACGGGCCTTGGTCTCATTATAAAGAGGGAGAATACCAAGAGCCGTCCCCGTGACCGTTTGGAACCCGCCTTCGATGGAGGGGGCGTGGCAACGGGCGCGGTTGGGTTACCCACGTCCGTATTGATGAGAATCTCAGAATAAGGGGAACGCGATCTCTGCTTCGACAAGACGTGCCAAGGAAACCGCTTCGCTAAACTTGCGGAGGTGGTATAATAAAAACGATTCGAGTAAAGGCTTGGTTGTGGTGTGACGTCACGCCACAAAATACGTCAGCAGATTGAACTTGTGTAAATATTATTCTCTCTACGGTGGTATGTGGAATTTATTTTGCAGAGCCGGACACTATCCTGGTGTTCACGATCTTCTATAAATTATTCAGAGGAGGAACCCGCCTTGCAATGCCGAAGACAATATGTGCGTCGGACTCGTCGTCATTGAAGCCTCGTTCAGGGGCTACTGAGGGAGTCCTGGACTAGGGGGTGTCCGGATAGACGAACTATCATCATCGACCGGACTCCAAGACTATGAAGATACAAGATTGAAGACTTCGTCCCGTGTCCGGATGGGACTTTCCTTGGCGTGGAAGGCAAGCTTGGCGATACGGATATGTAGATCTCCTACCATTGTAACCGACTCTGTGTAACCCTAGCCCTCTCCGGTGTCTATATAAACCGGATGGCTTTAGTCCATAGGACGAACAACAATCATACCATAGGCTAGCTTCTAGGGTTTAGCCTCCTTGATCTCGTGGTAGATCTACTCTTGTAATACCCACATCGTCAATATCAATCAAGCAGGACGTAGGGTTTTACCTCCATCAAGAGGGCCCGAACCTGGGTAAAACATCGTGTCCTTTGTCTCCTGCTACCATCCGCCTAGACGCATAGTTCGGGACCCCCTACCCGAGATCCGCCGGTTTTGACACCGACAATGAGCCTCTTGCTTCATGTGCTTAGTGATATGCTCCAAAACCCTCAACTACTTTCCCACATCCACAAATGACCTAAACCTAAAGCCAAAATCAGTCACACCGATTCTTTCTATCCCGCGCCACCGATTCCAAAAGTCATAGCCACTGCCACAAACCCTAAGCAAATCGGTCTTACCGATAGGGATCTCGGTCTCAACGAGATGGGGTTGCAATCTCTCTGTTTCCCTTCGTAACGTTTCGGTCTAACCAAAGTGAGCGATCGGTCCCACCGAGATTGCAATGTAAACTCTATGTTTCCTTTTTGTAACATTTCGGTCTCACCAAAAAGAGCAAATCGGTCCCACCGAGTTTACCTGACCAACTCTCTGGTTAGCTAATTACCAAAATCGGTCCCACCGAGTTTGTGTAATCGGTCTCACCGAGATTATGTTATGCCCTAACCCTAACCGAATCGGTCTCACCAAGATGCATGTCAGTCCCACCAAAAATCACTAAAGGTCACTAGGTTTACTAAATCGGTCCGACCGAGTTTAATGATTCGGTCCCACCGAGTTTGGTAAATTGTGTGTAACTGTTAGATTTTGTGTGGAGGCTATATATACCCCTCCACCTCCTCTTCATTCATAGAGAGAGCCATCAGACTAAACCTACACTTTCAACTTACCATTTCTGAGAGAGAACCACCTACTCATGTGTTGAGTCCAAGATATTCCATTCCTACCATATGAATCTTGATCTCTAGCCTTCCCCAAGTTGATTTCCACTCAAATCATCTTTCCACCAGATCCAAATCCTATGAGAGAGAGTTGAGTGTTGGGGAGACTATCATTTGAAGCACAAGAGCAAGGAGTTCATCATCAACACACCATTTGTTACTTCTTGGAGAGTGGTGTCTCCTAGATTGGCTAGGTGTCACTTGGGAGCCTCCGACAAGATTGTGGAGTTGAACCAAGGAGTTTGTAAGGGCAAGGAGATCGCCTACTTCGTGAAGATCTACCGCTAGTGAGGCAAGTCCTTCGTGGGCGACGGCCATGGTGGGATAGACAAGGTTGCTACTTCGTGGACCCTTCGTGGGTGGAGCCCTCCGTGGACTCGCGCGGCCGTTACCCTTTGTGGGTTGAAGTGTCCATCAATGTGGATGTACGATAGCACCACCTATCGGAACCACGCCAAAAACATCCGTGTCTCCAATTGCGTTTGAATCCTCCAAACCCTTCCCTTTACTTTCTTGCAAGTTGCATGCTTTAGTTTCCGCTGCCTATACACTCTTTGCATGCTTGCTTGAATTGTGTGATGATTGCTTGACTTGTCCTAAAATAGCTAAAATCTGCCAAACTCTAAAATTGGGAAAAGGTTAAGTTTTTATTGATCAAGTAGTCTAATCACCCCCCCCCCTCTAGACATACTTCAAGGTCCTACAGGGACGCGACGGGCGGGCCCGCAACGGGGGATCCCAGCCCCGCCAGGCGGCTACACCCGCCCCTGCCCTGGCCTCGGCGCTCCCGCCTTGGCTCACGGTGTACAACCCCTGGACCTGGGTGGTGCATGCCTGTTCCATGCCACTGCCGCAGGCGCCTGCTTCGGGTATCCTTGGTTTTCGTCCGGCTCATCACCATGCCCTCCTGGCCGCGCTGGGTGGTTCCGGTCCCGGGGGCTCCTCGGCGTACGGTAGGCCCGCGACCTACGGCGCGGCCATACCGCCCCCTACATCGCCGCCCCACCGGCTACTCCTACGACCCGTTGCTCCTAGCCGCCCTCCACGCCGGCCCTTCCCCAAGCAACTACTCCGGCGGCAGGGACTGGTACATGGACACAGGCGCCGCCGCTCATATGGCGTTGCACCCCGATATCCTCTCTCATGCCTCTCCATACCCCTACTTCTCTCGCATCATTGTTGGTGATGGCTCTACGCTTCCCATCACTCACCACGACGCGTCTTCCCTCCCCCATCGTCATCTTTACCTCTTAACAATGTTCTTGTGTCTCCATCCTTAATCAAAAATTTATGTTCCGTTCGTACTCTTACTCGTGAACATCCCGTTACAGTTGAGTTTGACAAACATGGTTTTTCTTTTAGGCCAACTCCACCGCGCGACCCCATCCTGTCCGGGCCCGTCCATGTGGGGTAAAACGGACAAACCGGGTGGCCCAGCGCACGGGAGCAAACTTACTTTTGTCCGTTTTGTGTCCGCTTTCGACCCATCCACGGCCCAAGTTTGCGCCACTTTTGGGGTGAAACGGACACCACACAGACGCGCCGGTCGTCTGCGCGTGTCCTTCCCTGGCCCGCCCGTCGGTGGCACAGGACGGGCCATTTTCTATCCGCCCCCCTCCCTCCCTCCGGCCGCATCCCACTCCACTCTTCCCCACTCTTCCCCTCGCAGCCCGCCGCCGCCGCCGATGCCATTGCAGCCGTGCAACACGGACGCGTGCTCGCCTAGCCCCTTTCCCTCGTTGCCGCCGAGCTATCTAACCACGGCCACCTGGTTTGCGCACCCGCCGGCCGGATTTGAGGCGGATCCGGTCGGTCTTGAGCTCACCCGGCTGTGGGAGGCCGGGCCGTGCCATGGACTGGACGGGCACCTCGCCGGAAGGCCCTGGCAGGGCCGCAAGGCCACATGCAGGCAGTGCCTCATCCTCTAACTGCTCAGATCTGCACCGTTGGTGGTCCGCCGGTAGATACGCGAATGGCGGCCGGCCGGGCTCGGTGCTTGCCCAAAAGCTCGTCGGCGCACGGTTGCCCCTCATCAGGTGCGACCACTGCCCAAGGATGGTCGTGCGCCACGTGTCTACAACGCTGGAGCATCCCGGATGGGTGTTCATCAAGTGCTTATACAATGGGGTACGTGCTCTTTTTAGCTTCGGTTTATGCTCTCGGATTAGATTAGTTGTGCTAACTTTAAGTTCTATTGTGTAGAATGGATGCAAGTTTTGGTATTGGGAAGAAGAGTACATCGATATATTGATAGAGCGAAATCTAGTACATGTTCGTGCACTTTTAGCTAGCCTAGAGGCTGTAGATGAGACAAGTGCACTTGTTGCTAGATTAGAGGCTAGGCACGATACTATGTGTGAGGAAGCAACGTCGACTTCTGGCTTGAAGAAGAAAGGAGGGTGCAACGTCGAGCCTCCTCCATAGATCAACAATGAGTGCATCGAGAAGGCCCTAACCCAACTCAAGGGAGCAGTTATGGAAGTTGGGTATCTTCTCAAATGTATTCTTGTGGTTCTTGTTTTCTTTGGCCTTACTTTACTAGTCAAAATGTGATGATGTATTGTCATGTATCAAAAATGAATGATGAAAAAATGTTTAAGGACTTGCAAAGAAAAATGCACGCGGACAAGATGCGGCCGGGATGCGGCCGCGCGCTGGGCGCACGGCCACCGCATCCTGGAAACTGCCCAAACATGACCCCATTGCCCTACCCAAACGGACAGAATCCAGACAAAACGGACGTCCGTTTGGGGTCGCGCGGTGGAGTCGGTCTTAAGGATGCCCACTCACGGAAGGTTCTGCACCGATGTGATTCTCCTGGCGATCTCTATCCGTGCGGCCCAACAACGAGCCATGGTCCCGTCGCCCTTCATGCCGACGTCTCCCTCTGGCATGCTCGTCTCAGTTATCCCGGCACCGACGTTCTTCATAAAGTTTTGCGGACTTTTCTGTTTTCATGTAAGAAATATGAGACACACACTTGTCATGCCTGTCGCGTAGGAAAACATGTTCGTTTGCCGTTTTCTTCTTCATCATCAATTGCCACTTTTCCCTTTGATGTTATTCACTATGATGTTTGGACATCTCCCGTGCCTAGCAATTCGGGTTTATCATATTACCTCGTGATTTTGGATGATTTCTCTCATTTCACTTGGACCTTTCCGTCACGCCGCAAATCCGACGTCGCCTCAACACTTCATGCTTTCTACGCTTATGTTGCCACCCATTTTCATCGCATCATTGCTTATCTCCAAACGAACAACAGGAAGGAATTTGATAACCTTGCTATTCGCACTCTTTTATCCACTCATAGCCCCATTTTTTTCTTACATGTCCATATACATCACAGCAAAACGATCGTGCCAAATGTGTTCTTCGCATGCTCAATGAGAGTGTTCGTGCTTTGCTATTCCACGCGCATATGCCTGCCCGGTTTTGGCCCGATGCTCTTGCCACAACTACACTCCTTCTCAACATCCGGCCTTGTAAACCCCAGTGGAACTACACCCCTCATCTTTTCCTATTCGGGTCACCTCTGTCATATGATGATCTTCATGTTTTCGGTTGCCTTTGTTATTATAATATCATAGCCATGGCGCCGCACAAGTTGGCACCTCGCTCTCTTGCATGTATCTTTCTTGGGTACCAACCCAACACCAAAGGCTTCTGCTGCAGGGCCGGCCATGTGTTTCAGAAGGCTGTAGGCGAACTTGAGGACATGGGCCCCTATATCCTAAGACCATATATATGTATACGTGTGTGTGATACATAAACATATTAAGAACAAACTTTCAGCCACACGTCTTTAGTTTGAGATTTGACTATAATAATTTTTGGGCAATGTCATATTACGACACAAATACTAAAAATATAGCAAAATGGAACTAACATGACATGAAATAAGAACCAAATTCGACTGACTCCATCGACAACAATAATACTTCGGTGCTTCAGAAAAAGTTTCTTCGGGCGTTTCTTGATGCAAAGTCATTAAGGGCACAATCAAGATCAACATTGGCCAATGTATCCTTCTCAATGCAGTGCATAGCCAAGTCATTCAATCTGTCTTGCAACATAGTTGACCTCAAATAATTTTTCAATAGTTTCAGTTTAGTGAAACTTCTTTCAAGTGAGGCTATAGACACATGCACCGTTGAGAGGATCCAATAGGCAAGAGAGACATCTAGATAGCAATCTACATCCATAACAAATTGAAGAATCTCAAGCGCTGACATCAAACTATCTAGCAAAGTTACCTACAACACTTTCAAGTCAGAGACAAAATCTTCAAGATCAACACCAGATGAGTTATCATTAGAAAAAGCTTTTGCAAAAGTAGTGCAACATTCACGTAGATTGCTATCATCCAAGGACTTCAGATTTTTTTTAATTGAATATAAACCCAAACACCTTTCCAAATTTCTTCACCTGCTCAAAGAGACTAGTCAATGAAAGAATTGCAGTGTCAACGATGACTAGAAAATTATGAAGAAAAGATGATACAGAAGAAAATTAGAAATTTATACATCGGATGATTGAAACCCTAGACGTGTAGATAGAATAACAAAAAATTAGGATGGATCATGGATGGATGAATAGTTGAATATGCACTAAAGAAATAAAAAAGAACTGCTAAAATAGGGCTTTGGGGGAAACGGGGATGGATCGGGTCATCACGAACATGTACATGGATGGATTCATGGATACGCACCGTTTAGTATACATATTGCCGCCTTGTCGGATGCTGGATGGCCGCACAGCGTGCGCAGCAACGATGACTAGCGACGGCCAAGGAGCCAAGCGACAGGTCGACGAGAGGACAAAGTAGCGAAGACGAATTGGCTAGCGAAGAAGACACACGACGAGATCTTTGATTTGTTTGTCGGGTCCACGACGTTGCGAAACGCTAAGGGGCGACTGGCGAGGCGATTGCTGGGCGATCTCTCTCAGCGCTAGGGTTAGGGTTTCGACAGCGGGGGTGGTGTGGCTACGGTGGTGTTGAGGAGGTGACTGCGCTTCCCCTCGACCCAGACCGGCGGAGTCTTCTCCTCCACGGAGCGGAGCTATGGTGGAGAAGATGAAGGAGAAAGCTGTAGGGACTCCGGCGACAAAGGCTTCCCCGAGGGCGGCAGCGACCCCGAGTAGAAAGATCAGTGGGGACTCGCTCAAGTCTCCAATCACTTGCAAGACGCCGGATCCAACTGCAAGCCTCTCGGCGAGACTGGGAGGGATGGCGTTGTTGGACAAAGAAGAGGAAGGATTTGTTTTTGAGGATTCAGATCAGATCTTGCCCAAGAATACAAAGTGGTCGGCGGTGGGGAAGGTGTTCTCGCCGCGACCCTTTAACAAAACTATTCTAGAGAAAACGATGCAGAGGGCCTGGGGTCTTCATCAGGAGGCGAGATTCCGGGACATGGGTGACAATATCTTTGCTGTCCACTTTGGCAGCAAGGGAGATTGGAGGCATGCAATGTCAAACGGACCATGGTAGTTCGATTTTAATGTGCTTGTCCTGAAGGAGTATGAGAGCAACATAAGACCCTCAGAGATGATCTTTGACAAGGTGGATGTTTGGGTGAGAGTGAATGATCTACCACCAGGAAAGAGAACAGATGTGTTTAGTAGAGCGCTAGGTAACTGGCTGGGAGAGGTCATCAAGGTCGATGTGGATAAAGATGGTATGGCAAGGGGGAACCAGATGTGAGTTAGGGCTCGAATCTCCATCTTTGAGCCTCTGGTTCGGGGTTTCTTCCTCAAGGCATCACCGGAAGATAAGACCCGCACTTGGTTTGACTTTCATTATGAAAAGATTCCCCACTTTTGTTTTGAATGTGGGAGATTACTGCATGTGGATGGATGTTGTAACCCTCTAGTCGACAAGTCGGCACAGTGGGGGGGGGGGGATGGCTGAGAGCTTCACCGGGGAGGAGCACTGGCTCCAAAACCGAGGCAAAGGGAGGGAAAACAACAAACAGTGGCAGCTTCATGAGCTCACAGTCTGAAGGGAATACCCGAGAGGAGGTTTTTGCGCGGGTACGAGATATACCAACCAAGCGCAATCTGTCTGCGGAGTTTGATAGACCAGAGAGCTCCCGCACTGGTGGGAAGCAAAAGATGGACAGAGGGGAAGTGAATAGCCCAAAGAAAGATTGATATAAGGGCGAGTGGCCGCAAGAAAGGGACCTCAGACATGAGATTGAAAGGAAGAAGGAGAGGTTTCTGAGAGAGCAACTTAGGGTGCAACAGAGACAGAGGGAGGATGAACGTGCACAGTATAAGAGGAGGGTGCAAAATGACAGAGATGTGGCACCCAGAAGTGCAAATGAGGGATATGGGTATAAACCCCATTATGCTACAGAGAGGAAAAGAGGGTACTATGTGAGAAGGCCTCGGCATGATCGCAGGGAGTATAGGGAGAAGGAAAAGAGCCCACTTACCACTCCTGACTCGAGGAAGAGGCGACCTAGGCAGATGTGGATAGCCGAGGAAGGAGGTGAGAAAAAGGAGGGTGCTAATAATTTCATCCGTGACACTAGACAGAAGACTGCTTCTGTCTTCGATCGTATTACTGGGATTGATGGTGCAACGGCGGACCCTGCCAGGGAGCAGGGCCGCCGCGATCAATGATCATCCTAGCCTGGAACTGCCGAGGATTGGGGTTGGACTCGGCAGTGGGCGAGCTACGGGACCTGATTAGGTCATACAACCCAGGGGTGGTGTTCTTATTAGAAACGAAGATGAGAGCGGGAGCGATGGAAAGGTTAAAATGTAGATTGGGTTTCAATAACGGAGTAGCGGTGGAGTGCAAAGGCAAAAGTGGAGGTCTCGCGCTATGGTGGAGGGATCATGTACAAGTTATGGTTCGACCGTGGTGCCAGTACTACATCGACGCACAAATTGTGGATGGCGGTTCCCCTTTCAGATTCACTGGAATCTATGGGGAGCCTTGTACTGAAAAAAGAACAAAAACATGGGAGGTTCTCCGCTACCTTAGGAAGCAAGACAATCTACCTTGGCTCTGCGCCGGCGATTTTAATGAGGCACTAAGACAGCACGAGCAGCAAGGTGGCAATCCGAGAAGCCTGAACTAGATAGCTCAATTTGAGGATTGCTTGTCCGACTGCGGGCTCGCTGATCTCTGTTTCTCGGGCTATCCGTTCACATGGGACAATAAGCGTGATGGAAATGAGAATATCCAGGTGCGGCTGGACCGTGCAACATGCAATGCAGATTTTGCACAACGTTTCCCGCGGATTGAGGTCCAACACGTCATGACAGAGGAGTCAGATCATCAGGCGCTTCTCATTAATGCGTCAATGACACTGGTCGATGCGCATGCAAGGGGTGTTGGGGAACGTTGCAGAAAATAAAAATTTTCCTATGGTTTCACCAAGATCCATCTATGAGTTCATCTAAGCAACGAGTCATGGGAGAGAGATTGCATCTACATACCACTTGTAGATCGCGTGCGGAAGCGTTCAAGAGAACGGTGATGATGGAGTCGTACTCGTCGTGATTCAAATCACCGATGACCAAGTGCCGAACGGACAGCACCTCCGCGTTCAACACACGTACGGAGCGGATGACGTCTCCTCCTTCTTGATCCAGCAAGGGGAAAGGAGAGGTTGATGATGATCCAGCAGCACAACGGCGTGGTGGCGGATGCAGCAGAACTCCGGCAGGGCTTCGCCAAGCTGCTGCGGGAGGAGGACGAGGTGTAGCAGGGGGAGGGAGGCACCAAGACACAGGGTGTGGCTGCCCTCCCCCCTGCCCTCCTTTATATAGGCCCCCAGGGGGGGCGCCGGCCTTGGGAGATGCAATCTCCCAAGGGGGGCGGCGGCCAGGGGGGTGGAGTGCCCCCCAAGGCAAGTGGGGAGCCCCCCCACCCTAGGGTTTCCAGCCCTAGGCGCAGGGGGGCCCAAGTGGGGGGCGCACCAGCCCACTAGGGGCTGGTTCCCCTCCCTCTTCAGCCCTCCGGGATAGGTGGCCCCCACCCGGTGGACCCCCGGGACCCTTCCGGTGGTCCCGGTACAATACCGGGTGACCCCGAAACTTTCCCGATGGCCGAAACAGCACTTCCTATATATAATTCTTTACCTCCGGACCATTCTGGAACTCCTCGTGACATCCGGGATCTCATCCGGGACTCCGAACAACATTCGGTTTACTGCATACTCATATTCATACAACCCTAGCGTCACCGAACCTTAAGTGTGTAGACCCTACGGGTTCAGGAGACATGCAGACATGACCAAGACGGCTCTCCGGTCAATAACCAACAGCGGGATCTGGATTCCCATGTTGGCTCCCACATACTCCTCGATGATCTCATCGGATGAACCACGATGTCGATGATTCAAGCAACCCCGTATACTATTCCCTTTGTCAGACGGTATGTTCTTGATGCACCACTAGGTGACAGACCTATTGCAGGAGCAGATGCAGACGTTATGAACGTTTGACTAATCTCGGTATGATGACTACTTGATAGTTTAGTGCACCATGCTTTATGGCTTAGAACTGGGACTTCAAAAATGTTTTGAACGCCACGGAGCATATAATATGTTCCAAGAGATGAAATTGGTATTTCAGACTCATGCCCGTGTCAAGAGGTATGAGACCTCTGCCAAGTACTTTGCCTAAAAGATGGAGGAGAATTGCTCAACTAGTGAGCATGCGCTCAGAATGTCTGGGTACTACAATCGCTTGAATCAAGTGGGAGTTAATCTTCCAGATAAGATAGTGATTGACAAAGTTCTCTAGTCAGCATCACCAAGTTACTGGAACTTCATGATGAACTATAGTATGCAAGGGATGACAAAAACGATTCCCGAGCTCTTCGTGATACTAAAATCGACGAAGGTAGAAATCAAGAAAAGAGCATCAAGTGTTGATGATTAATAAGACCGCTAGTTTCAAGAAAAGGGCAAAGGAAGAGAAAGGGAACTCCAGGTAGAATGGCAAGCAAGTTGTCACTCCTGTAAAGAAGCCCAAAGCTGGACCAGAGCCTGAAACTAAGTGCTTCTACTACAAAGAAAATGGTCACTGGAAGCGGAAGTTCCCTGAATATTTGGTGGATAAGAAGGATGGCAAAGTGAACAAGGGTATATTTGATATACAGGTTATTGATGTGTACCTTACTAGTGTTTATAGTAGCCCCTGAGTATTTGATACTTGTTCGGTTGCTAAGATTAGTAACTCGAAACATGAGTTACAGAATAAACAGAGACTAGTTGAGGGGAAGTGACATGACTGTTGGAAGTAGTTCCAAGATTGATATGATCATCATCGCACACTCCCGATACTTTCGGGATTAGTGTTAAACCTAAATAAATGTTATTTGGCATTTGCGTTGAGCATGAATATGATTTGATTATGCTTATTGCAAAACATTTAAAGTCATAGAATAATTGTTGTTCTGTTTACATGAATAAAACCTTCGATGGTCATACACCCAATGAAAATAGTTTATTGGATCTCGATCATAGTGATACACATATTCATAATATTGATGCCAAAAGATGCAAAGTTGATAATGATAGTGCAACTTATTTGTGGCACTGCCGTTTGGGTCATATCGGTGTAAAGCGCATGAAGAAACTCCATAAAGATGGATTTTTGGAATCACTTGGTTATGAATCATTTGATGCTTGCGAACCATACCTTTTGGGCAAGATGACTAAAAACTCCGTTCTCCGGAACAATGGAACAAGCTACTGACTTGTTGGAAATAATACATACCAATGTATGCGGTCCAATGAGATGCTTGTGGCGAGTATCGTTATTTTCTGACCTTCACAGATGATTTAAGCAGATATGGGTATATCTACTTAATGAAACACAAATCTGAAACATTTGAAAAGTTCAAAGAATTTCAGAGTGAAGTGGAGAATCATCGTAACAAGAAAATAAAGTTTCTATGATCTGATCGTAGATGAGAATATTTGAGTTACGAGTTTGGCCTCCATATAAAACAATGTGGAATAGTTTCACAGCTCACGCCACATGGAACACCACAGCGTAATGGTGTGTCCGAATGTTGTAACCGCACTTTATTGGATATGGTGCGATCCATGATGTATCTTACTGATTTACCACTATCGTTTTGGGTTATGCATTAGAGACAGCTGCATTCACTTTAAATATGGCACCATCAAAATCCGTTGAGACGATGCCTTATGAACTGTGGTTTGGCAAGAAACCAAAGTTGTCGTTTCTTAAAGTTTGGGGCCGCGATGCTTGTGTGAAAAAGGTTTCAACCTGATAAGCTCGAATCCAAATCAGAGAAGTGCGTCTTCATAGAATACCCAAAGAAAACTATTGGGTACGCCTTCTATCACAGATCCGAAGGCAAGATATTCGTTGCTAAGATGGATCCTTTCTAGAGAAGGAGTTTCTCTCAAAAGAAGTGAGTGGGGGGAAAGTAGAACTTGATGAGGTAACTGTACCTGCTCCCTTATTGGAAAGTAGTTCATCACAGAAATCTGTTCCTGTGATTCCTACACCAATTAGTGAGGAAGTTAATGATGATGATCATGAAACTTCGGATCAAGTTACTACCAAACCTCGTAGGTCAACCAGATTAAGATCCGCACCAGAGTGGTACGATAATCCTGTTCTGGAGGTCATGTTACTTGACCATGACGAACCTACGAACTATATGGAAGCGATGATGAGCCCAGATTCCGCAAAATGGCTTTAGGCTATGAAATCTGAGATGGGATCCATGTATGAGAACAAAGTGTGGACTTTGGTTAACTTGCCCGATGATCGGCAAGCCATAGAAAATAAATGGATCTTCAAGAGGAAGACGGACGCTGGTAGTTGTGTTACTATCTACAAAGCTCGAATTGTCGAAAAAGGTTTTCGACAGGTTCAAGGTGTTGAATACAATGAGATTTTCTCACTAGTATCGATGCTTAAAACTCTGTCCGAATCATGTTAGCAATTGCCACATTTTATGAAATCTGGCAAATAGATGTCAAAACTGCATTCCTTAATGGATTTATTAAAGAAGAGTTGTATATGATGCAACCAGAAGATTTTGTCAATCCTAAAGGTGCTAACAAAATGTGCAAACTCCAGCGATCCATCTATGGACTGGTGCAAGCATGTCGGAGTTGGAATATATGCTTTTATGAGTTGATCAAAGCATATGGTTTTATACAGACTTTTGGAGAAGCCTGTATTTACAAGAAAGTGAGTGGGAGCTCTGTAGCATTTCTAAAACTATATGTAGATGACATATTATTGATTGGAAATGATATAGAAATTCTGGATAGCATAAAAGGATACTTGAATAATAGTTTTTTAAAGAAAGACCTCGGTGAAGCTACTTACACATTGAGCATCAAGATCTATAGAGATAGATCAACACGCTTGATAAGATTTTTCAATAAGTACATACCTTGATAAGATTTTGAAGTAGTTCAAAATGGAACAGTCAAAGAAGGAGTTCTTGCCTGTGTTGCAAGGTGTGAAGTTGAGTAAGACTCAAAACCCTACCATGGGAGAAAGTAGAAAGAGAATGAAAAGTCATTCCCTATGCCTCAGTCATAGGCTCTATAAAGTATGCTATGCTATGTACCAGACCTATTGTATACCTTGCTCTGAGTTTGGCAAGGGAGTACAATTTTGATCTAGGAGTAGATCACTGACAGCGGTCAAGAATATCCTTAGTGAGGACTAAGGAAATGTTTCTCGATTATGGAGGTGATAAAAGAGTTTGTCGTAAAGAGTTACATCGGTACAAGCTTTTACACCGATTCAGATGACTCTAAGTCTCAATCTGGATACATATTGAAAGTGGGAGCAATTAGGTAGAGTAGCTCCGTGCAGAGCATTGTAGACAAAGAATATTTGCAAAATACATACGGCTCTTAATGTGACAGACCCGTTGACTAAACTTCTCTCACGAGCAAAACATGATCACACCTTAGTACTCTTTGGGTGTTAATCACATATCGATGTGAACTAGATTATTGACTCTAGTAAACCCTTTGGACGTTGGTCACATGACGATGTGAACCATGGGTGTTAATCACATGCAGATGTGAATATTAGTGTTAAATCACATGGTGATGTCAACTAGATTATTGACTCTAGTGCAAGTGGGAGACTGAAGGAAATATGCCCTAGAGGCAATAATAAAGTTATTCTTTATTTCCTAATTTCATGATAAATGTTTATTATTCATGCTAGAATTGTATTAACTGGAAACATAATACATGTGTGAATACATAGACAAACATAGTGTCACTAGTATGCCTCTACTTGACTAGCTCGTTAATCAAAGATGGTTAAGTTTCCTAGCCATAGATATAAGTTGTCATTTGATTAACGGGATCACATCATTAGAGAATGATGTGATTGACTTGACCCATTCCGTTAGCTTAGCACTTGATCGTTTAGTATGTTGCTATTGCTTTCTTCATGACTTATACATGTTCCTATGACTATGAGATTATGCAACTCCCGTTTACCAGAGGAACACTTTGTGTGCTACCGAACATCACAACGTAACTGGGTGATTATAAAGGTGCTCTACAGGTGTCTCTGAAGGTACTTGTTGAGTTGGCGTATTTCAATATTAGGATTTATCACTCCGATTGTCGGAGAGGTATCTCTGGACCCTCTCGGTAATGCACATCACTATAAACCTTGCAAGCAATGTGACTAATGAGTTAGTTACGAGATGATGCATTACATAACGAGTAAAGAGACTTGTCGGTAACGAGATTGAACTAGGTATTGAGATACCAACGATCGAATCTCGGGCAAGTAACATACCGATGACAAAAGGAACAACGTATGTTGTTATACAGTTTGACCGATAAAGATCTTCATAGAATATGTGGGAGCCAATATGAGCATCCAGGTTCCGCTATTGGTTATTGACCGGAGACGTGTCTCGGTCATGTCTACATAGTTCTCGAACCCGTAGGATCCACACGCTTAAAGTTCGGTGATGATCGGTATTATGAGTTTATGCGTTTTGATGTACCGAAGGTAGTTCGGAGTCCCGGATGAGATCGGAGACATGACGATGAGTCTCGAAATGGTCGAGATGTAAAGATCGATATATTGGACGACTATATTCGGACTTCGAAAAGGTTCCGAGTGATTTGGGTATTTTTTCGGAGTACCGGAGAGTTACGGGAATTCGCTGGGGAGTATATGGGCCTTATTAGGCCATGCAGGAATAGAGGAGAGAGGCCAAAAGGAAGGAGGCGTGCGCCCCCCCTCTGGTCCGAATTGGACAAGGGGTGCAGCCCCCTTTTCCTTCTCCCTCTCCCTCTCTTTCCTTCTCTCCTACTCCGGAAAGGAAAGGGGAATCCTACTAGGACTTGGGAGTCGTAGTAGGACTCCCCACACTTGGCGCGCCCTCCTCTAGGGCGACCTCTCCCTCCCTCCTTTATATACGGGGGCAGGGGGGCACCTCTAGACACAACAATTGATCTCTTGATCTCTTAGCCATGTGCGGTGCCCCCTCCACCATATTCCACCTCGGTAATATCATAGCGGTGCTTAGGCAAAGCCCTGCGTTGGTAGCATCATCAACACCGTCATCACGGCGTCGTGCTGACGGAACTCTCCCGCAAAGCTCTGCTGGATCGGAGTTTGTGGGACGTCATTGAGCTGAACGTGTGATGAACTCGGAGGTGCCGTACGTTCGGTACTTGATCGGTCGGATCGTGAAGACGTACGACTACATCAACCGCATTGTGCTAACGCTTCCGCTTTCGGTCTACGAGGGTACGTGGACAACACTCTCCCCTCTCGTTGCTATGCATCACCATGATCTTTCGTGTGCGTTGGAAATTTTTGAAATTACTACGTTCCCCAACAGAAACGTGATATCTTTGTATTTATTACCGACTGATTCTCCTATTATCTCTAGCCTTGTATAGTTGATTCTTAGAGATATTGTAGGGTTAGTTGGCTTGTCACGCAAGACACCACCTGTATATATTGTAACAAACTCCGATGAATACAATTTGAGTTGCATCCTATAGTCTTCTACACAAAAATATTATGATTTGCTAGCTGCACAAAAACAAATCCTGCCCAACAACAAAAAAAAGCCCATTTTCATGTATGTATTTATTGTCTATGCCACGTATGAAAGTATATTGTTATGAAAATTTTCCTGAACGTTATTGTATTTGTGTATGTACAAAATAATTCTATATTTTTTTGTGATGTAAAATTATGTTTTTTTCATATCATCCGATGCACCCGTTCGCCGTTTGCATTTTTCGGCTTTTATAGATAAAGCAAACATAAAAGTACATGTCTGAACAATACAAGTAGGAAGATGACTTCTTACAAAGCAGAACCCTAGATAACGAACAGTCTAAACACACGCGACTAGATTGCCTAAAGCATAACATAGGCATGGCTGAATACAAAGCCACGACATGCCGTAGGACACTAAACTCGACTACAACACCCTCAAAAGGGAAAACGACACTAAGCACCGCCGCTGCTGAATCCAAGATGTGACCATCGACCGGACAAGAGAGAGAAGCAAAAAGTAGCAAAAATTTTGACTAAACTGGACCCCTCGAAGCCTTCTTAAATGCCCGGGTTGTCCGGCAGCCCTCATATTCATCTCATATATGAGATGAGTATGAGAGCATTTTTAGCAGACCACGTATAATGCCGACCCGCATAAGGCGTTTACAGTTCGACGAAGATATGTTTTGCGGGTCGAAATCATGCGCGACAGAGTAGACCCCGTATATGAATATGTATAATTTAAAAAAAACATGGGAGAAATTACAACCACGCTAGTTCATCACATACTAAATGATCATTCATAGTTCATTATACATACTACATTGTACTACTTACGTTCTATTACTGGAGGGGGGTGGGGGATCTCGCGGCGGCGAGGCAGAGATCGATGTACCAAAATGGACAAGCTCGCGACCGAGGAGGACGCGGTGGAGGACCTCAGTCCTCCTCGTCGGAGCTGATGAGATCGATGAATTTCTGCCTCTGCTCCTTGCGGATGCGCCGCCACTCGTCGTCCTTGTCCTTCGCGGCAAGGTTGGCCGTGACCGCCTGCTTGAGCATGAGGTCTTCGAGCTCCTCATCGTGGTGCTGACGCTCCGCCTCCTCGCGCAAGCTCTGTTTGGCAATGGCGGCCACAACCGCGTCAACATCGGCCACGAAATCTTCGGGCCCGACGACGCCTTGGTGCTCGATCTCCTCTGGCTCCTACTTGACGGCGACGAGCTCGAGGTCCTCTGGTTCCTTCGACCACTCCCTCTTCACGGGGAGAAGTGCCGCGCCGGAAGGACCCCTCGCGGCGGAGGAAGAGCCCACGGCCGAGGAGGGCGGCCGCCTGTGCCGGCGGTCATACTCCTCTGTCTCGCGGCGAAGGAGCCTTGACGGTGGCTCGAGGCTTTGGTTCGTCCACTTCCTCGCCTCGCGCCGTCCGCGCGGACACACCGCTCGCGCTCGGGGTCGCCGCTGCGGCCGGAGCTCCACATACGACCCCACATGGCGTTTGGAGGCGGAAGAGGGCTCACCGGCGGCGAGAAATGCGGGGGAGAGAATGGGGAATCGCGTGGAAACGCGGCGGCAGGGGTATAGGGTTTCGACCCGTATCTGCCCCGCAAACCCGTACATATACGGCGTCGCAGGGGGAGGGGGGGTTGCGGGCCGCGGTAAAAAAATTTACGGGCCGGACGAGTATATGGACTCTGTTCTGGCCAGAAAATTTGGTCGAGACCGTATACTCACCGGAATTATGCGGGTTTACGAGATATATGGGGTCTGCTAAAGATGTTCTGAGGAGTGCCCGAGCGTGCCCGGTCAGTGGTCCTGCGCCTGCCACTAGGATTGGGCCCATCATGGAGCAACTTTTTTCTTTTTTATTATTTTTTACATGCATGTGTCCGGACATATAAGAAAAACTGAGAAACATGCCTGCGTGAACGAAAAAAATAGGGACTTAAAGCGGACACGCCCGTACGCTGACCGGGCGCGTACTCGGATGTTTGGGGGCCAAATTTGTACATTGTGGCTGTAGATGTTCTAACCACAACAAATTCCTCAAGAAGATAGCAGACCCAAAGCTCAATGGTCAATGCGCTGTGCATCACGCACCAAACACGTCACAAGTCTATTTTTAACACAGAACTCACTCTTATAAACGCACGGACACGTCACAAGTCTTCTCAATGAGGAATACTCAATGCTCGCTCGATCGCCGCGCATAATAGTCCCACTATGCGTGATGACGCGATCATTCATGGGCTCTGTTGCCGCGCCGATCGATCCACTCGCGACAGCTACTGTAACTTGTTGGTTCCTTCATCTGGACCGGCGCGCGTGAGTGACGTGGCGTCCTTATCAGTTCCGGCGCCACTAGTTTGCCGGCTTGGACTAATCTCGACGTAGGAGTATATCAATATCCCCGTGATAAGCATAGCCTAGCTACTCGATGCCATGTCATTCACGCACCCATCAATCGAGGAGAGGAGGCCCGTGCCATGCCCAGGTTGGATGCATGGGTTCGACCAATACGTCACGGGCGGGGAGCGTCTCTGCAACGATGATTAGTTCGATCAGTAATCGTTCACGAGCGGCGTCTCTATTTATAACCACGACAAGCTCAGTCTACGGGTTTCTTCGTGAATTTTTTTACGACCGTTCGCTCGTTCCTACCAGAGGAGGGTGGCGCGAAGGCGCAGCGAGATAACGTAGCCGGGCAGGGGCAGCTGGGCGCCTGGGCGTGAGCTGCAAGCACTAGTGGGCGATCGCCGAGGGCCAGCCGAGCATCGCGCCCTTCTTATCCAGTGGCGCAAGAGCTAATGATCAGCCGTTCGAGAAGGAACTTACACGTACATGCCCAATGGCCAGCCGGCAATTCCGATGACGATCGGGGGTGATGGGGAAATATAGGAAGGAAAACGACACAGGTCCAAACAACTGATCACAAGCATGCGGATGTTTTCCCTTTTGCACATTTCGGTGCAAGTTAAGGGCTTGTTTGGTTCATGACTAACTTTGCCACAACTAACTTTAGGCAAAGTGTGGCTTCCACAAAAAAAGTGTGGCTAACAAAATGACCATCACAAGTGTGGCAAGATTTGGCAAAAAATTAAGCCTATGACATGTGGACCATACAACTAGAAAAATGTGGCAAGCCACAAATGTGTCAATGAACCGAAAAGTCCATTCTGCACCCGAGCTCATATGCTCCCGCATGAATAGTAAAATCGAAAAAAAAATCGAAAAAATTCAAAAATTCCAATTTTTTTTGAAAAAAACATTGACAAAAGTTCTAAGTGCTGCAAAAATTCGTCATGAAATCACATTCCTAGAAGGCGTGGCAAAAAAAAACAAATTCAGTGCTTCAAAATGGGTTTGAAAGTAGCTTTTTCATAGTACAATTTTTTTTTGCCACGCCTTCTAGGAATGTGATTTCATGACGAATTTTTGCAGGCACTTAGAACTTTTGTCAATGTTTCTCTAAAAAAAAATTGGATTTTTTTGATTTTTTTCGATATTTTTTTGATTTTACTGTTCATGCGGGAGCATATGAGCTCGGGTGCAGATTAGCCGCGTCCGTCAATGAACCAAACGCATGTCTAAGATGTTATGGCATGACTAAGGATAGGCACGGCAACCTTAGGCTGGGAACCAAACATGCCCTAAGATCTTCCACTTGCGATGGTCTACCTCTGTAGATAAATACTAGCGAGTAGTGCGCGGCGGCACGCTGCGCCATATGGATTGATAAGATATTTAGTTTTTTAAAAATATTTGATAAGTTGTCCCAAGACTTGATTCATGGCAGAGTAGTTCATGAAAAAAAAAGATACATCTAGTAGATACATACTTAAGTGATCTACAACATGTAGTGATAGTGGAAGTATGAAGCTCATGTTCTCTCCTTAGACCTAAGATATTGATCATGATGTAGTGGTAGTGAACTTTACATCTGAAGATCTGAATCAAACCATCGCTGCTGGTCCTAAGTGACATATCATCACAAGCCAACCTATTCAAGTCGATCCACTGAAGCATGTGCGGCGGCACGCCGCACCCATTGGTTCAGTATGTGTTTGTTTTGATATAGTTTCTGAAAATTTGTTGTACGTTCTGCATGTGCGTACCTTTGTAGCCAGCTCGAGTTTTTACGCCTAGCAGTCTATTTTTTTCTATGTATACTTCTTGAACACACTTAACTAGGCTACTCATATAATTACATTCTCAGCTTTTTTTTTGAACAGCAGACCAACTTAAAGAGAAAGGAATAACATGTAGAACATAAAAAAAGATATGCAACTGATGAATCGTTCTCTTGGCTTGTTTTCTATGAATCATCGCAGATGCAACATTCATATGTGTGACATTCTACTTATATGGAGATCCCTCATCTAACGTCTACACCACCAGGTAGGAAACAGCACATCCCAATTCAAAACTTGTCCATACAGGTGGGCTCCTTCTCTATACATGTCCCAGCACCACTTCAATCCATCCCTGATTGGACATGAACATGTGTTACGTGAAGAATATAAAACTGATTTGTGGAAATGTATTGGAATACTTTACATAGGACCATGGGCCATAAGAATATTGGTTAGCGTCTATAGGCTTCATGAACACATATTTCAGTCTTGTCTATATTCCTATAACTCTGCGTGAAGCAGAGGTACTGTAAGCAAATGCAAATTTCTCTGGTTGATCGAATTCCACAGCCAAAAGTTCCAAAATCTTCGTAATTTAGAGTTTCAGACTCGCTGACGAAGGAAGATGACAGAAGCAACCCACCTGATCCCGAGCTGCAAGTTCAGCATGAGCTCGTAGTGCTTGTGTCCCTTGACGATGGTCTCCCTGTTGCTTCGTAAGCGACGGGGACACCCACTTGACTTGGCAATGCGCGGCGCCTGGGACGGCGGAGGCAGAAGCGCCGCGCTCTCCCCGCCGTCCTCCGTCCTCACGCTCCTCCGCGCGTCGTCCAACAGAGCGGCCCCGTCCACAATGTCGCAGGTGATGTCGTCGTCCGACTCCCAGATGCAAATCTTGTCGTACTTCAGGTCGCCGATGGAGCAATTGCTCATCCCGGACACGGAGCTCGCCCGCACATTGGCCGTCCGGTTACCCGAACTGTTGAGCGGCCTCTGCAGCGGCGTGGACTCGGTGGCGCCGACGTGAACCCCGGCAGTTCCCTCGTGAAGCCATCGCGGGGGTCGCGCGCTGTCGGGGACGACGCCGCCGGAGACGGGTGGTACTGGTAGACGCCCTTCTGCTGGACAATGCCGCTCAGGCCTTCTCGTGTCCAGAAGCCGACGTAGACGCTGCCGTCGGCCCATCGGAAGGTGCCCTGGCCGCGCGGGCAGCCGTCCTCCAAGCCGTCGTCATAGCGGTTGCCGTCGGCCCAGGCGAGCGCGCTGCAGCCGTCGATGAGGCTGGCCCGCCACTTCCCCTGTACTCGGTCCCGTTGTGCCAGATGTAGCGGCCGGCGCCGTCCTGCAGCCCGGAGCGCGAGTCGCCGTCGTATTGGTCGCCGTTGGCGTAGCTCTTCCTGCCGTCGCCATCCTGGAGGTTCATGGACTAGGAGGCATTGTATGGGTCCCCGGCGGCGATGGTGCAGGTGTCGTCGCCGTCCATGAAGCCGTCCTTGAACTCGCCCTGTAGGTGGCGCCTGACGGCCAGGAGAACTTGCCCCGGCCCGTGGCCTTGCCGTGCCACCACTCCCCCTCGTACATGCACCAGTCCGTCCACAGGTACTTCCCGTCGCCGTGCGGCACGCCGCCGCGCCACTGCCCCGTGTAGAAGTCCCCGTTGGGGGGCCGCGCTCGACATAGTCCCGGCTGTGGCGGCCGGCATCGTGGACGCCCGCGGAGGACGCCGAGGAGGAGGACTACTTAAGGAAGGAAAGTACATGCATGTCCATCGTCCATGCTCAGACCTGGCTCGGTTTGGGTTTGGTCAATCGATAGAACACCTCGCAAGTCGCAGGAGGCCGCAACCAAGGGGCCGGAGCTGGAGCGGGGCGAAGAGAGAGCAATACTAACGAGGAACAAAAGAACTCACTGCCGCCGAAGAACTCACTGCCGCCGGAGCCGGACACCGACCACCTGACGCCATGGAACCTGCGGCGGATTACCATGGGCTACAGCCAGAATGGCGTCCTCCTGCGCAAGCCTCCGGCCGGTCGAACAGCGCGCGTCGTCCTTCGCACGCGCCTTGGGCCGCTTCCACCTCCTTTCCGGCCCCTTCGTCGTCGCGCCGACGGGCAGCACAGGCCTGACGATCTCGCTCCGCTACGGCGACGAAGGCGCCGAGTTCGTCCACGCTAATCGAACTCCTCGTGCGCGCCTTGCACCGCTTCCACCCCTTGCCGGCCGCTTCGCCGTCACGCCGGCGGGCAACGCGAGCCTGGCGATCTCGCTCCGCTGCGGCAATGAAAGGCGCCGAGTTCGTCCAAGCCAATCAGGACAAGGCCGCCGGCAGCGGAGTAGCCCAAACCAAAGGAACAGGAAGCAAACATGTACTTATAGGCAACTAAAAGAAGAGAAAAAATAAAAATAGAACCCACGAGAAAATCCCAGCAGGCAAACGTGGCGAGATGCATGGCGCAGACATGCATGCCCATGGACGCGTCGAAGGAAGGAAATACAGGAGAGAGACAAATTTGAAGGAGACAAAATCCCAGCAAATTCTAGAAGACAACGTGTCACCGATGAAATTGTTGGTCAACTGCATGTGAGGCAGACGTGGCGACATGCAGCGGCGCGTGGCGTGCACCTGACCTACATAACTCTGGAACAGGCACGTACAGTCAATCAAATTTAAAAAAAAAGGAGGAACTCTCTCTTGTAGGATGTGCCGTACACACGTGAATAGACAAGGGCACATACGACAACAAAATCAAACGTGCTTAAAAGACCGACCAAGCAAAAAAATATGATCAATCACATTTTAGAAAACTACCGTGCACACGCGTCATTCAAACAACAACGGTAAAAAAAATTCCAAAAAAACCAGAAAAAAGGAAACCTTGCGGGCCTAGTCTTCTTAGTATAAGATGTTATAGAGACTTGTGTCAAGTCTCTAAAACGTCTTATATGTACTTATGGAGGGAGTACGTGGTTGAGGTGGGCACATCAAATTAACGAAAACCGACACTGTGTAGTAAAAAAAAAGATGAAAGAAAATAGATAAGTACGTATATAGTAACTTTCGGATATGTGATCACACTAAGGGGCTGCGACAAGGGGATTTTCTGTCGCCCTTAATGTTTAATCTAGCAGCAGATGCTTTAGCTATCTGGATGGATAATGCAAGAAAAGCTGGTTTGATTAAAGGGCTACTGGTTGATACTCTAGAGGGGGGAGTTAATATGTTACAATATGCAAATGATACCTTTTTTTTGTTGCAAGATGATTATGAAAGTGCTTGCAATTTAAAATACATATTATGTTTGTTTGAGCAAATGTCTCGCTTAAAAATCAATTTCCACAAGAGTGAGATATTCTTGTTTGGGGCAGCTGTCGATAAAAGGCAGGAATACTCCAGCATATTCACCTGCCCTGTGGGAGAACTTCCTATGAGATACTTAGGTCTCCCAACTGATAAGAAAAGAATTGAACATATAAAGGAAGAGGGGCTGCGTCCAACTAGCGGTTGTGGCCACGTCTCCTTTTATTTAACATATAAAGGATGAGGGGCTGCGTCCAACTAGCGGCTGTGGCCACGTCTCCTTTTATTTGTATATAAACAGTGGCGAGCGCCGCATCCAGCATCCTCTCCTCTCCCTTTCCCCTCGCTCGCTTCCTCCTCCCGCCTTCTCCTGCAGCACCTCAACCGCCTCCTCTCCTCTCCACCCAGCCGCCTACTCCCTCTCGCCCAACGCGGACGGCCTCCGCCTCCTTCTTTTCCTCTTGCTCCCTCAGCGTAGCCCCTCCACCTCCCTCCGCCGTCGACGGCGCCTGGTCCGTCTCCTTCTCTCCCTTCTACCGCCGCTTGTCGCAGCTCCGCCTCCCCGCCTCACCTCCTCTTCCTCTTTTTCTGGAGCATGGCCTCGATCTAAAGCAGGAGAGGCCAGGAGAGTGCATCCTCGATCTGGAGAAGGGGAGCAGCCGCCGGCCGATTCCGGCCCGCTCCGGCGACCCCGGCGGCCATCCAACACCTTCCCGTGGTCTCCTATCGTCTCCCTCCCCCCCCCCGATCCTGGTTCTGCGCATCCCACTGGCTCGTCGTCCGCCTTCTCCTCCACCTTCCCTAGCTGCTCTACTCGACCTCGTCATCGTCGTCGGTGCTCAACAGGGGAAGCACGAGTAGCAGATGTAGTTGAGCATCCGCCCGGTCGTAGCTCGGCTTCAGTTAAGTCGCCGCCGCCTCCGGGGCGGACATACGAGAGGAGCCATGGAGGGCGTTGGCGGCACTCGATTTGATGTAGCGCCATGGATCAGTCCCTGCTGCAGGAGAGAGAGAGAAGATGAGAGGGAGAGGGAGAAGGAAGGAGAGGAGTTAAGAACAAAGACTGGAAACCTTCTGAAAATAAAATGGAAGGAAAGTGTGGAACATGGCAAGGGAGGCTGCTAGCTAGTGCTGGGAGATTGACTTTAATCCAATCCTCACTGACTGGAATCCCATAATTCATGATGTCATTTTATGGTTTGCCTGTGGGAGTGGAAAAAAGAATGAATTTTTTTAGGGCTAGGTTATTATGGCAAGAAAGTAATGACAAGAAAAAGTATCACTTGGTAAGATGGGGAGAGGTATGTAAACCAAAAGATATGGGTGGTTTGGGTATTCACAATCTAGCCTTCATGAATAAAGCATTGTTATGCAAATGGTGGTGGAAAATTTATAACACAGATGGGGTGTGGCAGAGGATCCTGAAATATAAATACATTAAAAAGAATTGCATTACCAGTGTCAAAAGTAGGAAAGGTGACTCACAATTCTAGGGAGAGCTGATGAAACACAAGAACTTTTTCTTTTCTTTATGTAAATGTGAGGTCGGCAATGGGAGAACACCAGATTTTGGGAAGACTGGTGGATTGGCCCTAAAGCTCTAAAAGATAGTTACCCACACATTTACAACATTTGTTTTGATAAGGAAAAGTCAGTGGCTCACATTTTGAAAGAAGGACTTGCTAAAGTTAGCTTTAGAAGATCTTTATGTGGGGAATCTTTACATCTATGGGAGCACATTAGAGAGGTGTGTGAGAGTGTGACATTTGATGAAACTCAACACAAAATTAAATGGACTATGTCTGGAGATGGTAAATATGTTGTCAAAACATGTTACAGACACTTGGTCCAGAGTGGGCTACGCTATCCATACAAATTCCTTTGGAAAACAAAAATGCCCCTAGGGTCAAGGTTTTCTTCTGGTTGTTGCTGAGGAAGAGTATTCTTACCAAGCAAACCTGAAAAAAAGAGGATGGCAAGGGGATACAAAATGTTCCTTTTGTGGTCGAGAGGAAGATATAGAGCATCTCTTTGTACATTGCTCGGTGGCGAAAATGCCTTGGATGGTTATGAAATGTTCTTTCGACATACATGATGTTCCTGATAAAACTAATGACATATTTGGTAGATGGATAAACAAATTTTAAAAAAAATGATAAGAATCTTATGACAGTGGGAATATCGCCTATGCTTTGGACGATGTGGAAACTGAGAAACAGACTAGTTTTTGACAATCACAGGGTTATTAATCCTTGTGTTCCTGTGAATCTGATCATTAAAAATTTGCATGAATGGTGTGTGTTGCAGAAAAACCAAGAAAGAATAAATCGCATGAAGGAGGGCGTAAAGCAAGTTGTGCAGGTGGCTACGGAGATTTTCAAAGCGACGCGTGGATGGACGACTGGAGTTCCAAGACTGGGTGGCTCCTGAAGATCAGACTATGCTGAAGCTCGTCTCTCAATGCTGCCTGTAGCTCATTTGTTTTTCTCCTTTTCTGCTCCTTTTGGGTTGCGATCTGAACTTCTGGTCCAAGATGGCAGAGACCTTTAATCCCCTATGTAATAGCAAGTAAAACTTATAACTCTAGCTATCTGGGGCTTCTCTGGCGCTGTTTGGTGCTGGGGTTTTAGCCAATCTTCACGTAAATGCTGCGTGGGAGGAGGGAGGGATGGATCTCTCCTTCAGCATCGTCAGCTTTAGGAAGTTTATTTATATTAGTCCGCGTCGGTCCTGGAGTCTGTAAACATTTGATTTCTCTGAATGAAATCGGAGTGGCAAGCTCTCTTTTATAAAAAAAAACTAAAATGTGTACCACGGGCTACTCGAACTCACTTGCTTTTTTTTTCCTCCACAGAGGTCCGGATTCCTTCTTTTTCGTTTTTCTTGCGAGACTCCGTCCATGCACGTAAAAGGGCGGCGGCCCACGGGCCACTCCGTCCATGCAAACAACAATGAAAGCGCTTGCGAACGGGGCAGCGGCACGCCGGCTAACGCACGCAACGGGTCGACGCACGGGTCAAGGCGGCCGAGGTGTCGCCGTCGGTTCACGGCAGCGACGCCGACACTCCTCCCGGCCGGGCGGGCGCTGGCTAGTCCCTATCCCCTTTGCGAGTGCACCACGGGCCAAACCCCAACAGGCTTAACGAGGACGATCGTCGGAGCTGCTGGCGCTGGGGCGGCGGCGTCCGGCCAGCTGCCGCTAGCTAGCTAGTACATGATCGATCGGCTAGTCTCTTTCTGGTTTAGTGGCTGGCCTAACCGAACCAAAGTGACCTTTGACCAACCGCTCCACCTCCTACGTATGAGTATGGCCCTATGACACTAATAACAAACCCTGGTCTTTGATAACCCCTCGTGCCATTTATATATATCTCCCGGGCTCTCTCCTCTGGCTTTGTCACAATCCAAAACCCCCATCGAGAACATCCTCTCTCTAGAACAGCAAGATGAGAACATGGTGCAACAACACAGAATCTACGCCGTGCAGTTCGACAACGGGGAGCCTGATCAGGAGCAGCTGTCATGCAAGGTCTGATCAGGAGGAGCTGTCATGCAAGGCCTCGCAGCCCAAGGGCGGTGGCCGCCGGCCGGATCAAGTACTGCTACCACGACTACGGCACCAGAGGCGGCGCCGGCAAGAACCAAGCCAGACAAGTCCACCAGGACCCTCAAGCCTGAGCGTCTTCGCTCCTCGTGGCTCTCCAGTCAACCATTTCTTTGCTTCCATAGCTGCTGCATCACATAGCTCACACGATTCTAGGAGAGGAGAGCCAGGAGAAAAGATAGCAGGGTCATTCACTAATCACTACTAGCAGAAATGGGCCTGACTCAAGGTCATTTCCATTGCGATTAATTTCAAGGAAAGCCAAGCTCCTAGGAAATCATGGCCGCCACCTGCATCCTTGCTAGGGATTTTTTTTCAATTTCTTTTTGGCGTCCCATGCTCATAGCCCCCAGGAAACGTCGAACCTGTAACATTTTTGCCGTTACATTACATCGAAAATGGCACTTGTGACTAAATCTATGTACAACCAAAAGATAAATAGTCAATCCATCAATGTCAAACAGTGCATATATAGCTCCTGCCCTCAAACAACCCACTCCCTCTGTGCTGTGGTTGTACCCCAGATTAGCAGCATCTGAATCTAGTATCATCTCACCCTCCCTCTGCATGTGCCGTGCCAGTTGGGTACCGACCCAACAGCAGCAACTTGCCCTACTTAACCTGGCATTCTGGCTGCTGCCTCCCTGCATGCAGCCTGGATAATCTAATCATGCACTTGCGTTTAGACTAAAGCCTGCAAATTCCCCTGCCCGGTCCATGGCCTCGCCAGCCATCACTCATGCCGGTGTGTCTGCTCAGGGGACAACGGCCGTTTCTAGCTAGTGTTCAGAAGGTGGCAACAGAAACCTGCAGAATACTACCTGTAATGATGCATACATAGTTGTATTTTTGCTTAGTAGATAAGTACAGAATGAGCGAATCTTGTTGTGCTAAATATTCCACTGATTACACATTACGTTATTCGTAGTCTTCTTGTTTTTTCTGCATGTATCGCTTACATTTGCAAAAAATCATCTGAATTGTGGGCTGTCTGAACATTTTTAGTAGAATACGCAGGAGAAGTGCCCGCCTTCAGATATACACCTAAGTGAATCCCACTTAGAGGTTAGAGCATGTACAATGCATAGCCTCAAGGTGATACCTCGCATGTCATGTAGGATCGGGTATGACGTAAAGTAGGTTCGGATAGGAAAGCGGGATCCTCTTCAGGAGGCGGGTGCTTGAAGAGAAAAAGTGTGTTCCGGTGACAAAAGCTGAAAAGGTTGGAGTGAAAAGTAAAGATGCATGTGTAATAGAGTCATTATTTTCTATTTCTTAATGAGACCCACTAGTGGTAGCTTGCATTGGGGAGAAAAAATAATGTAGATGCCTCAAATTACTTTTTATCATGAGGCATATGTATCCATATGACACCATTGTACATGCCCTTACCAGTTTGGAAAGAAAGGAAATCTACTACTCCTACTGCTGTATTGGCATTCTGAATTGCTATAGACAGCTAGAGAGATCCAGAGACCAAAAGGGGCTGCTAAAAGTGAGAATAAGAATCTAGTTGCCCCCACTGGAAACAGAGAAAGCTGTCTGGTTGTTTCAACCGCATCCTACCTACCTGTTGAGTAAATAGGCAATTTCTCGATTAAATTAATCCATGAGTAAATCACTAGCATGGCATTGACTAAGTTGATGACGTACTGACTCTGATCTAAACATGCACGTACTAAGCAAACAGTAGACAAATCTACACATACTGCTAGTACTGCTAATATGAAAATAATCAGGAGCGGGATAAACGAGTTATACCCTCCAGTAGGCCACGCAGAGGCCGCGGCTTTGGTGGCAGCAGCGGCGTCCTCGGCGACCTTCTTGTCGGCTTCAGCTTTCTCGGCGGCGGCACGGTCGGCGTCGGTGGACATGGTGATGATGAAGGCGACGCGGACGTAGAGGAAGTAGACGATCGGAAGCGAGCAGTCGCGTAATCGCTTCCCAAAAACCTATTCGCCCCTCACCCCGTACAGGAACCAGAAGGGCGTGGTTTCGGAGACCTGCTCTCCCGTCGACCATGTACGTGGCGGACGGGATGGAGTCACCGGCGGCAGCAGCAGCAAAGGAACGACGGTGGGCGTGCGCGTGAGCAGATGTGATCTGTTCGTGGCGGCTAGGGTTAGGAGACACTGCATACTTATAGGCGCAGCCGCGTGGAGAGACGTGGGCTCGACCCACGTCCGAGTCCGTGACAGCCCACGATCCGACGTCTCAGATCGTGGCCCAGCCGTCAGAAAACTCTCCGTTAGTGACTGGCAAAAATAAGCGCGTAGGTGTGAGCTCGGCTCGGCTCAATCCCGCAACCCGTCGTGACGAGGCGTGGCGTGGCGAGGCGGGCGGCGGAGGAGGAGTGCGCGAGGGCATCTTCTCTTCTCAAGCTCCAATAGCATGTAGAAGAGAAATCCTTATAAACCACTCCAACTCTCCTTCCACTTCCGGGGTGGGACTAAACTTCCCACCACACCTAGTGCCATATAACCCACATGGGCCCTTAGAGATTTTTCAGAAATTGCAATATGGGCCTAGAGCCCATCTCAGATTTCAGCAATCCCCCACCAGATCTCGAGGGCCCATTGTGTCCTCTGTTCCAACTGCTGTTTCGATATACCAGTGTTTCAGTAAAGACCTGTTAAGGTTGAACTTCACCTAGAACAAGTGGCTACACTCCTTCACAACTGAACAATGGACTATGCCTTGAATTGTCAGTTTGGCGTAAAGAAGTTTCACTACATGTCTTACTAGTACTAGGCTGCCGAAGGCTGACCCCTCGGGTGGAGCATATAAGTCACACTCCTGGCCTATTCATGAGCTTACTAGAGATCACCCCAATCTCATAGACTGTGACCAGCAGTCGGGCTCATATAGGTGTGTTCCTCCAAAGATCGCTCTGTAGGATAGCATCTTGCTTTTATAAGCTTTGGAACACATTGAGACCGTAGTCATCCTACCATACAGTATCGAGAGTATTGCATCTCCAACGGAGTGGGTTAGTATAGTTACTCTCCTCAGTTCACCACTGGCTTGTTTTCCCAGGTCCTAGTTCACGGGATCTCCGATCACATAGGTTGGGTTACCACCATGGCAACTCATGTAGGTCTCATACCCATCTCCCTCGATGCATTATCTATCACAACACGTGGTAGCCCTTTTGTAAAGGGATCTGCCAGATTCTTAGCCGTATGGACATAGTCCAACGCTATCACTCCGGAGTTTCTTAATTTTCTGACAGCTTTTAATCTCATTCTTATGTGTTTGGTGGACTTCATGTTGTCCTTTGAACTCTTCACCTTGGTGATGACAGTCTGATTGTCACAGTTCATAAGGATAGCCGGAACCGGTTTATCAACCAATGGCAAGTCCATCAAAAGATCTCGAAGCCATCTCACTTCAACACCAGATGTGTCTAATGCCGTTAATTCTGCTTCCATTGTCGATCTCGTTAAGATCGTTTGCTTGCAAGACTTCCAGAAAACAGCGCCACCTCCAAGAGTAAACATATACCCAGTTGTGGCCTTCATCTCATCAGCATCAGAGATCCAATTCGCATCGCTATACCCTTCAAGTACCGACGGGTATCCGGTATAGTGAAGTCCATAGTTCATAGTACCTTTCAGATAGCGCATAACTCTCTCAACAGCATGCCAATGTACATCACCCGGTTTGGAAACAAACCGGCTCAGTTTGCTCACAGCAAACGCGATGTCAGGCCTCGTTGCGCTCGCTAGGTACATCAGTGAACCAATGATTTGAGAGTATCTCAATTGATCTTTAGCCATGCATTTGGACTTTCGAATCAACACGCTAGGATCATATGGTGTTTGAGATGGTGTGCAGTCCGAATATCCAAAACGACTCAACACCTTCTCAACGTAATGGGATTGCAGAAGTGTGATCCCACCCTCAGTATCTCTCAGTAGCTTGATGTTCAAGATAACATCAGCCACACCAAGGTCTTTCATCTCAAAGTTCTGAGATAGAAACGATTTGACCTCCTCAATGACTTTGAGGTTTGTTCCGAATATCAGTATGTCATCAACATACAAGCACAGTATAACTCCTTCGCCCCCACCATGGCGATAGTATACACATTTGTCAGCCTCATTAACAACGAAACCAACAGATGTCAGAGTTGTATTAAACTTATCATGCCATTGCTTAGGTGCTTGTTTCAGGCCATATAAAGATTTTATCAACCTACACACCTTTCTTTCCTGACCATCTATCACAAAGCCATCAGGCTGTTGCATGTAGATTTCCTCCTTTAGCTCTTCATTTAGAAAAGCCGTCTTAACATCCATCTGATGGACGAGAAGACCATGTGAGGCCGCCAACGAGAGTAATACTCGAATGGTGGTCAGTCTAGCCACAGGTGAATAAGTATCAAAGAAATCTTCCTCTTCTTGCTGGTCATAGCCCTTGGCCACAAGCCTAGCCTTGTACTTTTCAATCGTACCATCGGGCCTAAGCTTCTTTTTGAACACCCACTTACATCCCAGTGGTTTGCAACCATAGGGACGGTCAGTGATCTCCCATGTCCCGTTAGCCATGATGGAATCCATCTCGCTACGGATCGCATCCTTCCAGTAGTCAGCTTCTGGAGAGGCATACGCTTCTAAAATAGAAGTGGGAGTATCATCCACGAGGTACACGAAGAAATCATCACCAAAGGTCTTTGCAGTCCTTTGTCTCTTGATCCTACCAAGGGTTTCCTCGTCATCCTCCTCGGGATTTTCATCATGTGTTTGTTCATAATATTCCATAGGGATGGCAGGTTCAGGAGTCTCCTCAGATTCCTGTCTAGAAGTGCTTTGCATATCTCTCATAGGAAAAATATCCTCAAAGAATGTAGCATCCTTAGACTCCATAATTGTACCGATCTTCTGGTCAGGTACCTCAGATTTCACTACTAGAAATCTATAGCCAACGCTGTTCTTAGCGTAGCCCAAATTAATGCAGTCCACGGTCTTATGTCCAAGCTTACGCTTTTTGGGGATCGGCACGTTGACTTTCGCCAAACAGCCCCAAGTGCGCAAGTACGAGAGTGTCGTCCTTCTCTTTGCCCATTTCTCATAGGGAGTGATCTCACTATCCTTTGTCGGAACTTTATTCAGGACATGACATGCCGTCAATATAGCCTCCCCCCACCATGCCTTGGATAAACCCGATGTATCTAACATGGCGTTAACCAAATCAGTTAGAGTACGGTTTTTCCGCTCGGCAACCCCGTTTGACTGGGGTGAATAGGGAGGCGTCCTCTCATGAATAATGCCGTGTTCCGCACAGAAGGAATCAAACTCACTCGAGAAGTACTCTCCACCACGATCTGACCGGACTCGTTTAATTTTCTTTTCAAGTTGATTTTCAACTTCTGCCTTATAGATTTTAAAGTAGTGTAGAGCCTCATCTTTAGTATTTAACAGATACACATAGCAATATCTAGTGGAATCATCTATCAATGTCATGAAGTATCTCTTTCCACCTTTAGTCAGCACACCATTCATCTCGCAAAGATCAGAATGTATGAGTTCTAATGGTGCCAGGTGTCTCTCCTCCGCGGCCTTATGAGGCTTGCGAGGTTGCTTAGCTTGCACACATGAAAGGCACTTAGAACCTTTGGCTAAAGTGAAACTCGGGATTAAATCCAACTTGGCTAGCCGCGTCATAACACCAAAACTAATGTGACAAAGACGTGAATGCCAAACTTCAGATTCATTAACATTCGAATGAATATGGTTCACGACTTTATTACAAAAATCTGCAAGGGAAAGGCGGAACATCCCTCCGCTCTCATAACCTTTTCCAACAAAGAGTCCATATTTTGTAACAACTAATTTATTAGACTCGAAAACCAACTTAAACCCTTCTCTACATAGAAGGGAGCCACTAACGAGGTTCTTCTTGATGGCGGGGACATGCTGCACGTTCTTCAGCTGCACGATCCTTCCCGAAGTAAACTTCAGATCGACCGTGCCAACACCATGAACAGAAGCACTCGCGCCATTCCCCATCAATACGGACCCGTGACCTGTGACCTGGTAGGAAGTGAACAATGAAATGTCAGCACACACATGAACACCTGCACCTGTGTCCACCCACCAATCGTTGGGCTGAAACACTGAAAAAACAGTAAATAAATTACCGTACCCAGATGCACCATTCTCATTGTTGCCCACAATCATGTTGACAGACTTGGAGTCCTGTCCTGACTTCTTGTACTTGTTTGGGCACTTGTTGGCCCAATGTTCAACCGAACCACAAGTAAAGCAGCCCTCGTCCTTCTTGTTCTTCTTGAAGGTCTTCTTACCCTTCTTCTTAAAGTCGGTATTGTGTTGGACACCGTTCTTTCCCTTGGGCTTGTGGGAGTTGAAGTTCTTCTGGTTCACCATGTTGGCAACAGAAGTCCCTTCGGCCCCTTTTCCGTGCGAGTCTTTTGCCCTCGAATTCTGCTCAACACTCAGATGGCCAATGACATCCTCCACAGAGAATTCACGCCTCTGATGTTTCAGAGTGGTGGCAAAGTTCCTCCAGGAATTAGGGAGCTTAGCGATTATGCAGCCCGCGACAAACTTGCCCGGTAACTCGCACTTGAGAAGCTCAAGTTCCTTAACAATGCATATTATCTCATGAGCCTGCTCCAATACAGGACGGTTTTCAACCATCTTGTAATCGTGGAACTGCTCTATAATATACATCTCGCTCCCTGCATCGGCGGCCCCGAATTTAGATTCGAGCGCCTCCCACAAGTCCTTGGCGACATGCACATGTAAATATGCGTCGACCAGTTTATCTCCGATCACGCTAAGAACTGCTCCGAGAAACACAATGGTAGCCTCCTTGAACGCCTTCTCCTGTTCAGGAGCAATCATTCCCGTGGAGACACCGGTGACCCAGAACACGTTCATAGCCGTGAGCCATAATGTGGTCTTAGTCTGCCAACGCTTGAAGTATGTACCGGTAAACTTATCCGGTTTCAGTGCAGCGGCAAAGCCACTTGCCGAGAAATTCCTACACATAATAGGTTTTTGGATTGTTGAGTAAATAGGCAATTTCTCGATTAAATTAATCCATGAGTAAATCACTAGCATGCCATTGACTAAGTTGATGACGTACTGACTCTGATCTAAACATGCACGTACTAAGCAAACAGTAGACAAATCTACACATACTGCTAGTACTGCTAATATGAAAATAATCAGGAGCGGGATAAATGAGTTATACCCTCCAGTAGGCCACGGCTTTGGTGGCAGCAGCGGCGTCCTCGGCGACCTTCTTGTCGGCTTCAGCTTTCTCGGCGGCGGCACGGTCGGCGTCGGTGGACATGGTGATGATGAAGGCGACGCGGACGTAGAGGAAGTAGACGATCGGAAGCGAGCAGTCGCGTAATCGCTTCCCAAAAACCTATTCGCCCCTCACCCCGTACAGGAACCAGAAGGGCGTGGTTTCGGAGACCTGCTCTCCCGTCGACCGTGTACGTGGCGGACGGGATGGAGTCACCGGCGGCAGCAGCAGCAAAGGAACGACGGTGGGCGTGCGCGTGAGCAGATGTGATCTGTTCGTGGCGGCTAGGGTTAGGAGACACCGCATACTTATAGGCGCAGCCGCGTGGAGAGACGTGGGCTCGACCCATAGGTGTGAGCTCGGCTCGGCTCAATCCCGCAACCCGCGGCGCGGCGCGGCGCGTCGTGACGAGGCGTGGCGAGGCGGGCGGCGGAGGAGGAGTGCGCGAGGGCATCTTCTCTTCTCAAGCTCCAATAGCATGTAGAAGAGAAATCCTTATAAACCACTCCAACTCTCCTTCCACTTCCGGGGTGGGACTAAACTTCCCACCACACCTAGTGCCATATAACCCACATGGGCCCTTAGAGATTTTTCAGAAATTGCAATATGGGCCTAGAGCCCATCTCAGATTTCAGCACTACCTATCCAGAAGTATCAACCAAAAACAGCTACCACCATATTATACTGAACTAATAACAACCTAAGCACCCCCAGTACCTAGAACCACTGAATAATTAATCTCCATCCTCAGAATGCATTATTAGCGGTTGATGCAACCCAATCCAGTAGTTGAGGGCATGCTTGGATCCAAGGGACTATTTTTAGTCTGACTAAAACTAGTCTCTTTTAGAGGCTAAAGTTCCAATCACCCCTGACTAAAGAAATGCTAGAACTAGTCTTGAGACTAAAAAATTTTAGTCAAGGAAACCCTACTAAAATGTGGATTAGTCCTCTCTCTCCTCATTTAACTCCTCTCTTTTAGCACATGAGAGTTCTGAATTGGAGGGTTTGGAGGATAATAAATGCTCATTAACTCAATTTTAGTCTATTTAGTATTTGTATCCAAGCATGGGTGAGGCTAGCAAGTTTTAGTCCCACTACTTTTAGTCATGGGACTAAAGCGTATCCAAGCACCCTCTGAGCAATAGAGGCAGAGCCTAGCTGATGGCAACATTAGGTCGGCTGGTTTACCTAATTAGATCTCATTAGGCTCGTCCAAATCCATGAAAGACTATCCTAGTAACACCAGCTAGAGTATCTACATGGTACTAATCATCACCATTAATTCAGAAGGTCACGGGGATTATCAGCACCAAGCTGTCCAGCACTACTAGGTTATGCATCAGCTCAACTACCGGTCCCTGCTGCCCTACCACACATACCTGCAGCAGCGGTACTTAGGCACCTAGCTGCACCTGCAGCTAGCTGAGCAGATTTGATTGATGGCCATGCTGCCGCTGCTTCTAGCTCAGATAGTGTTGTACTAGTGGTAACTAACAGAAGATCATGTCATGAGCTGATGGTTTGGGAGAATATCTTAGCAGTTCCAAGTAAACCTCCATTTCAAAATAGATGACCCAACTTTGTACTAATCTATTTTAGAACGGAGGGAGTAGCTAGCTATAGTTTGCTTGCAGCAAAAGTGCTCCTGTGATGCAGGCAGTAGTCCTGGATCCCTATGTAGTATGTACAGGTTAAGGTACCACTTGCATTGTTAAACAAGCATGGCGTCAGTAATGTTAAAGATTCATGGACTCTGCAGGCAGGCAGGATAACAGTGGGAGAGTTGCATTTGCATATGGCAGTTTCTGATAACCTACAGCAGACACATGAATAGCCACCACATGCTGCAACATGTAGGGGTGGTTATTTTACTGCACCATCGCCACTACTTAGATTTTTTTTGTAGGTGAGCTTGTACTTAGATTTCTCCATGATTCTTCCATGATCCATTCTGGTAAAAAATATCCAGGCACCTCCCAGATGGGTACTACCCACGAAGTACTCTCTGACCAGCAAGAAGGTCAAGTAGTACTACTTCAACTAACGAACTGAAAAGTTAATGCTGTTGGGAGGTTTGTTTGACAAACTGGATGGAACTGCATGCCCGAGAATGATTTTCTGAGAGTACAGCTCCTGCAGAGTATTAATTACATTCCGTGCAACAATGTCGATGGTGCTTAAGATTTTGCATAATGCGCTGACGTAAGTGCCAAAGAAAGGTTAGTTAATTAACTACTCCCTCTGTCCTATAATATAAGAGTGTTTTTAACATTAATGTAGTTTTTATATTATGGAATTTTTTTTTTGAAAAGCGGGGACTCCCCGGCCTCTACATCAGAACGATGCATACGGCCACCTTGTAAGACAATAGGCTTTGGGGGGAACCGGCACAACCCTCTAGGGGTGGCCTATCACATATATATATAATGAGGTGGTATACAACGTTACAATATACACATGTAAATACAGTCTAACACCCTCCCTCAATCTTAGCCACTTTCTAATGAATCTAGAAGGGTAAGATTGCGCCTGCAAGTCTCAAACTGTGGCAAAGGCAATGGCTTGGTGAAGATGTCAGCAAGTTGATCCTTGGAAGAAATAAACTTGATCTGTAGTTGCTTCTGAGAGACACGTTCACGCACAAAGTGATAGTCAACTTCAATGTGTTTCGTTCGGGCATGGAATACCGGATTTGCAGAAAGGTATGTAGCACCGATGTTATCACACCAAAGAACAGGAGGCTGTGATTGGGGTATACTTAACTCCTGAAGCAAGGACTGTACCCAGATGATCTCTGATGTGGCATTGGCCACAGCCTTATACTCAGCCTCAGTACTGCTACGCGAGACAGTAGCCTGTTTCCGAGCACTCCAGGCAATCAGGTTAGAGCCAAAGAAGACAGCATAACCCCCCGTGGATCGCCTGTCATCCGGATTGCCAGCCCAGTCTGCATCAGAATATGCTGAAAGACAACCAGAGTCAGACGGCCGAATATGCAAACCATGAGCCACCGTGAAACGAATATAGCGCAAAATCCGCTTAACAGCAGACCAATGAGTGTCACGGGGTGACTGCAGATACTGGCAGACTCGGTTAACAGCATAGGAAATGTCTGGTCGCGTGATCGTCAAGTACTAGAGCCCACCAACAATACTCCTGTACTCTGTCGCATCAGAATAAGAAAGAAGCACACCATCAACAGCATTGAGCTTATCAGTGGTAGACATGGGTGTAGTCGTCGGTTTGCACTTAAGCATCCCAGCTCGCTGCAACAAATCCAGAGAGTACTTCTTCTGCGTCATAACAAGGCCAGCAGCACGAGAAGTAACCTCCAGACCAAGAAAGTAATGAAGCTTCCCAAGGTCCTTGACCGCAAAATCAGCACCAAGTGAGCGAACAAGCGCAGTAGCAGCCGACTGAGAGGAGCTGACCAAAATGATATCATCTACATAGACCAACAAGTACATAGTAACCTCAGGCCTTTGAAGAAGAAACAATGAGGAGTCAGCAGTTGATGATGCAAAACCATGAGCACGAAGAGCCATTGCAAGACGAGCATGCCAAGCACGAGGAGCCTGCTTCAGACCATAAATTGCCTTGGACAGACGACAGAGATGATCAGGGCGATCCGGATCAGAGAAACCCGGAGGCTGGCGCATGTAAACCTCCTCCGCCAAGACACCATGAAGAAAAGCATTTTGAACATCAAGCTGACGAAGAAACCAACCTCGAGTAACAGCCAGAGAGAGAAGAAGTCTGATGGTAGTAGGCTTGACCACTGGACTGAAGGTGTCTTCATAGTCAAGTCCAAAACGCTGTCGAAAACCACGAGCAACTAGACGAGCCTTATAGCGCTCAATGGACCCATCAGAATGCCTCT
Source organism: Triticum dicoccoides (assembly GCF_002162155.2). Classification (NCBI taxonomy): domain Eukaryota; kingdom Viridiplantae; phylum Streptophyta; class Magnoliopsida; order Poales; family Poaceae; genus Triticum; species Triticum dicoccoides. The sequence continues at coordinate 141,050,765 of NC_041383.1, read as the reverse complement.
TCACTTTGAAAACCCATTTGGAATCAATGACATTTACCCGTGATTATGGAGGAACAAGAGTCCATGTCTGATTGCGAAGAAGCGCTTGATACTCCTGCTCCATGGCCTCTCTCCAATGAGGAATGCGCATAGCAGCTTGATACGTGCGTGGCTCAGAGGATGGATCTGCGAGAGCAGCAGACATGCACGCCGCTAACCAAGCAACTGTGCCATCGTGACGTTGCTTAGGCTGAAAAATGCCACTCCGACTGCGCGTATGTGGACGTAGAGCAGCAGCAGGAGCCGGCGGAGGCGAAGGTGACGGAGACGTGACGGTCGCCGGAGATGCAGGAATCACCTCAGGCGAGCTCGGGACAGACGACTTCGGGCTGCATGGCGAAGACTGGCCCGACGACAGGGGCTCAAAGGCCATGGGCGAACCGAGAGTGGGCGAGGCCAGCTCCGGTGACACCGGCCCAGACGGCCTTGGCGAGGTGAGAGCAGGCGAGGCCGGCCCTGATGAGAAGTGCCTAGACACCCTGGGCGAGGCAGGGGCGGGCGAGGCCAGGCCTGGTGATGACTGCCCCGACGCCCTGGGCGAGACGGGGACCGAGGAGGCCGGCCCAGTCGACGGGGTTGCAGGGCGCGACGATGGCGAAGGCAGCCCAGAAGCCAGAGGCGACCGGGCCAGGACGTCGATCGGCCGTGCATGAGCACGGAAACCGAGGCCATGCAGGGGCGCCATGTGCTCCTCATGCAAAACAGAAGGTGCCGAAGATGAAGGCGATGGCGACGAAGAGGAAGATGGCACTTCCAGAATCTCCAAACGAGCCCCACGACCAGTGCCTGCACCATGGTTAGGCAACAATAGAGGAGAATATGCAACATCATCAAATTGGTCAGAAGCAACAGAGGATGAATGCATGACAGGTGGCTCGGTAGTGGACACAGGGAGTTTGGCAAAGGGAAAAACATGCTCATCAAACACAACATCCCGAGAGATGTAGACACGATTAGTGGGCACATGAAGACATTTGTATCCTTTATGAAGAGAGCTATAACCAAGAAAAACACACTTCTTGGAACGAAACTCGAGCTTACGCTTGTTATATGGACGAAGATGGGGCCAGCAAGCACACCCAAACACCTTGAGAAAGGTGTAGTCCGGTTGTTCATTAAGAAGAACTTCAATGGGAGTCTTCATATTCAAAACACGAGTGGGAGTACGATTGATGAGAAAACATGCAGTGGTGAAAGCATCACTCCAAAAACGAAACGGAACAGATGCATGGGCCAAAAGAGTCAGACCAGCTTCAATAATGTGACGATGCTTACGTTCTACTGAACCATTCTGCTGATGTGTATGTGGACATGCTAAACGGTGAGTGATCCCAAGCGACTGAAAGAAGGAGTTGAGGTTGCGATACTCGCCACCCCAGTCCGACTGAACATGAACAATTTTGTGCTTGAGAAGGCGTTCAACATGTTTTTGGAACTGAACAAAAATGTCAAACACATCAGATTTACGTTTGATAAGATAAAGCCAGGTAAAGCGGCTGTAAGCATCAACAAAACTGATATAGTAATGAAGACCACTAACAGAAGTCTGAGCAGGACCCCATACATCTGAAAACACAAGTTCTAAAGGATGTTTCACCTCACGACTGGACTCCGAAAAAGGAAGTTGATGACTCTTCCCCTGCTGACAAGCATCACACACTGCTACATCTTTATTACTAGACACACTAGGAAGCTCATGACGACGCAAAACATGCCGGACAATAGGTGTGGCTGGGTGACCAAGACGAGCATGCCACTGTGACGGAGATACCCGAACTCCACTGAAGACGCGAGCGACGCCAGGATGCTCCAGACGATAGAGACCTTGGCAGAGCCGCCCACTAAGAAGAATGTCCCTCGTGCCCCGATCCTTAATAAAAAGATCAAAAGGATGAAATTCACAAAGCACATTATTATCACGAGTGAGTTTAGGAACTGAAAGAAGATTACGTGTCACAGATGGAACTCGAAGAACATTGCGAAGTTGAAGACTCCTATTGGCATGTCTAGTGAGAAGTGATGCTTGACCAATATGAGAGATGTGCATACCTGCTCCATTGGCGGTGTGGATCTTGTCGGAGCCATGGTAAGGTTCACGAGTGTGAAGCTTCCCCATCTCACTGGTCAGGTGCTCTGTCGCCCCAGAGTCCATGTACCAGTGGGGATCAATGGAGTAGGACTGAGTGTGTCCCTGTGGCTTCTGCGGCGGCGGACGATCAGCCATGGCGACCTGACGAGCAAAGTTGCGTGTATCCTTCC
>NC_041383.1:140932491-141047379 GCF_002162155.2 Triticum dicoccoides | reverse complement strand
TGGAGCCGGACGCAGCGGCGGACGTCATAGCAGTCGGGCGACGGCGACGGCGGGCGCGGCGGCGGCGGCGGTGGCGGCGGCGGCGGTTTAGGGTTTTTAGGCGGAAGCGGACGTAACCTAGCGTGATACCATGTAAGACAATAGGCTTTGGGGGGAACCGGCACAACCCTCTAGGGGTGGCCTATCACACACACACACACATATATATATATATATATATATATATATATATATATATATATATATATATAATGAGGTGGTATACAACGTTACAATATACACATGTAAATACAGTCTAACACACCTCAATAAATAAAATAGGTTCAACAAAGTCGTATAGTCTTCAACAAAATAAAAGCAAACTCACCTAGAACCTCGAAGCTAAATCAAGAAAAAACCATAAGCCAAGAAAAAGCCATAAGCCACAACCGGCTGGTAAAATGAAGATAGGAAAACTAATTGCCTATCCTGTTACATGACCGCCAACCAAACCGGTTGAAGATATCCCGCGCTACCATCTCCCACCGGACAGATCCAGTAACCAAACGCTCCCTGGCCTTCGTCGGAGTGAGTAAGGACCACATACGAATCAGCGCCGTAGCACGGAATACAACCTGCAAAAGATAAATAGTAGTTATTCTGTTAAAAGCCAAATCATTTATATTATGGGATGGAGGGAGTAGATCGAGAGATGATATATGATGATGGAGTGACCAAGTGAAACAACAAGTGATGGAACCTCCAAGAACAGTACGTTCTGCCACCTCGTGCAGGAACATACTAACAAGCATGCACAGCTCCCTGATGATTGATCGAGCTGCATGCAGTGCGCCTGCTGATCAGATCAGATCAGAAGTGTGTGGCATGCAGCTCAGTTTTGGATCGCCGGAATAATATTTACCTGCTTGTGACTTTTGATGCAGAGACAGTGGAGTGTACATGCATGTTGCAGCTAGAACTAGGTAGCATTACAGTGGCTAGCTTACTTGCAGTGTTGAAAGACGCATCTTGCTTTACGCTGACTAAGCAACAGTTGGATCGCCTCCCCTAAGCAAAGTCTAGGCTAACGGATAAGAATAGGATGATGTGAGAGAATCATGCATAAATGGGAGGATCTGAAATGTGCGCTCGAACTCGGGGCATGTGCATCTTGTGATACAGAGACTGAGCGATGAACTCTTTTTTTTTTTTTGTTATAGAACTTTGACATCTGAAACTGATATTTGTATTGCTCTATAGTTTCATTTTTGTATGTTCCTCTATATCTAATCCCTCATAATATACCTAAGAAACTGCGAGGTGTGGGCATTAGTTAGTGGATAAGTGGGCACGTACAAAACCAAAAGGACATCCAGAAAGGCAAATGGCCAAAAGGTTTGATCAAACGTGAAAACGAGAGAGAGCTGGAGCCGGAGCGGGCCAATCATAGGCGCCCAATTATTGGCGTTTGATTGGCTCTCATGAATGAATATGAAAGAAAGGAGAAGAAATCATTGATAGCAATGGTTACATGCGTATAGGACAGCAGGAGTATGTAGATATACTAAAAAAGAAGAACCGAATACTCATTTGAATAAAGAAAAATCTAAAACCGATAGAGCACTCACCATTGTCCTTTTTCAGGGAAGGTGCTAGCCAGCTCTTTTGAGGAAAACGAACGTCAGTGGCCACTGCCAACTGAATCTGATTAATGATGCATAGCATAGTTCCGGCCGCCTGAATTTTACCCACGAAATTCCGGCGCAAAATTCAACGCTCGATCATACTTAAATCCCACGAAATTTACCCGTCTAATTTTCAGCCGCCGAGTTAGTCTTCTCAAGTAGGAATACTCGACACCCGATCGCCCGCGTATAATAGTCCCACTATGCGTGACGACGCGTTCATTCATGGGCTCTGTTGCCGCGCCGATCGATCGATGGACTCGCGACAGCTAGCTTGTTCCATCCTCCGGACCGGCGCGCGCGCGCGTGCGTGCGCGTGTGACGTCGCGTCCTTATCAGGAGGTTCCTCCCGGCGCCACTAGTTGGCCGGCTTCGACTATTAATCTCGATGTACTATATCAATGTCCCCATGATAAGCCTAGCCTGGCTAGTCGATGCCATGTCATTCTCGCCCCCCACCGGACGAGGAGGCCCGTGCCATGCCAGTGCCCATCAAAACGAATCATGGTTCCATCAATCCGTCACGGGCAACCACGATTAGTTTGTTTGATCATATCATACCAATCGGTCACGAGCGGCGTCTCTATTTTTATTTTAACCACGATCGGTTGGATCAATCGGCCGGTCACGAGCGGCGTCTCCATGTATAGCCACGGCAAGTTTTGTCCATCACAGGCCGAGCCAATCCACGGGGTTGTTCGTGATTTCGGCGATGCTGGTGGCAACTCTAGCTTAACCCTGGCCGGCGGTCACCATCCAGTGCGATGATTAGCTTCCACCCTGGCTAAAAGAATTTGTTGTTTGTAATCCCACCCCACTACTCGATCACCATATATACCTCAGCTTGTGTCATTGTATCTGGTTGATGTGTGTATAATATAGTGTGGTTTCTCTGCAGAGAAGGACTGAAGATCACTAGAAACATTGAAGTCACACTACTGTAAATTTGCATTTCTAGCCCGCGGCATAAAAACATGCACCACGAACGAATGTCCATTTCTTAACACGAGCTCATTTGATTTTGATGAACAGTAAAATAAAAAGAAATACCAAAAAAAATAAAAAACTGATTTCTTTTTTGCATTTAAGAATTTTTTTTGCAAGTGAAGGCAAAAGATATTTGAGTGCATGAGGTCCATGCCAATTTTCAGCTCGTTCGAACATCTGAGTACCTCTCAGCAAAATAAATCGACCCGAACAATGCAGAAACAGTAAACTTTTTCACATACCCCAATTTTATTTTGTTGAGAGTTACTCAGATATCCAAACGAGTTGAAAATCGGCACGGACCTTACACACTCAAACATCTTCCATGCAAGAAAAAAAACAGTTTTTTTTATTTTTCTATTTTTTGAACACATTCTTTCTTTTGTTACTCATGTGTGACACATCTTGCGCCATGAAAACTCTTCCGTGTGAACATAAAACCCATGTTTAACGTCTTGTGTGCCATATATATTGTGGTAAGATATATTTTTTTCTTTGAATGAGAGGTAATGTTCTCCTAGATAGCGATGCAAATGTGGTCACTTTTGGTTGTACCGGGGCTCCCATCGTTCTGATGCTCCCGATATTTTCAACCCCAAAAATCACCCTTACTAGTTAAAAAATATAGATCATGCATACATCATAATAAGTATTTAATTCAATACATAGCTCGAGAAACAAATATGTCAAATTCAGTATTAAATGGGTCATATTCATAACCTAGTGAATTTATTACTGAATTGGGTTCAAACCTAAAATATTGTGTCATGGTAGATGTACCTTAATATAAGAATATTATTTTTCATAATTTCAGCGAGATAAGTTTTGGGTTCGGAATATATTGCATCCTAATTATTTCTATGGTGACTTCATCAATCTTGAAACTTCACGACTCTGACAGTCTATTTTTGCGCAGACGTCCTGTGAGAGTGTGTGCCATGATGAAGTGTGTCATTCTATTTTTATAAGACGTTTTTGGAGGCTATGACAGTGTCAAAAAACATCATATATTAAGTTACCGAGAAAATACACATTTCTCGAAAAGAATAGGGCATGTCGTTGTTCACTAAAATCGACCCTTACAAAAAGGCTAAAAAAAATCCAGACCGATCTCCAGCGGGTTCTATCAAAAAAAAAAAAGTGGGTCGCCATTAAAGCTAACTATTTCTTCAGGTAATCACGATTAGTTTGATGTATCTGTAGCGCATTAACGCGGGCAATGTACACGTTTAATTCCCTGAATGGAACATGTAGTAGTACGTCTCTTGTCTTGACAGGTTCAAAGCATACCAATCCGTGTATGGAGTGCAGCAGAATAGACCCGACCCGGTGTGCAGTGCAGCCAAATAGACCGGGCACGCAAGAACGGATTAGGTCAAGCTAATTCGACGAATTTTCGTCGCCCGGAAATAAACCCTGCCTCTTTTTCAGTCGAGCTGGACGCACGTACCGCGCGCGCGTTTCCTACGTACGTACACGTGTGGAAGCGTGGCACCTGGAGAGGAGGAGAAGTCGTCCTGGATTTTTGCCCGCCGGTGAAGCGTACGTGGGTGAACCAGGTAAATCCCTCGGGAGTGAAGTCTGTTTTAAACCCTAAAGTTGTAGAGCGCGACGTAAATGGACCTCCACGTTCAAATCCCTGAAGTTCATACCCTATACTTCTCGTTCTCGGTCAATTTAAACCCTACACCGATCCTATACCTGTTTGGAAGGATAATCCCGGTCGGGATCGGGCATTTCTCTCACTGGACACACGGGCCTACATGTCATAGTCTCGCGCCACAGTAGGATGGAGAGGCCGAGCGTGAGGAGGGGCGCATGGAGCAGCTCGCTGACCATGCGGCTGACGAGTTGTCCGAGCGTGAAGCCGGTGATGCCAGAGTCCGCCAACCGCCTCCTTCTGCTCTTAGTCCACGGTAGGGACGATTTCTAGCGACGTTGTGTTCGCTGAGATGCGTATCTATGCTGCTCTCCTCGCGGTGGTGTACTGAAGTCGATGCGGCTGTCCACGGGCGCGGGACGTGTGCATGGCGCTGGCACGATCGTGAACTATACAAGTTGCCGAGGAGGTCCAATGTCGCGCACGACGGGACGAGCTTCACAACCTATGGCTGATTCGTGAGCTCGGGTAACCGATCTAGTCCATGCACCTCATGTACGCAACACCATCACCACGACTGTGCTTGTGTTCGGTGCGTGCGTGGCCTGGAAGCTGGCAAGGTGTTCACGACCACCACGTTCAGGCCGAGCAGTCCGCACGCACGTGCTTCTCTTATTTCTCTACAGCTGCAAATCGCGCGAGCGCGCGTTTCTCCACCTCTACCCTCCGCAGGTCCGGCAGAGCTCTAGCGGGTAGCCGGGAGCTCACGGTGACCTTATGCATGCAGAGCAGATGCCGGTGAAGCAGAGCATGTGATGAGCGCGCTCGCCGCGAGCGCCATTGCGCCGTGCGCGTGACGTTGACAAGGGGTACTTCACCGGCGCCGCGGTTCTGCTGGGCACTAACCCACTGACGGCGTACGATATTGCATGTACGCCGAACGAGCCGGCGCTAGAGCACATGCCTGACAAGTTGAAGCCGTTGCAGTTGAAGACGAGCGCGCCGACGGCGGACGGCGCACACTTGTCCTAACAAAAAGGCCGTCGAGGGTGTGTAAGAAGAGCATGTGCGCCTCTTGGATGGCATGCGCTTGTGTGGAGCCCAGCGGGGGGTAGTGCAGGGCCGGCGGGAAGTAGGTCTGGTTGCCCATGGCGCGGCGGCTTGAGGCAGGAGAAGTCGACGAGCCCGATGCGGACGCCCGTGCATCCCGCGGAGAGAGACAGAGATTGGGGATGGATCGGAATATTAATGCGACACATGGGCCCGGGTGGTCAGTGACTGTGCAGAGTGATCCTGGCCGGGATCGTTATTTTCCTGGTTCACCAAACGGCTTCAGGGTTTAGATTGATCGGGATCGATGAGTATAGGGTACCGAGTTCAGGGATTTAGACGTGGAGGTTCATTTACGTCGTGCTCTACAACCTTAGGGTTTAAAACAGACTTCACTCATCCCTCGGGCCGTTTTCACGTCCAAAACCCACGGAAATCTGCCGCGTTCGTTCGTTGGTACTACGCGAGGAGGGTGGCGATCGAGATAACGTATGCAGACGGGCAGCTGGGTGTGAGCTGCAAGCACGAGCGAGGGTGATCGCCGAGAGCCAGCCGAGCATCGATCGCAAGGCTAGCTAGCGCCGCCGCGCCGCCATTATCATATCCAGTGGCGCGCAAGCAACGGGGCCTTATAATCAGCCCCATTTTTCATTCTCGCGTGTTTCGAGAAGGAATGTATGCATGTACACGGCCAGTGGCCAGCCAGCAATTCCGATGAAGGTCGGCAGTGATGGGGGGAAATAGGAGGGAAATGAAACGCCGGATCATAACAACTGTTGACATGCATATGCACTCATTGGAATTCCAGCGTACAGTTTGCTGCCTACTAGATTTATTTTGTCCGTTTTAACTTGAACATTTTGGTGCAAGTTAAGATCTTCCACTGGCCGATACTGTACGTCGTTGAGGTGTACGGTTGCCCTGAATTCTTCTTACGTAGTCGATCTTTTTCCTCATTTTTTTGAATGGAAGGGGTTTCTCCCGGTTTAGTCGATCTTTTTTCCAGCACACAAAATTAACAAAATCGACCCGACGACAGTGACACGCGAGACCGCTCCGTCACACGCTTGTGTTGTTGACCGACTTCGTCACGAATCACCCCCGCGTATGAACGTGACACCCTCCAGTAAAAAATAGAGAGATAATATTATTTCGGAAATGTTAACGCCCACACGTGTGGGCGTTTGCAGATCGCCCACACGCCTCCACCATCACTCATTTTGCCACGTATGAATACATGACATCAATAGAAATCTTTTTGGTTTTTGGCTTAAAAATATTTTATCTCCTAAATAAAAAAGCGAACTAAAAATCAGTTTTCACCATTAAATCCGTCTCGACGAGACCTTCAAAACTAGACCCCATGTTGATATGTTTCGACGAATTTTTTTTTTGCCCAGAAGTTGCCATGATGTTTACACTATAGTTGCCATAGTGCTTAAACTAAAGTTGCCATATGACAATTTTAGTTTGTAGATCATGGCAATTTTAGTTCTTTTATGATGGCAATTCCAGTACTTTGACCATGAAAATATTTTTTTATTGAACCATGGCAATTTTAAGTGCATGTATCATGGCAGTTTAGTTTATGGTGCATGGCAAGTCTAGTTTCTTAATTCTTTGATTTATAATATGTTAAATTTGCTTTTAAATATAAAAGAAAATAGTTGAAACATATCATGGCAACTTCAGTGTAAATATCATGGCAATTCATGCGCAATAGACATGGCAACTTTTAACCAAAAAAAATTTCGCCGAAATATATCGATATGAGATCTAGTTTTGAAGATCTCGTCGCGAGGGATTTAATGGTGAAAACGGATCTTCAATCGGATTTTTCATTTAAGAGATAAAATATTTTAAAAACTGAAAATCCAAAAAGATTCTCGCATGCATGCATGCGATGACGTGGCAATCTATTTACATCGGAAATGTTAAGGCCCACACGTGTGGGCGTTTGTACATCGCCCACACGCCTCCATCACCACTCATTTTGCCACGTATGAATCGATGACATCAGCAGAAATTTTTTTGGTTTTCGGCTTAAAATGTTGTATCTCCTAAATAAAAAAGCGAACTAAAAATCCGTTTTTACCATTAAATCCGTCTCGACGAGATCTTCAAAACTAGACCCCATGTTGATATGTTTCGACGAATTTTTTTTTTGCCAGAAGTTGCCACGATGTTTACACTGCAGTTGCCATATGGCTTAAACTAAAGTTGCCATGTGACAATTTTAGTTTATAGATCATGGCAATTTTAGTATTTTAATGATGGCAACACCAGTACTTTGACCATGAAAATTATTTTTTTATGAACCATGGCAATTTTACGTGCATGTATCATGGCAATTTTAGTTTATGGTTCATGGCAAGTCTAGTTTCTTAATTCCCCGTTTTATAAATGTCAAAATTTACTTTTAAATGTAGAAGAAAATAGGTGAAACATATCATGGCAACTTCAGTGTAAACATCATGGCAATTCATATGCAATAGACATGGCAATTTTTAATCCAAAAAAAATTTCATCAAAACATATCAACATGGGATCTAGTTTTGAAGATCTCATCGCGAAGGATTTAATGGTGAGAACGGATTTTCAACCGAATTTTTCGTTTAAGAGATAAAACATTTTAAAAACTGAAAATCCAAAAAGATTCCTGCATGCATGCATGCGATGACGTGGCAATCTGTTTACATTAGAGACGTGTGGTGCGTCTTCCTTCCTGCCACACGTGTGGCAGTTAGCGCGACCCATTTACATTAGAGATGTGTAGCGCGTCTTCTTTTCCGCCACACGTATGACAATTATCGTGACCCTATTATTTATAGCTTCCGGAAAAAGTTATCGCACTGAGCCGTGTACCACGGGCCAGAGCTGAGCGCGAGCCATCACTCGTTTTTCCTCGAATCCAACCCAGCTTTTGCGAGCGAGACCTCGTCCATGCACGTAAAAGGGCGGCCGTCCACGCACGCAACGAAAGCGCGAACGGGGCAGCGACACGCGAGCTAACTCACACAGCGAGCGGGTCGACGCACGGGTCAAGGCTAACGGACGTGTCGCCGTCGATCGGGTCACGGCGGCGACGGCGACGCTCCTCGGGGCCGGGCGGGCGCTTTGCGCTGGCTGGTCCTTATCCCCTCTGGGGCTGCAGTCCAGCACGGACGATCTTCCTCGGCAAGCCTGCCTGCTGGTTTACGCTGGGCGCGTGCGTGCGCGGCGGCGTCCCGCGTCCGGCCAGCTACATGGTCGATCGGGGAGTCTCTTTCTGCTGGCGCCTGATTGCCTGGTGGCTGGCCTAACCGAACCAAAGTGACCATTAACCAACCGCTCCTCCTACGTATGGATGGGTATGGCCCTATGACACTAATGACAAATCCTGGTCTTTGATAACCATGTTGATTCGCAAGCCGCAACTCCCCTCATTAAAAATGTTTTTTTTATTCCCTTGCGGTGGAACTAAAGAAGATTAACGGCTGGTGATTGGGAGCTTTGTGTGGCATTAAGTCGAGGGCAACATAAATCCTGTTTTATGTGATAAGATTAGTAGTACTACTAGTACTGGGAGTTTTATGTGATATAAGATTAGAACTGTAATTAAGCAGGAGTAGTACTCATCCTGCCAAGTACTCCCTCCGTCCGAAAATACTTGTCATCAAAATGGACAAAAAAGGATGTATCTAGAACTAAAATACATCTAAATACATTCCCTTTTATTCATTTTGATGACAAGTATTTCCGGACGGAGGGAGTACCAACTCTGTGTTCATCTGCTCCTCTAGTGATTAATTAACTTAAGAGATGATTGCCTTACTAGTCCTCATTCGTGACATCACATCAGAATCGCCGGATGTTTTTTTTAAACATAGGTGATTTTCTTTTCAATCTAAACAAGAAATCATCCGACTTTTCAAGCCGTCCTTTTAGACTACATACGATGGCCGGGTATTGATTACAAACTACCAAAAACCAAATATAATCTTTTTTACGACCTCAAATTTGTATGGGATTGTTGACGAAATGTGAGAAATCGCAGTTTCTGGGACATGACTATGTAAGAGAAGGTAATTTAGTGTCCATCTTGATTCCAGTTTTTTTTTACTCTCTTGTTGTATTGTTGGTGACCATGATTTTTTTGCAATTAGTTCAACTTCTTCAACCTCGCAAAGTTGGTGCCCATTGAGGCAGGGGGGGGATGCTGGCAGGATGAGCACTGAGCCAGTGGTGAAGGAGAGGTCGACTTGGTGAGGAAAGAGGAGGGGCAAAAGGGTGGAGTCAAATTTCATAGGTTTTTTTTGAAGTATTTGCTTCCTTGGAAAAATTCCCTACTACATAGGTTGCTTGTTTTTGTGTGTGAGGGGAAGCAAAATAAGAAGATTAACAACTCATGATTGAGAGCTTTTGGTGCCATTAAATTGAGGGGAAATAAATATTGTTTTATGTGAATTGGTAATTAAGTTGTACTCATGACCCTACCAAGCACCAACTCTGCATTCATCTGCTCCTATAGTGATTATACATATATTAACTAATGGGATGATTACCTTACCGGTCCTCATCCGTGACATCACATGAAAATCGTTGGATGATTTTGTAATCAATGAAAAAACAAGTCATCATGCAACTTTTCACGCCGTCCTTGAATACTACCTATGATGACCAAGTACCGATTACACACTACCAAAAATCACATTTAATCTTGTTTATGACCTTGTTTTATATGGGGTTGTTGACGAATGTACGCGAGAAATTTGTAGTTCCTGCGACGATGACTAAGAGAAAAGTAATTTAGGATCCACCTTGATTGTGGTTTGTTTCGGTCTTTTGCATAGTATTGTTGATGACCTCAATTTCCATCACAGTTAAATTCATCTTATTCATACTCGTGAAGTTGGTGTGCGATGAGCAGTGACAACGACAGCTAGAGTTATGTGCAAGTGGAGTGGGGAGGGGAGGGGACACTGGAAGGTGGAGTTGACGCCACGGTAGGATGAGTGGTGAGCCAGCGATGCAAGACATGTCGACTTGGAGGGGGCTGGAGGGGTGGTAGCAGGAGAAATGTATGAGTATGTGTCAGAAGGCGTCAAGAGTTTGATGAAGGAAACAACATTGAATCTTAATCTAGTTGTTGAGGCAGTTGAATACGCTCTAAAATTAAGCAGTTAGTCGCATACCCTTCAATGTAAGTTTTATTTAAGCTCTAAAGTCTCATTTATGGCCTCAGTTTTTATGGGAATATTAATGAATGTACGCGGGGAATTGCAGTTCTTTGTGATAATAACAATGACTATGCAAGGAAAAAGTAATTTAGGGTCCATCCCAATTGTGGTTTATTTCACTCTTTTGCAAAGTATTGTTGGCGACCTCGGTTTTTATCGCAGTCAGATCAGCTTCTTCAACCTCACAAAATTAGTGGTGACTGTGAGATGGCCGCTGACAACGATGGTTAGAGTTAGTGCAAATGGGGAGTTGGGAGGGGAGAGGGGATCGGACGGAGAAGATGCGAGTAGGTCAGGTCAAGAGGTGAGCCAGCGATGCAAGGCCAATCAACTTGGATGGGGAGGGAAAGGGGAAGGGCAGGAGGGTACCATCGTTGATAGTTGTTGAGTATATGATCAACAAGAAGAAAGAAATGTGAGCGGTGACTCACTGACTCTTTTATTTTAGCTATGATTGTGAGACAAATTTGTGATTTCCACCATTTAAAAACAACAGACATTGCCGTCATATATGATCAACCAACTTTTTGGATGCGACTAACATGGCGGTTTTCTTTCTTTTACCACCAAGTATTAATATATTGGTAAAACAATGAATATTATTCTGCAAGGAGAGGTCACGAGATTAGGACGGAGCATAGTTAATTAGTTGGATCCAACAAAAAGTGGCACGGATCACAGCTTCATTTGTCAGTTTCATGGGATACATTATTATTATCATCAGCAGCAGCAGCATGCATCGCAAAGTTAGCCCATGGAAAGGTGTACGTCATTGCTTCCTTTGAAGTTCACATTACAGGACACTTAAAACTGGTCAAAAGCTCGGCAAAACAAATCAAGAGAAGAATGGTTGATCTTAATTTATCTCCTTATTTTCTTCTTTCTTTCGTGAGCCTCTCCGTCCATCGCGAACCAAATGAACGTTTGACATTTCTGAGCACATGGAGCATATATATTCTGTTCGCCAGAAGAAAAAAAGTAAAGCTTCCTTGACTGCCCTAGTTTGATTCCTGTATTGTTTATTTTCCATTATTTTGAATGATTTTATGCAGGACTTCAACAGCACTCCTTCCGCATCAGAATGTAAGACTTTTTTGACAGTCTAGTGTCAAAAAAATGTCTTATATTTTGATACAGAGATAATATTAATTTTGTGACACGTAAAATCATGCATTATTGGATTGTTAACCATTGGTCAGACGATGAAGATACGCCTTTGGAGTGTGATTAGCCATCTGAGTTGGTACTTGCAGAGGACGGACGGAGTACCTACTACCATGCATAGTTAGGAGTACTTCGTCGTGATTAGCCGTCTGAATTGGTACTTGCAGAGTTAGACACCAACCGAACTTAACAGTTCAACTGATCTGCCAGCTCCTTCCGCTGCCAAGTTCATCCAAGAAAAGTGAATGAATAAACCACTTAACTCCGCCTAAGTACCAATGGTATGAAGCCCGTTCTTAAAGCATCCCATACACATTGTGCAAGTACCGTCGTGTTCATCACACCGGCGCCAAATGCGATGATGTTACTTAGGATCCGCCATCTTAACTTACATCAACTACCGTACAAGCATTTCTGTCTATCAATGCAATGATACATACTCCCTCCGTTCCTAAATATAAGTCTTTGTAGAGATTGCACAAGGTGGACTACATACGGAGCAAAATGAATGAATCTATATTTAAAATACATCTATATACATTCGTATGCGGTTTATAGTGGAATCTCTACAAAGACTTACATTTAGGAACGGAGGGAGTAATTATTATTTTTGCGTATTCGTGAAAAAATAATACCATACAAACACAGCTTGCACTATAAACTGGAGAAATTACGCACCCAGTGGCCAGTGCAAGTGCATCCTCTTCCTCCTCGTCCTCCCTGTGTATTTTCCCTTGTTTTTGCAAGGATCCCAAGGTTTCTCCGACGTACGCGGTGCTGCTTTTGAGAAAAAATGTGAGAGAACATGCAGACGGGTGGTGGGTTGCTTGGTCAAATGGAACTGAGATGGCTTGGATTGGAACCCCCTCGGAAATAATAATTCCACATGGACCCTGGCTAGCCCCGATGCTTTGCTCAAACCACCCTCCAGCCTGGCACACTGCCAACTCAAAACAACCCCAATCTCACATGGAAAACGCTAGATCCACACACCCAAGTGCCACGCAAAAGAAATACCATCATATCACAACCGGGTAGAATGGGTTCGGCGTAAGATTAGACCACGGTGTTTTGTTGAATGCACAAGCACCGTCGGGCACAAGAGGTAAAGTGCTACCGTTAGAACATCTAGTCAACTAGCACCGTATATTAGTTGCGTATATGCATGTGACATTTACGGTTTGTTCCGAACTGGCCAAGCACCAGTCTTTTTCATGAAGGAAAAGCATCCGAGATTTAAGGGCTTTACATAAATTGTTTATGTGTACTTTTGACTTCTTTGTTTTCAAGGTGGGTGCGCACGCTAGAAGGACATGTATTTATACAACGGATATTGATCTAATGCGATACTTGGTGCAACAAGATATGTATCTACCATTCGAGCAAATAGTGTCACTTTGATGTCTTGCATTTGTGAGTTGATTCAAAACGAGCATTGTATATTATCACATGATATAGTGTTCACCGCTTTATTTGGTCAACTATTGTCACCCAAGATGTGTCACGCGTGGAGTTGCTTCAAATCAAGCAATTCACGCAAGAAAAGTGAGAAGACTCTCGTTTCCTGGGTTATATCGGTGTTGAATAAAGATGCTTGGTCAACTAGCACCATATATAAGCCATGTATGTGTGTTTTTCCGAAGGCCTCCAGTGTCATAAAAGTAAATCATCCGACATATGAGGGATTCACATAAATTGTCTATGTATACTTCTGCCTTCTTTGTAGGTGTTTGTTTTGAGGGTGGTGGCGCACACTAGAAGGACACAAGATGCATATTTGGTATTCTTAAATTTACTAAAGAATAGCAAAAAATAAACATTTGTACAATGAACACAAACCTAGCATCTAACGCGACATGCGGTGCAACAAGATATGGGTCTATCAACTAATGCGACACTCGGCGCAACAAGATATGAGTCTATCATCTAATGCGACATCTGGGCGCAATGTGACTTTAGGCGCAACAAGATATATCTAGCATCGAACGAACTAGCGTCACTCTGAAGTCTTGCGCTTGTGAGTTGTTTCAAACCGAGGAGGATATACAAGAGATACCGATCTAATGCGACACTTGAGCACAACAAGATATGGACCGACCATCCAGACAACTATCGTCACTATGATATCCTGCATTTGTGAGTTGTTTCAAATCGAGCACGATATACCATCACAAGAGATAGACCACACCGCTTTATCTGAACAACTATTCTCCGTCACTCTAGATGTATCATGCACGGAGCGGCTACAAATCAAGCGATCTGACGCGGGAAAAGCGAGAAGACTCGCCTTTTCTGAGTTGTATCGGTGTCGAATAGCGATAGCGTACGATAGAAGCGTCGTGTCTGAATGTATGGATGGCTTTAATTTTGAGAGAAAAGAATGTGAGAAGATAAGTGCTCATTTATGATTTTGACATTTGACTAATGAATCCCAGTTACCCAACAAAAGCTTTACGCCGATGTCCCGCCATTGATGCTCCGTTGCAATCAAAGGACCCACAATTTTCTTCAAGGATGTTCCATGGGTGCTGTGGTCGGGTTGCCATAGCATGGCTCCTCAACCTCTAACCGCCGCTAATTTTCTACTCCCTTCTGCAGTGCCATTTATAGCTCCCGGGTTCTCTCCTCTCGCTTCGTCAGTCCAAAACCCCGAGAACCTTTCTCTCTCCTCTCTCTCTCTCTCTCTCTCCCGTCGACTCTCTCCCCTCTCTGTCTCTCTAGAACCGCAGGAACATGGTGCAACAGCACAGAATCTACGTCGTGCAGTTCGACAAGGGGGAGCCTGATCATGAGGAGCTGTCATGCAAGGCCTCGCCGCCCAAGGGCGGCGGCCGCCGGATCATGTACTACTACCATGACTACGGCACCGGAGGCGCCGCCGGCAAGAACGGCAAGCCGGCCAAGGGCAGGGCGCTCAGCCTGAGCGGCTTCTTCGGCTTGCTCCTCATCTGCCTTTTCGGCCTGGCCACGCTCCTCGCGGCTCCGGGCGCCTTCTTCTCCTTCGCGCGCACCGGCGGCGCGGCGGCGGCCACGCAGCAGCAGCAGAGCGAGCGGTGCTCCGGGATCGGCAACGACACCCTGTGCTGCGACCGCTCGTCGAGGCGCGCGGATATGTGCTTCGCGCGCGGCGACCTGCGCATGCACTCGGCGAGCGCGTCGTTCCAGCTCGTGTCCTCCGCCGGGCGACCGGCGGTGGAGGAGGAGGAGCGGATACGGCCGTACACGCGCAAGTGGGAGGCGCACGTGATGAAGACCATCGACGAGGTGCGCTTCCACCGCGTGTCCGCCGGCGACGCCGCGCGCTGCGACGTGCGGCACGACATGCCGGCCGTGCTGCTCTCCACGGGCGGGTTCACGGGCAACGTGTACCACGAGTTCAACGACGGCCTCCTCCCGATGTTCGTGACGGCGGGCCACCTCCAGCGCCGCGTGGTGTTCGTCATCGTCGAGTACCACGACTGGTGGATGACCAAGTACGGCGACGTCGTGTCCCGGCTCTCGGCGTTCCCGCCCATCGACTTCACCGCCGATCGCCGCGTGCACTGCTTCCCCGAGGTGATCGCCGGCCTCCGCATCCACGGCGAGCTCACCGTGGACCCCGCCAAGACCCCCGAGGGCCGGAGCATCCGCGACTTCCGGCGCCTTCTCGACGACGCCTACCGCCCCCGCATCAACTACCTGGAGCGCATGGAGCGCAAGGCCGCCCGCAAGCAACGCCGCGCCAGCGGCGCCGCCGCCACGAAGCTCGCCCTCCCGAACAAGCACCTGGCGGCGCCGGCGGAGAGGCCGAAGCTGGTGATCGTGTCGAGGACGGGGTCCCGCGTGATCGAGAACGAGGAGGAGCTGAAGGCGCTGGCCGCGGACGTGGGGTTCGACGTGCGCGTGGTCCGGCCGGAGCGGAGCACGGAGATGTGCAAGATATACCGCGACCTGAACGCGAGCGACGCGATGGTGGGCGTGCACGGCGCCGCCATGACGCACTTCCTGTTCATGCGCCCCGGCAAGGTGTTCATCCAGGTGGTGCCGCTGGGCACGGACTGGGCGGCAAACGAGTACTACGGCGAGCCGGCGGCGCGCCTCGGCCTGCGGTACGTCGGGTACAAGATCCTGCCGGAGGAGAGCTCCCTGGCCCGCGAGTACCCCGCGGGCCACCCCGTGCTGACGGACCCCGCCGGCGTGGCGCAGCGCGGCTGGGACGTGACCAAGAAGGTGTACCTGGACCGGCAGAACGTGCGGCTCGACCTGGCGCGGTTCCGGGAAGAGCTGGTCGCGGCCCACCGGTACCTCGTCGCCGGCAAGCGGAAGGGCCGGCCGAAAAGCAGAGCTCTTGCGATGTGATCGGCCGATATAATCGTCTCCGTTAACAAACATCCCGTATAGCAGTATACCATAGATCAAAATTTACAGACACCTTTTCTCTCCTCTTCTCTCAGTTCCTGTCAGTTACAGTTACAGCAGCTAACTTCATACCTGACCATTCATTTCATTAGATTGTTACTCATGTGTTGGTGATGTGCCCGTGATCGATCGATGCTGGTTTACATGCTGATGTGAATATATGCCCAATAAAGAAGGATTCAGTTACAATTTTGCGTCGTGACAGTGAGCGGAGGAAGATTCCTGCGTGCAAGTAGCAGGGCGCCAGAGGCAGAGCACCGGCCGGTTGGTGGTGCTTGCAGGGCACGAACTGTAAACCGCCTGCTGTTACACCACGAGGATCCATCTGAAACGTATGCAGAGGCAGCCAGGGAGGTCAGGTTAGGCAGGGAGATGTTCCGTGTTTCCTACCCCAGATTCCAATCCAATCCCAGCGTATGCCGATCAATCGATCGTTGATCGTCGATGTGGTGTGGTTGTTCTGGATGGGTTGGTTGGAACATACTAGTCGGCTTTCGTTAAGCGTCAATAAAGCACTGATAATTAGTGGACCGATAAAGTTATATCACCACCAGCAGTGCTCAGGGATGGCGACTGCGGCTGCAGGTGCGTGTATATTCCTACTCCGGCTTCTTTTTCTACTGCTGCCACTGAAGACTGAACGGCTAGTTGTTGTTGTGGAGAGCAGAGTCACCGGTCAATTGTTTCAGTGGGAAGCTATTTTACTTACTTGCGCAGGCCAGTCACTGCCTTACCAAGAAGCACTTAAAAAAAGAGATCCATTCGTAGGAGTGTCTTGCTTGGCGCTCTGGGTGAGTCTAGAACCGATACACACGTTAATTTGATCGTTACTTCGGTTGCACGCCAGTGAGTAAAAACAGTACTGTACTTACTGGATTTGCCTTGGATTTGAAGAACCAAGGCAGATGGTTCCTTCCAACACACACACACACACACACATTTGGTGGTTCATTTTTGTGGTTGCGTGTCAGTAAAAACCTTAGGTGCGTGAGATGCAACCTTTTCCGGGGGCGAGTGTGGGAACAGCACCAGCGGAATGACAGCTCGAATCAGTGCGCGTATTAGCGGACTAGGCTACGAAACGACATCTTGGACAAGGAAACCGCGGGGGGTTAGCTGGGTGCCTAGGCTAAGATAGCCGCTAACATGCATAGGCGGCCGTGTCAACCAAGCTGTAGCCAGCGAGTGGGCAGTGTCGAGCAACGCGCGCTGGGACGGGAATGGGATGATTTCTCACCTCAACGCCTGGTAATGGCGATCGTGTTCTTGTCCTTGGCTACGCGGCTAGCTCGCACACGCGTGCGCGCTGCGTTACCGTCCACGTTCGCCCACTGCCGGCCTGCCCGCGGTAGAATGGCCAGAGGTATCTGAACCTGCACGTCGACGTCGACTGACGGATTTTTGTTCGGGGGGGATCGTGGCGTGGCGTGGGTGCAAATGAACCAACCACTGGAGCGATCGTCGGGAGTGAGTGGAGTTCAGACTTGGAAACTCAGTGCCGCACGGGCCGAGAGCCCACGCCTTCGTCGTCTTGTGCTGGGCTTTGGTAAAGCCATGAACGCGTGGCGTCTTGGAGAGTGGCAGCCATTTGGAGCTCTTTGTCAAAAAAAAAAAGCCATTTGGAGCTCTGCCTTTCCCTAAAAAAGAATAGCTTTGCCATTAGGAAAGGCAGAGTACAATTTATTTTTTGTTTATTTCGCGAAAAGGCCAAAGTCATATTCCCTCCGTGTATCAAGTTTAGTACAACTTTATAGTAAAGTTAGTAGAAGGTTGAGACACTTATTTTGGGACGGAGGAAGTATTAAGTAGTACCAAAAAGCCAGAAACCTTTACAAAAGCACACTTGTAGAAATTAAAAAGAATACATTCGAATTCTTGGGAGTGTCAAAGTCCTCTTCCTCCCGCATCCGTCGGCGGCACATCATGAGCAAACCTCGTTGCCGTCTCTATGTCTTCGTTTCCGTCTCCGTCTCCGCGGAGCAAACTTGTTTAAACCTTGGAGCTTGTAAAAGCAGCGGCCGAGAAGTCGTCGACGTAGGCCAAAAGTTGTCGACGATCACGATCTGCATAGGAAATCGCCGCCGGGAAGAAGAAAACAACGAAGAGAGCCTGTAGAACTCCACCCCCGGACATATAGAGTCGGGGAACACAAACCTCTCATGCTTTCCGATGAGACTAAGATTGACCAAGCTTCGTCGATCAGAACTGGAGCAAGAGGACCAAGACATATAATTAGACCTGGCCATCGGAAGCCCGGCCCGACGCTGCCCCCGGGCCGGGCTCGGGCCTAAATTTTGAGCCAGAAGGCCGGGCCGGGCCGGGCCTGGGCCCGTCGTTTTCACGTTTTTCTGAAGGTCGGGATGGGCCGGCCCGAAGCCCGACGGGCTTTTACGTGTTCGGGCCGGGCTTGGGCCTAGAAAACAGGCCCGATGGCCGGCCCGGGCCGGGCCTGAGTTTTTTGCATTGAGCTTGGCTAGGCCCGGCCCGGCCCGAGGTATGGCCAGGTATACATATAATCATCCGCATGGCAGCGTGATCAAGACAAACCTGCAGAAAAAACACCGGACCCGAAGAACAAGATCAAAGGACACACCATCTTTCATAGCCTCCCGGTGATACAAGAAAGTATCACCGGAAAGAGGACGAGGCATAGTACAAGTACAAGTTTTGATTTCCTATTATGACCTATAGAAATCCATTAATAAACTGATAATAAACCTCCCGATGATCAAGTTTTAATCATTCTTGCAATTTTATATGAGGGAGAGACATGAGCTAACATACTTTCTCCAGTTGGGTCATATGCACTAAAGATTGGACCCCTAGCAAGCATCCGCAACTACTAAAGATCATTAAGATCGTGAAAGCCAACCATAGCATTAAGTATCAAGTCCTCTTTACTCCCATACGCCATAACCCACTTATCCGCGTTTAGGCTGTTGTCATCCCCGCAACATCGACAATAAGCAAACCATGAACATATTGCAACACCCTACAACGGGGTTCCCACACGTTTGCGCGAGACGAAGGGCACCGTAGAACAGCACCATAAATAAAATATACAACCATACCAACCAAGATCACGATTAACCCACAGAACAAAACGGATCTACTCAAACATCATAGGATAGCCAAATATCATTGGAAAATAATATATTGAGTTGAGCATCATGTTTAAGTAGAGATTACAGCAGGGAGAAGGGGTGTTACACCGCTGCATAGAGGGGGAGAGAGTTGGTGTTGACGGTAGCAAGATTATTGATGTAGATCGCCGTCACGATCCTTGCCGCGGCGGCACTCCGGTGCCACCGGGAGAGAGAGCCCCCCTCCTTCTTCTTCTTCCTTGGCCTCCCCCCTAGATGGGAGGAGAGTTCCCCTCTGGTCCATGGCCTCCATGGCGGCGGAGGGGCAGGAGCCCCTTCGAGATTGTATCTCCCTCTCTGTTCTCTTCTGTTTCGCCTGATCTGGCCGAAAACCGTTTCTTATATTCCCGGAGATCCGTAACTCTGATTACGCTGAGATTTTAACACGATTTTTTCCGGATATAAGCTTCCTTGCGCCCGAAGTAGAGCTCCAACCGACGTTCGAGGAGGGCACAACCCACCACCACGCGCCAGGGGCCTGGGGCGCGCCCTGGTGTCTTGCTGTATGGGCCTCCGTTTGGCGGTGATTTCAACTCCCAAAAATCACATATATTCCAAAATAATTCTCCGTAAAATTTTATTGCATTTGGACTTTGTTTGATATTGATTTTCTACGAGACAAAAACATGAAAAAAATAGGAATTGGCATTGGGCACTGGATCAATAGTTTAGTCCAATAAATCATATAAAATGTTGCCAAAATATGTGAAAGTTGTATAATATTGGCATGAAACAATCAAAAATTATAGATACGACAAAGACGTATCAGCATCCCCGAGCTTAATTCCTACTCGTCCTCGAGTAGGTAAATGATAAAAAAGATAATTTTTGATGTGGAATGCTACCTAGCATAAACTTGATCATATATCTAATCATGGCATGAATATTAAGACATAAGTGATTCAAAGAGTCTATAATTTGACATAGAGACATCAATACTCAGGCATCCCAACAAACAATCATGTCTTTAACATCAACGCTAAAGAAAGCTATCCCTACAAAATCATTTAGTCTTGTTATGCTCTGTCTTCTTAATAAAAGTATTTATCATGCACAACCCCGATGACAAGCCGAGAAATTGGTTTATACTTTTTAACGCGCTTCAGCTTTTTCAACCCTCACGCAATACATGAGCGCAAGCCATGGATATAGCAGTACGGGTGGAATAGAGTATGATGATAGGGGTAAATATAGAGAAGACAAAAGGTAAGAAAGTCTCACATCGACGCGGCTAACCAATGGGCTATGGATATGCCTCTTGATAACCCACAAATATAGGGGATCGCAACAGTTTTCGAGGGTAGAGTATTCAACCCAAATTTATAGATTCGACACAAGGGGAGCCCAAGAATATTTGAAGATATTAGCAGCTGAGTTGTTAATTCAACCACACATGGAGATTAATTATCTGCAGCAAAGTGATTAGTAGCAAAGTAGTTTGATAGTTTTGATAGTAGTGACAGCAGCAACGGTAACAGTAACAGTGATAGCAGTAATTTTGTAACAAGTGTAACAGTGATGATAGCAGTAGTAACTTAGCAGAAACAATATGGAAAAGTTCGTAGGCATTGGATCGGTGACTTGTTCGATGATATTCATCATGTGACAGTTATAACTTAGGTCGATACGACACTAGCT
This sequence comes from Triticum dicoccoides, assembly GCF_002162155.2. NCBI lineage: Eukaryota > Viridiplantae > Streptophyta > Magnoliopsida > Poales > Poaceae > Triticum > Triticum dicoccoides. The sequence continues at coordinate 141,026,516 of NC_041383.1, read as the reverse complement.
CCAGTTCATCGATATAATGTAGGCATGTATTCCGTAAATAGTCATGCGTGCTTTACTAAAAGAACTTGCATGACATCTTTTGTCCTACCCTCCCATGGTAGCGGGGTCCATATTGGAAACTAAGGGATATTAAGACCTCCTTTTAATAGAGAACTGGAACAAAGCATTAACACATAATGAATACATGAACTCCTCAAACTACGGTAATCACCGGAAGAAGTCCCGGTTATTGTTACTCCAGGGTTATCGGATCATAACACGTAGTAGGTGACCATAACTTGCAAGATCGGATCTAACACATCGATATAATGATGAATTCATAAACGGTTCAGATCTGAGTTCATGGTACCCGGGCCCAAAGTGACAAGCATTAAGCATGGCAAAGTCATAGCAACATCAATCTAAGAACATAATGGATACTAGGGATCAAGCCCTAACAAAACTAACTCGATTACATGATGAATCTCATCCAACTCCTCACCGACCGGCAAGCCTACGAAGGAATTACTCACTCCCGGTGGGGTGCATCATGGAATTTGCGATGGAGAAGGGTTGGTGATAACGAAGAACAAAGACCCCCCTCTCCGGAGCCCCAAACGGACTCTAGATCTGCCCTCCCGAGGAAGAACAGGGCTTGGTGGTGGCTCCATCTCGTGGATCTTGATAATTCTTTCTTCCTGATTTTTTCTCCGAAAATAGGAATTTATAGTGTCAGGGTTGAGGTCTGCGGGGCCACCAGGTGGGTGCAACCCACCTGGGCGCGCCAGGAGAGGGGGGCGCGCCCTGGTGGGTTGTGCCCACCCAGGGGCCCCTCTCCGGTGGATCTTGGCTCCAGAAATTCTCTTTTATTATATAAAAAATTCTCGCAAAGTTTCGTTCCATTGTGAGAACTTTTATTTCTACACAAAAACAACACCATGATAGTTCTGCTGAAAACAGCGTCAATCCGGGGTTAGTTTCATTCAAATCATGCAAATTAGATTCCAAAACAAGAGGAAAAGCGTGAGAAAAAGTAGATATGTTGGAGACGTATCAACTCCCCCAAGCTTAAACCTTTGCTTGTCCTCAAGCAATTCAGTTGATAAATTGAAAGTGACTTTTACGAACTCTTTTGCTCTTGTTTGCATAAATAAGCTTAAACAACACCCAGGTTTTCAGTCAACATTATAACTAACCATGTTAACAATAACTCTTAAAGATTATAATGACTCATATCAATGACATAATCAGCTAGCGAGCAATAATAAGAGATCTCAAACGGCAACACGTTGTCAAAATAACCATGATATAATATGACAACAGTGGTATTTTGCTAGCCCTTTTTGAGACCGCAAAACATAAATGCAGAGCACCTCCAAAGTCCAAGAGAGTAAACATTGCAATTCATGATAGAAAAGATCCAGTCATGATGCAACTAACATTAACTACACTCAATGCATAAATCATGACAGTTGTGCTTTGCTCAGTTTCTGGCGCTTGTTTTTAGAAGGTGGTGACACAACATAAAATTAAATAGATAGTCCCTTCGCAGAGGGAAGTAGTGATTCGCAGAGGTGCAAATGAACCAACCACTGGAACGGTCGTCGGGAGTGGAGTTCAGACTTGGAAACTCACAGCCGCACGGGCCAAGAGCCCATGTCTTCGTCATCTTGTGCTGGGCTTTGGTAAAGCCATGAACGCATGGCGTCTTGGAGAGTGGCAGCCATTTGGAGCTCTTTGTCTAAATAAAAGCCATTTGGAGCTCTGCCTTTCCCTAAAAAAGAATACCTTTGCCATTAGGAAAGGCAGAGTACAATTTATTTTTTGTCTATTTCACGAAAAGGCCAAAGTCATACCCCCTCCATGTATCAAGTTTAGTATAATTTTATACTAAAGTTAGTAGAAAGTTGAGACACTTATTTTGGGACGGAGGAAGTATTAAGTAGTAGCAGAAAGCCAGAAACTTTACAAAAGCACACTTGTAGAAATAAAAAAGAATACATTTAAATTCTTGGGAGTGTCAAAGTCCTCTTCCTCCCACATCCATCGGCGGCACATCATGAGCAAAGCTCGTTGTCGTCTCTATGTCTTCGTCTCCGTCTCAGTGGAGCAAACCTGTTTAAACCTTGGAGCTTGTAAAAGCAGCGGTCGAGAAGTCGTCGACATAGACCAGAAGATGTTGACGGTCACGATCCGCATAGCAAATCGCCGCCCTGAAGAAGAAAACAACGAAGAGAGCCTGTAGAACTCCAGTCCTGGACATACGGAGTCGGCGAACACAAACCTCTCATGCTTTCCGACGAGACTAAGACTGACCAAGCTTCGTCGATCAGAACTGGAGCCAGAGGACCAAGACATATAATCATCCGCAAGGCAGCATGACCAAGACAACGCTGCAGAAAAAACACCGGCCCTGAAGAACAAGATCTAAGAACACACCAACACCATCTTTCATAGCCTCCCGGTGATACAAGGAAGTATCACAAGAAAGAGGACGAGGCAGAGTACAATTGCAAGTTTTGATTTCCTATTATGACCTATAGAAATCCATTAATAAACTGATAATAAATTAGACAAAAAAACATTCGGTTACAAAAAGAATTACAAGAGTTGGACATTTTTATAAAAAACATGTGAAGTAATTTCCACACTGAACTCACAATAAACAAATGAATGAGATAAGAGTAAACAAACAAATGAAAGTAAAATTTCTCGTATTTAGCAACCTGGAACTCTTGAATTCCCATTACTTTGGCGTAGGACATGTGGTCAGCTTGAAAATCCAACATTTAAGAGTTTTTCACATGAGCGAGAACGAGAAAACATTGCGGGTCGTGGACATAACTCTGCATTGACGTTGTTTTCGCGCACCAGATGATGTCCCGCCAATGCCGGCATCGAAGAAGCCCTTTCTGCATTGACATGTCGTTAATATCGGGTAGCTACCTACACCAAAACATTCTCACTTGGTGGAGGTTGATGTTTTTGTTGGTCTTAGTGCGGACATCCATCTCGAGAAAAGCCGCCCCTCATGCGTAAAGAAAAAGATTGTAATGTTACTAATCAAATTTGAGTACACACCCCATCACAAAATCTTGACCCCGCAACTGCCGTCGTCCTCTGGGCGGCTCGGGCGGATCCTGATCCCCTTTTTCCGGCCGCGCTCTCCGGGCGCCCTCTCCTCGCCGCCGCCTGTCGGCGCCACCGGGCTTGCGTGCGCGGCCGACGGCGGCGGTGGGGCCTCGTTCCTGTGGCGTTTAGGCAGTGCTTTGGTGGCGTACGAGCAGTGATCAGATGCCGTGAAGGTGGAGCTTGCAGCGACGACGCCGGATCGGGATTGGGCGGCGACCTCGGAGGTTTTCCGTGTCCCTTCCCTGAAGGCGCAGATGCATCACGCGAGAGAGATGCGGGAGATACAGCCGCCATGAAGACGAGATCTTGGGGTGCCAACGCAAGGGTGCAGCGGGTTTAGGCGGTGGCCAGCCTACAGGTCGCAACCGTCGCCCAAGCTGCCCGTCGGGAGGTGGCGGCCATGGTGGTCTTCCGCTCCGACTCAAGGCTGGAGGCGCCATGGATCTTGCCATATGCTGTTTATGGCACTGCCTTAGACCCAAGTGGTTGTGGCAGCGGCTAGACAGTGTGGCCTGCGGTATCGACCTTTTGATTCGGCGACAACGGCAATTTCCTGCGTCACATATGGTTTGCGATGAGGACGACAGAGCTAGTAGCAGTGGGCGGTGGTGTTGTCTGATGCAGATCAGCCATTGACTGCTACTTGTGAGGACGGTACACGGTCTTCGAAGCATCCCGGAGTCGGGATTTTGGCCATGCCGGTGTCATTCCTCTCCGTCAAATACTTTGTCGTGTTGTCGCGACCAGCTCTCACCATGGCTCCTCAACACGTCATCAAGACCATGGGCGTATGCAGCTGCTGGGATCGAGGCAAGTGGAGGAGACAACATAAAATGACTTCGATTGGATGGTCTCGAGCTCCATGGTGAAAACCATAGGTCTGACCCTTGGTTATACCAGACAATGGCGACGTTCTTCGCGTCGTTACCTTGATGAAGGCATTGTTTGGAGTTTATTCGGACTTGATCTTCAGGGTGAAAACCCACGGTCTAACCTCTGTGGTTGGATCGGGCGACGGCAGCGCTTGCGTGTCGTTCTCTTCCCGAAGGCATCGCTTTTGGAGAATCTTCATCGTAGTTATCATGCTGTCAAGAGATGGTTGGTGCGGATGGTCATTGGTGTATGTCATCAATCGTTGTTTTCATTGCTTACGGGATTTTTTTCCTTCTTTTGTCTCCGCCTATGCATAGTTTCGGTCTTTAATAACTTTGCTATTTGCCGGCGTGGTACTTTGTGTGCGTGTGTTAGTGTTGGCTGTGTGCATCTTTGATATGCAGAGGCAGGGTGTGTACTCACTATAATTGTATCCCTCGATGCTATATCTTGAGTCAATAAAGAACACCCTTTGTCGAAAAAAAAACTAATCAAATTCGAGTCAGCACAAACTTGAATTAATACAGTTTATACTTAACTTTTATAATTCAATATAACTTATTTTTATGATTGTGTAGTATTAACAAGTATAGTTTACTTAGTTGATGTAGTTACACATATTAAACTATTAATTAATATTATATGTAGCAATATTTGTTATACAACTGTAATAATATCAATTGCAAAGCCATTTGCGTTTTGCTCAAGTTAAACCGATTTTGAAAAACAAAAAATATCCATAATTTATTTTTGGCAATGCACATTATATAGTGTGAATCGTGTGTTTGGTGTGTGTGGGTGTGGGTGTGGGTGTGGGTGTGTGTTAATATTTCTAAAATTTAAATATCATGGTAGAGATATTTTAAACATATGGTTAAACTTTCTTTATTGTAGTTTCACATATATGATTAGGTAGCATCTTTTTATCGAAGCTTCCAGACCGGTAGAGTTGGTTTTTGTGGCGTTGTTTTTGTGGTCTATTGAAATCCAATACTTAAGGAATCTGTCATATGAGGGGATACCTTAAAAAAATCTTCTCGCATTGGAAAGGGCATCTCCCCGACCATGGCTGAGAGGATCCATTGTCACTGTCATGAAAACTAAGACCCAGGATCGACATGACACAAACCCCACATCTTGATCGACACCAGCTAGAGGCAAGGCCCTCAAGTTAAAGGAGAAGGATGGCAATCATTTTGCAACACATTGTTGTCGTTGTCATAGTCGAGGAACAATGTAAACAAAGAAGAAACCTAGAACTAGTGTATCCTTCCCTATCCCTTGACGGCTAGGGCAAACTCTTCCCTCCAGATTTCGTCAGTGAGCCCGTGGATTTTCCTCCCTTTGCCTGCCGCTCCGACAGCCGGTGGAGGGGAGGGGAATCCCGGTGCCTCTGCCCCAGTTAGTAGTTTAGGTTAGAATTTTTTTAGTACTCGCAGGTGCTATGCTTGGGTGGATGGCGACACTTCTTCTTTGAGTTTGTCTTTTAGGCTCCGATCCTACTCGAGTACGTCCTTCTGGACGTAGATGATGGAGCTCTGGCGTAGGTTACCGTCGTCTCTTTGAAGAGGTGGCATTAGGGTTTTTTTGTTGTATGGCGATATTTGCTGTCATGTGCTTCAAATTATTCAATGGTCCAGCCACACGGCTCCAGCGTGTTGTGTCTTGCCGTACCTTTAATTAATATGAAGGTCACAACTCTTTCTTTAATTTCTCCCACCCGGCTATAAATTGTTTCAAGCAAACATGCACATGTATCGGGTCGGGTCTGGTTTACAAAAGCTCATTCTCAAATAGGCTTGAGCCTGGCCTGAAGCCCGAAAAGAGCTTTGTTCTCAAGTCCAAGCATGGCCCGAGACCCCATTTTTTTTTTCTCAAGCCTGAAGTACGGAGGCTAAGTTTTAGTACTTAAGCGTGAAAGCCCGTTCAAACGTTGATTTTCGGTACTTAAGCGTGAAAGCCCACCCCAAAAAATGACTTTTAGTCCTTAAGCGTGAAAACCGACCTAAAAGCCCCAAAACTAGAAGCCCAAGCTCGACTCGATGACAATATGCTGAACAAGGAAAGTATGGCCCGCACGCTGTTTTTCAATACTTAAGTACGAAAGCCCGGTCCAAAACCTTAAAAATAGAAGTCCGAGTATGGGCGAACTGTCTTTTAGCTGCAAAAACAACCTTCGAGCCTAGCCTGAGAGGCAAGCACAACTCGGTCACACCCTTTTTTAGCCGAGCTCGGGTCTTATCATCTGGTTGGACTTCTCATGCCCAGGGCTAGTGTCATGAATGGGTTGATTCTGAAACAAAGAGAAAGAAACATAATTACTCTTGAAGCAAAATGTTTTGTTTGTTGATGACTGCCAGATGCTTGTATTTTCTATTTGGTGCTTAACGTGTCAAATAGCACCCACGAGTCGAAGCTTTCACTCTGTTTAGATGGGTCGGCCCATGTAGGACTTCTCTTTGCACTGGTTTTAGGTTGTTCCAAGAAGTTTTCAGAAGTTCTTCTTTTTCCATTTTTTTTATTTTTGTTTTATTTTTTCTTTTTAAGATTCGTCAAATATTTTTTCAAATTCCCGGCCACTTTTAAATCCGTGCATAATTTTTAAATTTGTGAACATTTTTCAAATTCATAATTTCATTTTATAATGCATAGACGTTTTACAATTTTTTAAGAATTTTTTCAAATCCACTAACGTTTTAGAATTTGTGAACATTTAGTTTTTTTTCTGAATTAACAAAAGATTTTTCTAATTTGCCAACAATTTTTTAAATTGTCATTTTCTAAAACTCAGGCACATTTACAAATCCATTAATATATGTTAAATTGTGAACATTTCTTAATCCCATGAATATTTTTAAATATATGATATTTTTATATTTATCTTTTTGAAATTTCATGATTTTTTAAAGGTTGAACATATGAGATTTTTAATCTATTAAAAATAGATTTTTTTTGCCTAAACTAGTACGATGTGCTACTGACGAAGTAAGCTTGTCAACGCTGGGAGAGCTAGCGAAAAGCGGCTCTGAGAGCTATACTTCAAACAGAGAAAACGACTGTGAGAGATATCTAGGTAGAGGGCCGTTAGGGCCTGTGTGAGTGCCAACTACCGCGGTTTTAAGACGAGAGTGAGAGATCCTTTTTTTTGAGAATCTCACAAAGCTTTATTACTGAGTCATAATATTCATAGGTACAAAACGAAGATCGCCGGGTTGTCCTAGCCAAGTGTGTCGGCCAAACCCTAAAGATAACGCATGCTTTGCGAGATTATGGGCCTCCGTATTGGAGGTCCTATACTCATGAGCAAACGAACATGAAATAAAGGTAGTTGCTCTATCCTTGATTTCTTCGACAATGGCTCCAAATTCTGCTGAGCTTCCCTGTCTGATTGCATCTACCACCACCTTGCAATCGGAGGCAACAAGTAAATGGTTGATATAGAGATCTTCTGAAAGTGTTAATGCCTCCCGAACAGCTAGTGCTTCTAGCACCTGGGGGTTGTGTGCAGTCCTCTGAAAACAAGAGCTGACGCTCCCATGAACAAACCTCTCTCATCCCTGCAAACCACACCATCTGCGCCAAATGTACCCGGGCGTGACACGGCCGCGTCCACATTGAGTTTGTAGTAATCTGTTGGTGGTGGAATCCACGTGCGGGGTCGTGGTACTGCTATCCCATGTGCTTCCTCCTTCTTCTTCAAAAACTCTATGTCTGATAAGTAAGCTTTGATGAAGTTGTCAATGGCAAACGGAGTCTGGTATATATCCTCATGTATAGCTTTCCGTCTTGCACTCCAAATCGCCCATAAAGTAACAATCATCAACTGAAATTGCTCCGGTGGAAGAGATTCATTCATGGCAAAGAGCCACAGCCGTGCATCAGGTTCTGAGGTTGCACTTGCCGAGATGGTGCTCACCCACCCGGTCTGTTGGGCCGGCTCATCAAGCACAAGTGACCGCTTGATCGATTACTAGACCAGCAGCTCGCTCGATGCTGCTTCGCTCGGTCGACTGTTTGACCTTGACCATTGACATTGCAAAAAAATTAACCAAGTTCATGAATGTGAAAAAATCAGGAATAATTTCATGAATTTTTTTAAAAAATTGCGCATTAAAAAAGTTCATGAATTTGGAAAAAATATCCATGAATCTCAAAAAGTTCATCAATTTGAAAGGCAAAACACAAATTTGAAGAACATTGTGCATTAGAAGTCCATAAAATTCGAAATGTTCAGAAATTTTAAAAAATCTCATGAATTTGGATTAAAAAAATTCACGAAGGTGAAAAAATTTCGTGCATTAGAAATAGTTTGCGAATTTGAAAAATGTCCATCAATTTAAAAAAATCATGAATTTGACACAAATTTCGTGAATTTGGAAAAAAAATGGCAAGCATGAAGAAAATGAAGAAACTAAAGAAGAAAAGAAAATAAAAGCGGAAAAAAAGGAAAGGAAAATAAAAAATAAAAAGATAGAGCCGAAAGGGAAACCAAAAAAACATGAGCGGAACATTCTGGAATGTTCACAAAACTGGGTGGAAGAGATGCTAGACACTATCTCCTACATGTGTTGGCCAAGTATGTAAGGTACGCTGGGGTGTACCTTGCAGTTCCCGGGCAATATCAGCACAAAGATTTTGAAGGCAAGATATTTGCCTTCATCTGGTTTTCTAGAGGCACAACTAGGCAACCAACCCTCTTAGATTTGGAGTGCTAGGGAATCAGGGAAATGAGGTATTCACAAACGGTTTGATCCGTCGAGTTGAAGATGGCAAACACAATGACATTTGGCAGGAGAACTGGATACCTAGAGCACACGACATGTGGCATATCGCTTGCTTGGTTGCTGATCGCCCACAAATGGCTAGCGTGCTGATTGTCGAGATTGCAGCAAGGTGGTACGAGCAAAAGGTCAGGGAAGTATTTCTGCCTTTTTGACGTATGTTTGATCCTAAATATTCCTCTAAGTACACGTCAGAAGGATGATTTCTGGGCGTGGGGGCATGACAAGAAAGGAGTTTTTTCAGTACGATCGGCCTATAAAATGCTGGTGACAACCAAAATTAGTAGAGAAGCATGGCTTCAGGGTCATGCTGACAATTCCGACAATGGAAGAGAACAGAAGAGTTGGACCAAAGTTTGGAAAACTAATGTCCTATCCAAACTAAAGGTGTCCTTATGGAGATTAGCTCGATGCTCTTTGCCTACAAATGATGTCAGGAATCATAGAAATATGTCGATGGCATCTTGTTGTGATATATGTGGCAACGAAGACTAGTAGATGCATTCATTGTTACTTTGCACTATGGTGCAATGTGTGTGGTCTCTGTAAAATCATGAGTTAGTGGAGCACATGTCGTCATCAGCTGAGTCTAATGCAAAAAAGGTTGGCTTTTTTCCATGATGGATTCACTATCGCATGCATAATTTACTAATATGATGGTGACCCTCTGGGCTATATGGACTTCTCGTCGGAAATTAATTCATGAAGGTGGTCATCAAAGCCCTGTGTCAACACATATGTTCACCAAGAGATTTCTCCCAGACCTTGAGTTGGCGATGCCACCTAAATCCTAGCAAAACATTAGGATGATCCCTGCTTAGCCACAAAGATGGATCTCGCCTTCAACTAGTGTGTTTAAGATAAATTTCGATGGGGCTATTAGTGAGCCGAACCAAATTGGTGTTATCAGCTCAGTATGCCATGATATAGGGTCACCAACTCTAGTTCCTCATGGAATGACAAATCCTACAGTGCTTGAAACGCTTGCTTGCCATGAGGCACTCTCACTTGCTAAAGATCTTCTTCAAAATATGTGGATCGCATCTGATTTCCAGGGAGCTGTCATGGACATTTACAATGACACGGGTGGTGTTGGGGAACGTAGTAATTTCAAAAAATTTCCTACGCACACGCAAGATCATGGTGATGGTATAGCAACGAGAGGGGAGAGTGTTCGTCCACGTACCATCGTAGACCGTAAGCGGAAGCATTAGCCCAACGCGGTTGATGTAGTCGTACGTCTTCACGATCCGACCGATCCAAGCACCGAACGTACGGAGCCTCCGAGTTCAGCACACGTTCAGCTCGATGACGATCTCCGGACCTCCGATCCAGCAAAGGATTCGAAGATGAGTTCCGTCAGCACGACGGCGTGGTGATGATGATGATGTTCTACCGGCGCAGGGCTTCGCCTAAACTCCGCGACGATATGACCAAGGTGGAATATGGTGGAAGGGGGCACCGCACACGGCTAAGGAACGATCCGTAAATCAACTTGTGTGTCTTTGGGGTGCCCCCCGCCCCCGTATATAAAGGAGCCAGGGGGGAGGAGGCGGCCGGCCTAGGGGGCGCGCCAAGGGGGGGAGTCCTACTCCCACCGGGAGTAGGACTCCCTCTTTCCTAGTAGGATTAGGAGAAGGGGGGAAAGAGGAGGAAGAGGGGAAGGAAAGGGGGGGCGCCGCCCCCCTTCCCTTGTCCTATTCGGACTAGGAGAGGGAGGGGCGTGTGGCCCCCTCCTGGCTCCTTCCCACTTCTCCCTCTTGGCCCATGTAGGCCCATTAACCCCCGGGGGGGTTCCGGTAACCTCCCGGTACTCCGGTAAAATGCCAATTTCACCCGGAACCATTCCGATGTCCAAACATAGGCTTCCAATATATCAATCTTTATGTCTCGACCATTCCGAGACTCCTCGTCATGTCCGTGATCACATCCGGGACTCCGAACAAACTTCGGTACATCAAAACTTATAAACTCATAATAAAATTGTCATCGAAACGTTAAGCGTGCGGACCCTACGGGTTCGAGAACTATGTAGACATGACCTAAAACCATTCTCGGTCAATAACCAATAGCGGGACCTAGATGCCCATATTGGTTCCTACATATTCTACGAAGATCTTTATCGGTCAAACCGCATAACAACATACGTTGTTCCCTTTGTCATCGGTATGTTACTTGCCCGAGATTTGATCGTCGGTATCCAATACCTAGTTCAATCTCGTTACCGACAAGTCTCTTTACTCGTTCTGTAATACGTCATCTCATAACTAACTCATTAGTTATAATGCTTGCAAGGCTTAAGTGATGAGTATTACCGAGAGGGCCCAGAGATACCTCTCCGACAATCGGAGTGACAAAACCTAATCTCGAAATACGCCAACTCAACATGTACCTTCGGAGACACCTGTAGTACTCCTTTATAATCACCCAGTTACGTTGTGACGTTGGTAGTACCCAAAGTGTTCCTCCGGTAAACGGGAGTTGCATAATTCTCATAGTTACAGGAACATGTATAGGTCATGAAGAAACAATAGCAGAATACTAAACGATCAAGTGCTAAGCTAACGGGATGGGTCATGTCAATCACATCATTCTCCTAATGATGTGATCTCATTAATCAAATGACAACACATGTCTATGGTTAGGAAACATAACCATCTTTGATCAATGAGCTAGTCAAGTAGAGGCATACTAGTGATTATATGTTTGTCTATGTATTCACACATGTATCATGTTTCCGGTTAATACAATTCTAGCATGAATAATAAACATTTATCATGATATGAGGAAATAAATAATAACTTTATTATTGCCTCTAGGGCATATTTCCTTCAGGTGGAATCCTGGCTCGGTGGTAAAATAAATCAAAGACATAATGACGGATTTTTCTTCTGCTACTTTTGTGCATGAAGGATGTCTATCCAATATGAAAGCAAACAATCTAAACATGCTTTACATCTAGCTAAGGGTCGATTTGTGGCTTATAAACCCTCATGATACTTTAACCATTCTTGTAAATTTGAGTTTTGAATAAAGTAAAGCATGCTTCTCTACTACTAGGTAAATCATGAAGCAAAACATTGTTGTTCAATTTTTTCTTGATGAAGCAAGATGGTCTGCATTTTAAAAGAATATAAAAATAGGGATGGTTAAAAAATTGGCTCATGTTTTATATGATGGTTAAAACAATGTTAAATAAGATTATTTTGTGCTCGTTTCGGATATTAATCCAATTAGGCTTCGCGGTATATGAATGCACAACCTTTTTGAGAGAGCCAAAAGAGAAAATGGAAAACTATTACATATGTCTATCTATCCAAACAACATAAATCTAGACTTCTGTCTTGCCAAAACTTCTTCTTATTACGTTCATTTTCTTCCAATTGTTTACATGTCACCTCTTTGTTGGTTGTTATTTGGTGTCAACGCCATTAGAAAAGAGTAATGCCTCAAACAAGGTAGTTATGAGTGAAGGAAATATGCCCTAGAGGCAATAATAAAGTTATTATTTATTTCCTCATATCATGATAAATGTTTATTATTCATGCTAGAATTGTATTAACCGGAAACATGATACATGTGTGAATACATAGACAAACTTAATGTCACTAGTATGCCTCTACTTGACTAGCTCATTAATCAAAGATGGTTATGTTTCCTAACCATAGACATGAGTTGTCATTTGATTAACGGGATCACATCATTAGGAGAATGATGTGATTGACATGACCCATTCTGTTAGCTTAGCACTTGATCGTTTAGTATGTTGCTATTGCTTTCTTCATGACTTATACATGTTCCTACAACTATGAGATTATGCAACTCCCTTTTACCGGAGGAACACTTTGTGTGCTACCAAACATCACAACATAACTGGGTGATTATAAAGGAGCTCTACAGGTGTCTTCAAAAGTACATGTTGAGTTGGCGTATTTCGAGATTAGGTTTTGTCACTCCGATTGTCGGAGAGGTATCTCTGGGCCCTCTCGATAATGCACATCACTATAAGCCTTGCAAGCAATGTAGCTAATGAGTTCGTTACAGAATGATGCATTACGTAACGAGTAAAGAGACTTGCCAGTAACGAGATTGAACTAGGTATTGGGATACCGACGATCAAATCTTGGGCAAGTAGCATACCGATGACAAAGGGAACAACGTATGTTGTTATGCGGTTTGACCGATAAAGATCTTCGTAGAATATGTAGGAGCCAATAAGAGCATCCAGGTTCCGCTATTGGTTATTGACCGGAAACGAGTCTCGGTCATGTCTACATAGTTCTCGAACCCGTAGGGTCCGCACGCTTAAGGTTTCAATGACAGTTATATTATGAGTTTATGAGTTTTGATGTACTGAAGGTTGTTCGGAGTCCCGAATGTGATTACGGACATGACGAGGAGTCTCGAAATGGTCGAGACATGAAGATTGATATATTGGAAGCCTATATTTGGATATCGGAAGTGTTCCGGGTGAAATCGGGATTTTACCGGAGTATCGAGAGGTTACCGGAACCCCTCGGGGGCTTAATGGGCCTACATGGGCCTTAGTGGAAATAGAGGGCAGCAAGGGGAGTGTGGGGCGCGCGCCCCCAAGGCCCAAACCGAATTGGTTTAGGGTAAGGGGGGCCAGCCCCCCTCTTTCCTTCTCCTCCTCTCCCTTTCCTTCCCCCTCTCCTAGTCCAACAAGGAAGGAGGGAGTCCTACTCCCGGTGGGAGTAGGACTCCCCATGGCGCACCCCCTCCTAGGCCGGCCTCCCCCTCCCCCCTTGCTCCTTTATATACGGGGGCAGGAGGGCACCTCTAGAAACAACAATTGATCTCTTGATCTCTTAGCCGTGTGTGGTGCCCCCCTCCACCTTAGTCCTCGATAATATTGTAGCGGTGCTTAGGCGAAGCCCTGCGACGGTAGTGTTGGGGAACGTAGTAATTTCAAAAAAAAAATCCTACGCACACGCAAGATCATGATGATGGCATAGAAACGAGAGGGGAGAGTATTATCCACGTACCCTCGTAGACCGTAAGCGGAAGCGTTATGACAACGCGGTTGATGTAGTCGTACATCTTCACGATCCGACCGATCCAAGTACCGAACGTACGGCACCTCCGAGTCCAGCACACGTTCAGCTCGATGACGATCCCCGGACTCCGATCCAGCAGGGTGTCGGGGATGAGTTCCGTCAGCACGACGGCGTGGTGACGATGATGATGTTCTACCAACGCAGGGCTTCGCCTAAGCACCGCAACGATATGACCGAGGTGGAATATGGTGGAGGGGGGCACGACACAAGGCTAAGGAACGATCACGAAGATCAACTTGTGTGTCATGGGGTGCCCCCTGCCCCCGTATATAAAGGAGCAAGGGGGAGGGGGTGGCCGGCCTAGGAGGAGGCGCGCCAAGGGGAGTCCTACTCCCACCGGGAGTAGGATTCCTTCTTTCCTAGTCCAACTAGGAGAAGGGGGGAAAGAACGGAAGTGGAGAAGGAAGGGAGAGGGGGGCCGCGCCCCAAACCCTTTGTCCAATTCGGACTGGGCTTGGGAGGGGCGCGCGCCACCTCCTGTCTCCTTCCCACTAAGGCCCATTAAGGCCCAATACTCTTCCCCGTATTGCCGTAACTCCCCGGTACTCCGAAAAATACCCGAATCACTCGGAACCTTTCCGAACTCCGAATATAGTCGTCCAATATATCGATCTTTACGTCTCGACCATTTCGAGACTCCTCGTCATGTCCCCGATCTCATCCGGGACTCCGAACTCCTTCGGTACATCAAAACTCATAAACTCATAATAAAACTGTCATCGAAACCTTAAGCGTGCGGACCCTACGGGTTCGAGAACTATGTAGACATGACCTAGAACTATTCTTGGTCAATAACCAATAGCGGGACCTGGATGCCCATATTGGCTCCCACATATTCTACGAAGATGTTTATCGGTCAAACCGCATAACAACATATGTTGTTCCCTTTGTCATCGGTATGTTACTTGCCGAGATTCGATCGTCGGTATCCAATACCTAGTTCAATCTCGTTACCGGCAAGTCTCTTTACTCGTTCCGTAATACATCATCTTATAACTAACTCAGTAGTTACAATGCTTGCAAGGCTTAGGTGATGAGTATTACCGAGAGGGCCCAGAGATACCTCTCCGATAATCAGAGTGACAAAACCTAATCTCGAATTATGCCAACCCAACATGTACCTTCGGAAACACCTGTAGAGCACCTTTATAATCACCCAGTTACGTTGTGACGTTTGGTAGCACACAAAGTGTTATTCCGGTAAACGGGAGTTGCACAATCTCATAGTTACAGGAACATGTATAAGTCATGAAGAAAGCAATAGCAACATACTAAACGATCAAGTGCTAAGCTAACGGAATGGGTCAAGTCAATCACATCATTCTCCTAATGATGTGATCCCGTTTAATCAAATGACAACTCATGTCTATGGCTAGGAAACTTAACCATCTTTGATTCACGAGCTAGTCAAGTAGAGGCATACTAGTGACACTATGTTTGTCTATGTATTCACACATGTATTATGTTTCCGGTTAATACAATTCTAGCATGAATAATAAACATTTATCATGAAATAAGGAAATAAATAATAACTTTATTATTGCCACTAGGGCATATTTCCTTCAGGTAGAACATCAAGATCGTTACCACGCTGTCGTGCTGACGGAACTCTCCCTCGACACTCTGCTGGATCAGAGTACGGGGGACGTCATCGAGCCGAACGTGTGCTAGAACTCGGAGGTGCCGTAGTTTTGGTGCTTGATCGGTCGGGCCGTGAAGACGTACGACTACATCAACCGCGTTGTTCTAACGCTTCCTCTTTCGGTCTACGAGGGTACATGGACACACTCTCCCCTCTCGTTGCTATGCATCACCATGATCTTGCGTGTGTGCGTAGGTTTTTTTTTGAAATTACTACGTTCCCCAACAGTGGTATCAGAGCCTGGTATTACGCATAGATGTTATATGCACGAGTAGAACACAAGTGAGTTGTGGGCGATACAAGTCATACTGCTTACCAGCATGTCATACTTTGGTTCGACAGTATTGTTACATGAAGCGGCCCGGACCGACATTACGCGTACGCTTACGCGAGACTGGTTCTACCGACGTGCTTTGCACACAGGTGGCTGGCGGGTGTCAGTTTCTCCAACTTTAGTTGAACCAAGTGTGGCTATGCTCGGTCCTTGCGAAGGTTAAAACAACACTAACTTGACGAACTATCATTGTGATTTTGATGCGTAGGTAAGAACGTTTTTGCTCAGCCCGTAGCAGCCACGTAAAATTTGCAACAACAAAGTAGAGGATGTCTAACTTGTTTTTGCAGGGCATGTTGTGATGTGATATGGTCAAGACGTGATGTTATATTTTATTGTATGAGATGATCATGTTTTGTAACTGAGTTATCGGCAACTGGCAGGAGCCATATGGTTGTCGCTTTATTGTATGAAATGCAAGCGCCTTGTAATTGCTTTACTTTATCACTAAGCGGTAGCGATAGTCGTAGAAGCAATAGATGGGAAAACGACAACGATGCTATGATGGAGATCAAGGTATCGCACCGGTGACGATGTTGATCACGACGGTGCTTCGGAGATGGAGATCACAAGCACAAGATGATGATGGCCATATCATATCACTTATATTGATTGCATGTGATGTTTATCCTTTATGCATCTTATCTTGCTTTGACTGACGGTAGCATTTTAAGATGATCTCTCACTAATTATCAAAAAGTGTTCTCCCTGAGTATGCACCATTGCGAAAGTTCTTCGTGCTGAGACACCACGTGATGATCGGGTATGATAGGCTCTACGTTCAAATACAACGGGTGCAAAACAGTTGGACATGCGGAATACTCAGGTTAAACTTGACGAGCCTAGCATATACAGATATGGCCTCGGAACACGGAGACCGAAAGGTCGAACGTGAATCATATAGTAGATATGATCAACATAGTGATGTTCACCATTGAAAACTACTCCATCTCACGTGATGATCGGACATGGTTTAGTTGATTTGGATCACGTGATCACTTAGATGACTAGAGAGATGTCTATCTAAGTGGGAGTTCTTTAGTAATATGATTAATTGAACTTAAATTTATCATGAACTTAGTACCTGATAGTATTTTGCTTGTCTATGTTTGTTGTAGATAGATGGCTCGTGTTGTTGTTCCGTTGAATTTTAATGCGTTCCTTGAGAAAGCTAAGTTGAAAGATGATGGTAGCAATTACACGGACTGGGTCCGTAACTTGAGGATTATCCTCGTTGCTGCACAGAAGAATTACGTCCTGGAAGCACCGCTGGGTGCCAGGCCTGCTGCAGATGCAACTGGCGATGTTAAGAACGTATGGCAGAGCAAAACTGATGACTACTCGATAGTTCAGTGTGCCATGCTTTACGGCTTAGAGCCGGGACTTCAACGACGTTTTGAACGTCATGGAGCATATGAGATGTTCGAGGAGTTGAAGTTAATATTTCAAGCAAATGCCCGGATTGAGAGATATGAAGTCTCCAATAAGTTCTATAGCCGCAAGATGGAGGAGAATAGTTCTGTCAGTGAACATATACTCAAAATGTCTGGGTATAATAATCCCTTGATTCAACTGGGAGTTAATCTTCCTGATGATAGTGTCATTGACAGAATTCTTCAATCACTGCCACCAAGCTACAAGAGCTTCGTGATGAACTATAATATGTAAGGGATGGACAAGACTATTCCCGAGCTCTTCGCAATGCTAAAGGCTGCGGAGGTAGAAATCAAGAAGGAGCATCAAGTGTTGATGGTCAATAAGACCACCAGTTTCAAGAAAAAGGGCAAAGGGAAGAAGAAGGGAAACTTCAAGAAGAACATCAAACAAGTGCTGCTCAAGAGAAGAAACCCAAATCTGGGCCTAAGGCTGAGACTGAGTGCTTCTACTGCAAGCAGACTGGTCACTGGAAGCGGAACTGCCCCAAGTATTTGGCGGATAAGAAGGATGGCAAGATGAACAAAGGTATATGTGATATACATGTTATTGATGTGTACCTTACTAATGCTCGCAGTAGCACCTAGGTATTTGATACTGGTTCTGTTGCTAATATTTGCAACTCGAAACAGGGACTACGGATTAAGCGAAGATTGGCTAAGGACGAGGTGACGATGCGCGTGGGAAATGGTTCCAAAGTCAATGTGATCGCGGTCGGCACGCTACCTCTACATCTACCTTCAGGATTAGTTTTAGACCTGAATAATTCTTATTTGGTGCCAGCGTTGAGCATGAACATTATATCTGGATCTTGTTTGATGCGAGACGGTTATTCATTCAAATCAGAGAATAATGGTTGTTCTATTTATATGAGTAATATCTTTTATGGTCATGCACCCTTGAAGAGTGGTCTATTTTTATTAAATCTCGATAGTAGTGATACACATATTCATAATGTTGAAGCCAAAAGATGCAGAGTTAATAATGATAGTGCAACTTATTTGTGGCACTGCCGTTTGGGTCATATTGGTGTAAAGCGCATGAAGAAACTCCATACTGATGGACTTATGGAATCACTTGATTATGAATCACTTGGTACTTGCGAACCGTGCCTCATGGGCAAGATGACTAAAACACAGTTCTCCAGAACTATGGAGCGAGCAAATGATTTGTTGGAAATCATACATACTAATGTGTGTGGTTCAATGAATGTTGAGGCTCGCGGCGGGTATCGTTATTTTCTCACCTTCATATATGATTTGAGCAGATATGGGTATATCTACTTAATGAAACACAAGTCTGAAATATTTGAAAAGTTCAAAGAATTTCAGAGTGAAGTGGAAAATCATCGTAACAAGAAAATAAAATTTCTACGATCCAATCGTGGAGGAGAATATTTGAGTTACGAGTTTGGTTTACATTTAAAACAATGCGGAATAGTTTCGCAACTCACGCCACCCGGAACACCACAGCGTAATGGTGTGTCCGAATGTCGTAATCGTACTTTACTGGATATGGTGTGATCTATGATGTCTCTTACTGATTTACCGCTATCGTTTTGGGGTTATGCTTTAGAGATGGCCGCATTCACGTTAAATAGGGCACCATCAAAATCCGTTGAGACGATGCCTTATGAACTGTGGTTTGGCAAGAAACCAAAGTTGTCATTTCTTAAAGTTTGGGGCTGCGATTCTTATGTGAAGAAACTGCAACCAGATAAGCTCGAACCCAAATCGGATAAATGTGTCTTCATAGGATACCCAAAAGAGACTATTGGGTACACTTCTATCACAGATCTGAAGGCAAGACTTTTGTTGCTAAATTCAGATCCTTTCTAGAGAAGGAGTTTCTCTCAAAAGAAGTGAGTGGGAGGAAAGTAGAACTTGATGAGGTAACTGTACCTGCTCCCTTATTGGAAAGTAGTTCATCACAAGAACCGGTTCCTGTGACAACTACACCAATTAGTGAGGAAGCTAATGATATTGATCATGAAACTTTAGATCAAGTTACTACCGAACCTCATAGGTCAACCAAAGTAAGATGCGCACCAGAGTGGTACGGTAATCCTATTCTGGAAGTCGTGTTACTTGACCATGACGAACCTACGAACTATGAGGAAGCGATGATGAGCCCAGATTTCGCAAAATGGCTTGAGGCCATGAAATCTGAGATGGGATCCATGTATGAGAACAAAGTATGGACTTTGGTTGACTTGCCCGATGATCGGCAAGCCATCGAGAATAAATGGATCTTCAAGAAGAAGACTGACACTGATGGTAATGTAACTGTCTACAAAGCTCGACTTGTTGCGAAAGGTTTTCGACAAGTTCAAGGGGTTGACTACGATGAGACTTTCTCACCCGTAGCAATGCTTAAGTCTGTCCGAATCATGTTAGCAATTTCTGCATTTTATGATTATGAAGTATGGCAAATGGATGTCAAAACTGCATTCTTGAATGGATTTCTGGAAGAAGAGTTGTATATGATGCAATCGGAAGGTTTTGTCGATCTAAAAGGTGCTAACAAAGTGTGCAAGCTCCAGCGATCCATTTATGGACTGGTGCAAGCCTCTCAGAGTTGGAATAAACGCTTTGATAGTGTGATCAAAGCATATGGTTTTATACAGACTTTTGGAGAAGCCTGTATTTACAAGAAAGTGAGTGGGAGCTCTATAGCATTTCTGGTATTATATGTAGACGACATATTGTTGATTGGAAATGATATAGAATTTCTGGATAGCATAAAGGGATATTTGAATAAAAAAATTCGATGAAAGACCTTGGTGAAGCTGCTTACATATTGGGCATCAAGATCTATAGAGATAGGTCAAGACGCTTAATTGGACTTTCACAAAGCACATACCTTGATAAAGATTTGAAAAAGTTCAAAATGGATCAGGCAAAGAAAGGGTTCTTGCCTGTATTACAAGGTGTGAAGTTGAGTCAGACTCAATGCCCGACCACAGCAGAAGATAGAGAGAAAATGATAGATGTTCCATATGCTTTAGCCATAGGCTCTATCATGTATGCAATGCTGTGTACCAGACCTGACGTATGCTTAGCAATAAGTTTAGCAGGGAGGTACCAAAGTAATCCAGGAGTGGATCACTGGACAGCGGTCAAGAATATCCTGAAATACCTGAAAAGGACCAAGGATATGTTTCTCGTTTATGGAGGTGACAAAGAGCTAGTCGTAAATGGTTACGTCGATGCAAGCTTTGACACTGATCCGGACGATTCTAAATCGCAAACCGGATACGTGTTTATATTGAACGGTGGAGCTGTCAGTTGGTGCAGTTCTAAACAAATGAAGGAGTCTGGATGAAGGAGTTCATTTCTGATCTAGGTGTCTGATACGTCTCCAACGTATCTATAATTTATGAAGCATTCATGCTATTTTATTATCTGTTTTGAATGATTACGGGCTTTATTATACACTTTTATATTACTTTTGGGACTAACCTATTAACCGGAGGCCCAGCCAATATTGTTGTTTTATTGCCTGTTTCAGTATTTCAAAGAAAAGGAATATCAAACGGAGTCCAAACGGAATGAAACCTTCGGCAGCATGATTTTTTGGAAGAATATGATCCTGGAGACTTGGAGTTCACGTCAGAAGATCCCCGAGGACTCCACGAGATAGGAGGTCTCCCCACCCTATAGGGAACGCCCCCTGTCTTGTGGGCCCTTCAAGGACCCCCCGACCGACTTCTTTCGCCTATATAAGCCTACGTACCCTAAAAACATTGAATATCAAGATAGATCGGGAGTTTCGCTGCCGCAAGCCTCTGTAGCCACCAAAAACCTCTCGGGAGTCCGTTCCGGCACCCTGCCGGAGGGGGAACCCATCACCGCGGCCATCTTCATCATCCCAGCGCTATCCATGACGAGGAGGGAGTAGTTCGCCCTCGGGGCTGAGGGTATGTACCAGTAGCTATGTGTTTGATCTCTCTCTCTCTCGTGTTCTCTTGATGGCACGATCTTGATGTATCGCGAGCTTTGTTATTATAGTTGGATCTTATGATGTTTCTCCCCCTCTACTCTCTTGTGATGAATTGAGTTTCCCCTTTGAAGTTATCTTATCGGATTGAGTCTTTGATTTTAGAACACTTGATGTATGTCTTGCCGTGTTTATCTGTGGTGACAATGGGATATCACTTGCCATTTGATGTATGTTTTGGTGACCAACTTGCGGGTTCCGCCCATGAACCTATGCATAGGGGTTGGCACATGTTTTCTTGACTCTCCGGTAGAAACTTTGGGGGCACTCTTTGAAGTACTTTGTGTTGGTTGGATGAATTTGAGATTGTGTGACGCATATCGTATAATCATGCCCACGGATACTTGAGGTGACAATGGAGTATCTAGGTGACATTAGGGTTTTGGTTGATTTGTGTCTTAAGGTGTTATTCTAGTATGAACTCTATGATGGATCGAGCGGAAAGAATAGCTCTATGTTATTTTACTACGAGCTCTTGAATAGATCGATCAAAAAGGATAACTTTGAGGTGGTTTCGTACCCTACCATAATCTCTACGTTTGTTCCCGCTATTAGTGGCTTTGGAGTGACTCTTTGTTGCATGTTGAGGGATTGTTATATGATCTATCAATGTTATTATTGTTGAGAGAACTTGCACTAGTGGAAGCATGAACCCTATGCCTTGTTTCCTATCATTGCAATACCGTTTACGCTCACTTTTATCATTAGTTACCTTGCTGTTTTTATACTTTCAGATTACAAAAACTTATATCTACCATCCATATTGCACTTTTATCACCATCTTTTCGCCGAACTAGTGCACCTATACAATTTACCATTGTATTGGGTGTGTTGGGGACACAAGAGACTCTTTGTTATTTGGTTGCAGGGTTGTTTGAGAGAGACCATCTTCATCCTACGCCTCCCACGGATTGATAAACCTTAGGTCATCCACTCGAGGGAAATTTGCTACTATCCTACAAACCTGTGCACTTGCAGGCCCAACAACGTCTACAAGAAGAAGGTTGTGTAGTAGACATCAAGCTTTCACAAGAGGACCAAACACATCAAGAGACGCTTCAATTCCATCCGGGACCAAGTCCAGGTGGGAGACATACACTACAAGAATTCTGTTAATACATGACGGTCTGAGTCCGTCACAGACCTGTGCAAAACCATCATGCATGGGATGATGGATTTAAATTTCGTCATGTATATCGCGTCATAATTGGACCACCGCACACTGCATGACGGATCATCCAAATCCGTCATGGTCCATGACGATTCTTGGCCATCATGGATGGGACTTAACTAACATGCTCATAACAGCGTTAACTTGTGTGCCGCATTAGAATCTGACATGGATCTGACATGGCGACCCATGAAGTAATCGGCCCAATAAGAATTTTGGCTCACTAAAGTTCCATCTAAGACAAACATCCATGTAGTAGTCAGCCCAGTTGGAACTCTGGCCCGTTAAATTTTAGGTATGTCCAAGGCCCATTGGTTTCAATCTCAACAATTAGACATCTAATTTCTCTTGGTCCATCTACAAACAATTGCGAATTCTGAGCCAGTATAAATTTTACAAAAGATGTATGCACGTCATTAAATAAAAGAAAAAAAATACATATGTTCCTCAAAAAAATACATACACACAGCAGAAAAAATTACACAAAAACTTTAAACTACAGATATTTCCTGACAATACATCTAGAAAGGACCACCAAAACACAAGAAACTAAAAATACAAACTCCCAATCCTAATTCTGTCTAAGGGCGTGGGTATTTCGTGGATTTCTCGACGGAGATCCGGCCATCCCTGCTGATGTTATTGAAGAGAGAACCTTATCCGCCAGTATCAGGCCTCAACCCATGGTCGACATTGCCTGCGCATGGACAAACCTTAAGACAACCTCAAAAAAATCAAAAGTATAGAGGAAAGACGACCTGGTGGGGCGAGCGGCTCATAGCAGCATGGTAGTCAGAGAATCCGGCGGTGAGGACTGCGTAGGTGATGTGTGCGGGCCCCTTGGAGACGAAGGATGGAAGCCTCCCAGGAGGGCGCATCCCCGGCTGTTGGGCCCAGTGGCGGCTCTGTGCATCCCCGCGGTTCAGCACTCCCATGATGAGGCGGGTCGCTCCCTGCTGCAATATGGGCGCGACCTGCATCGACGAGACTGGCTCCGCGTTGTGCACTAGTGGCTGGATTGAGGAGTGGAGGCTAGAGGTGAGGGAAGGGGATCGGGGAGTGGAGGCTAGAGGTGAGGGAAGGGGATGTGGTAGTTGCCGTAAGTGTGTACGAAGGGAGGACGCCCGTTGCCGCGCCGTTATCCTCCCACGGTTGCCGTGGACTCGTGGATCTCAGCCGGATTTGGCCAGAGGAGGGAACACTACGGCGGCGCGCTAGGAGTGCAGGCAGCGCGGCCGGTTGAGGGGAAGCTGGGCACGTCGGGGAGGCGTCAGAACAGGAGGATGTGTGCACGACGGGGAGGAGCCAGGAGGGGAAGAGGTGGGTACGGCGGGCTGGCGGTGGGCGGAAGAAGGTGGGTTCATGCGGTGTGGGGGCGCTAGTCACGGGAGGAGATAACGCGTGGGTGGGCTGAAGAACAGCCGAGAAAGAGGGGAAGATTTGCTAGCCGTCAGATCTCGGAGGAGCAGACGGTTTGGATCTGCGATCCGTGGGAGGGTTTGGTCAACCAATCACAACGCGAGTTTTCTCTCACACTGGATCGCCACATCAGCAGGGGGCAGGGGCAGTCCATTTCTCCTAATTAAAAAAAGGAGCAACAGTCCGTCACGGCTTGGACAACGTTAAAAAGCCCTACTAGTCCTTCTGTGAGTTTCTCGTCGTCGACCATGACAGTTTTACAGAATACAATTGCACTATGTTGATTCCCATATAGATGAAATTCAAAAATTATATTTATATATTTTTAACTTAACATGAATTAATATTTGGAGTCACATATTATATATAGGTAGAGAGAGATGTTGTGTACGAGTGCAAAGCTTTATCTCTGCAATTTTGTTCGCAAATTTATATTTGTAATCCGTCACACCAGTTAAGTAAACTTGAATTAAATTTTGAAGTCGTGAATTATATATATATATATAGTTGTTGTGTACGAGTGCAACTTTTTATGTCTGCAATCTGTCACACCATCATTTCTTGACCAATACGAATGGACTATTCAAGTAGGTGAGAGGTGCACGGTTTGATCCATGGGAGACCTTGTTTTACTAAAACTTTTATTGTAGATGCATTATCAAAAGGAAAATGACCTAATGCTCCTTTAGTCATGCTGGCAGGAGTGTTGTCACGCGCTAGTCTCTTAACTCACGAGCTCTTGGCATCAAGTCTTGATTGCATTTTTTATTAAGATTCAAAATCCACGGATTCCAGGAAAAAAACAAAAAACATATGGGCTTCGTTGGATTTCTAGGCACATTCACATCTTACTTATCAATGACGGTTTCAGTGACAGATGAGAGAAAATCGTCATATACTGTGACGGATTTTCAGAACGTCATCACAAATCTGTCATGGATTAACAGGTTTCTTGTAGTGATAGAGATTTGCAAGATATATACGGATCTGAATGTTGCAGACCCGTTGACTAAGCCTCTTCCACGAGCAAAACATGATCAGCACCAAGACTCCATGGGTGTTAGAATCATTACTGTGTAATCTAGATTATTGACTCTAGTGCAAGTGGGAGACTGAAGGAAATGTGCCCTAGAGGCAATAATAAAGTTATTATTTATTTCCTCATATCATGATAAATGTTTATTATTCATGCTAGAATTGTATTAACCGGAAACATGATACATGTGTGAATACATAGACAAACTTAATGTCACTAGTATGCCTCTACTTGACTAGCTCATTAATCAAAGATGGTTATGTTTCCTAACCATGGACATGAGTTGTCATTTGATTAACGGGATCACATCATTAGGAGAATGATGTGATTGGCATGACCTATTCCGTTAGCTTAGCACTTGATCGTTTAGTATGTTGCTATTGCTTTCTTCATGACTTATACATGTTCCTACAACTATGAGATTATGCAACTCCCGTTTATCGGAGGAACACTTTGTGTGCTACCAAACATCACAACGTAACTGGGTGATTATAAAGGAGCTCTACAGGTGTCTCCAAAGGTACATGTTGAGTTGGCGTATTTCGAGATTAGGTTTTGTCACTCCGATTGTCGGAGAGGTATCTCTGGGCCATCTCGGTAATGCACATCACTATAAGCCTTGCAAGCAATGTAGCTAATGAGTTAGTTACGGAATGATTCATTACGTAACGAGTAAAGAGACTTGCCGGTAACGAGATTGAACTAGGTATTGGGATACCGACGATCAAATCTTGGGCAAGTAACATACCGATGACAAAGGGAACAACGTATGTTGTTATGCGGTTTGGCTAACAAAGATCTTCGTAGAATATGTAGGAGCCAATATGAGCATCCAGGTTCCGTTATTTGTTATTGACCGGAAACGAGTCTCGGTCATGTCTACATAGTTCTCGAACCCGTAGGGTCCGCACGCTTAAGGTTTCGATGACAGTTATATTATGAGTTTATGAGTTTTGATATACCGAAGGTTGTTCGGAGTCCCGAATGTGATTACAGACATGATGAGGAGTCTCGAAATGGTCGAGACATGAAGATTGATATATTGGAAGCCTATATTTGGATATCGGAAGTGTTCCGGGTGAAATCGGGATTTTACCGGAGTACCGGGAGGTTACCGGAACCCCCCGGGGGCTTAATGGGCCTACATGGGCTTTAGTGGAAATAGAGGGCAGCAAGGGGAGTGTGGGGCGCCCCCCCAAGGCCCAAACCGAATTGGTTTAGGGCAAGGGGGTCCGGCCCCCCTCTTTCCTTCTCCTCCTCTCCCTTTCCTTCCCCCTCTCCTTGTCCAACAAGGAAGGAGTCCTACTCCCGGTGGGGGTAGGACTCCCCATGGTGCGCCCCCTCCTAGGCCGGCCGCCCCTCCCCCTTGCTCCTTTATATACGGGGGCAGGGGGCACCTCTAGACACAACAATTGATCTCTTGATCTCTTAGCCGTGTGCGGTGCCCCCCTCCACCTTAGTCCTCCTCGATAATATTGTAGCGGTGCTTAGGCGAAGCCCTGTGACGGTAGAATATCAAGATCGTTACCACGCCGTCGTGCTGACGGAACTCTCCCTCGACACTCTGCTGGATCGGAGTACGGGGGACGTCATCGAGCTGAATGTGTGCTAGAACTCGGAGGTGCCGTAGTTTCGGTGTTTGATCGGTCGGGCCGTGAAGACGTACGACTACATCAACCGCGTTGTTCTAATGCTTCCGCTTTCGGTCTACGAGGGTACGTGGACACACTCTCCCCTCTCATTGCTATGCATCACCATGATCTTGCGTGTGTGCGTAGGAATTTTTTTGTAATTAGTACATTCCCCAACAATGAGGATAGAACTCAGGGTGGCTACCATCGATGATGCTAGCCAGCAAACTCCTGGGCGACTACTCGATGCCGACCATTGTTGGTTTCCTTCATGTCTATTGTAAAATGGTGCTTCATATATCATATGCTCTTTATTGGGATGTTTATTGGCATGCCTGTATCACTTCACTTGTGTTCCTTTCTTAGGGGATTGCAAGAATCATATACTAATGGCTACAGACAGATGAGTAAATAAGAGAAGTTACATTGTTGCAACTATTCTCAGCTATGGGAATACTGAAATGGATATTGACTGATGAGATGATGTTCATACATGTTGAAGCAGGTTCGGAAATAACTAATGGATATAGACCTAACTATGCTCATCTTGTTGGTAAGGCATTCTCATAGATCGTTCTTTTCTTGTTCTGGTTGAGATATACTAAAGGCTGTGTACCTATGAAAAAAATAAGATACTTCAAATTTTGTATGTGTACTTCATGTATGTGTGCTCATGAGGTGTCCAGGAACTCATGATGTAACATTATATTTTGTTATGTTGTTCTAATTTTCTTACCCTCGCAGTACCAACTATGTATACAGTACTCCGAGACTGCTAGCGAAGTGAGTTTTTAAAACTATTTCTCCATGAAAGTACCATTTATATTTGATATTGTGTGACGATCACTGAATAACTTAAATACCTTTTCAGTAATGACTCTGGATAAAGACGAAACAGATAACATAATCTTGGCGAAGGCATCTCAATGGAGATGGGACAGTGTTGCACAAGTGGATTATTGGGTTGGGGAAATAGAAAAAAGGTCTTGCTTGGTTCTTGTATTATCTTTATAATGTACTTTTTTTAATGTATTTTCACCATGGAATAGATGATACCTCTCACTTGAGTTTGAACTTCGATACGTTTCATAATATGGTTGGGTATTCCTGTCTTATACATTATGTTTCACTTTTTCCACAATTATGCACCCTTAATTTGTGTTCGTATTGCCTTTATAACCTTTTTATTCATTTATGTCATATATACTCCTACTCATACTCTGATATATGAGAAATTGTTTATGTTTAAATAGCTTTCCATGGATAATGAATCGTGTATGGTGGCTTTATTAATCTTTAAGCAGTATTACATGTTAGTGATCTTGAATGCATGTTTGTCATGGTTCACTTATGTGTGCGTGATTGGGAGTGGTGCTTCTCCGAAAATAAAATTGATGTCTCACCGGTTGGTTTGCTCATTGTATTATTTTTATATTAGTCGAGACGTGCATTGAACGTCCAAGCTTACTAGTATGCCTAAGGCCTTGTACAATGGTGGGTGCTTACACTAGGTGCTTAAGGAAAAATGACTAGCTTTGCGTCGGCAACAAACATGGTCTCTCAATGCACAGGTGCTAGTCAGAGGTGCCTCGGTTGCTTTGACGCAGGCATAGCACCTAGCCTGGCACCTGTTCTCTCCAACGCGGGATGCTACACAACTAAAATAACGCTCGCATGCTCAGCTCCCTCCACTAAAATAACGCGCAGCTCCCTCCTCCTCATGTTATCCTCTCCTCTCCTCTGTATCTTGACCACACACAATAATTCCCAAATCACACCGGCGAGGACGAGGCTTACCTGCTCCCCCGAAATACTCCCATCCGTGCCCCCTCGCGTTCAACGGCAGAGATTAACTGTTGGATGGCCCACGTCCAAGTCTTCTCTTGCCTACCATCGTCTTCTCCCTTCTGGAGAAAAAAAGGGATCGCCATCAAAATCCGGCGGCGGTGCAGCGGCTGCGCGTCTCGCGGCGGTGCAGCGGCTGCGCGTCTCAACCCTTCCCTTCTCTCTCCTTTCCGTGACACGACCCCTTCAGGCTGAGTAGCTGACCATGGTGTCTGCCTCGATCTCTAGCCGTATCGTATTGCAATTTTGCAATCCAAGTACTCACAAATTCTCCTAGAACAAATCACCGTTGAAATTACTTGCTCGTACTCCCTCGCTCGCTGGCAGGGGTATTGCCAAGGCGGTCGAGGTAGCGAGTAACTCATGCCCATGGACGCCATTGCACTGGCGTGACACGGTACCTCCTCGGTCTCCTCGCCGACGCCGTCACAACTCACAACACCCATAAACATAGCCTTGGTGCCGACTGCCGACGTGTTTCCTCGCTACACCGGTGAGACTTGAGATGAGAAAGCTTAATCAATTCATGATTGGATCGATTGGCACAATGGCAAGTACGGACAGTGAACACCCGCTGAAGTTGTTGATGGTGACTGAGAAGAGTAGAGGATGATACATTGACACACATACGCGATGGCTGGCGGGCTCCGTGGTGTAGTGCAGGCAGCAGGGGGTAGCAGTGACTCGGATGTGCAGACTTATGCGGCTTGCTAGCTCTGGTGTGGTGAGCCTCATCGATGGATCGAAGTGCCCGTCGTGGCCGCCGGGGCAGACTCGACATGGCCATCTGCGCGCTGCCTTCAAAGAGGGGCGCAGCCGCTGCACCGCCGCGAGGCGCGTCGTGGTGTTCGCCAGATTTTGGTCGCGATTCGTTTTTCTCTCGAGAAGGGAGAAGACCATGGTAGGCAAGAGAAGACTTGGACGTGGGCCATCCAACAGTTAATCTCTGACGGTTTTTTTTTTTGAGAATCAAGAGTAACTAAAGTTAATCTCTGACGTTGAACGCGAGGGAGCACGGATGGGAGTATTTCGGGGGAGCAGGCAAGCCTCATCCCGCCGGCGATAGCTCCGTAACAGCGCCGATTCCGAAGCACAGTGCCGCCCCTTCCTCCGCTGCTCCCATGGCGCTGCTTCTTCCTGAAGCTGCCCAGCGCTGCTTCGCCGGCGGCGCAGCCGCGGGAGTCCTTCAGGCGGGGGTCTAGGCGTTGCTCGAGGATGCAGCCGGCGTTGGGGAAGAGTCGCGGGGGAGGAGTCGTTGGACACATAAAAGATTCCAATCCGAGCTACTATGATGTCCTGGAGTGAAGAATGCCTGCTGGTCAGCTGCTGACGTGAAGAATCTCTACTGCTCACATGGAGTTGTTTTTTTTTTTTTTGCCGATTGAGGCACTAGGTGAAGCACCCATGACTTTTCGGGGGTAGTTGTTTCCTCCAAGCACCGGCAGGCACCGGAAGCAAAAGTTTGCTTCTCCCCCCTTTCTAAGCACCCGTGCAGTCCAATCTTGAAAAAAACCAGGTTTTTTTTTTCTCTGGCACCTGTCTAAGCACCTGCCATTGTACAGGGCCTAATAAGGCCAATTCAACTGTATTTGATCATATAGGCGTCAAATAGGTACTGTTGTAGGGCATCTTTAACACGGACCCTCAAACCGCCCGCAATCGGTCCGGACGCATTTTGCCATCCAGCGTTGTACCCCATTGATCCACGCATTGGTTTGACTGTCCGTTTTCCCGCAAAACCGGAAGCAAACACGAGCCCTTTGCGGGAGCCGGGACATCCGCATGACATATTAAAAGCCACCATGTCTCCTCTCTCTATCTGGATGGCGGAAGGCTGCTCCTAAGTTTTTTTGGCTGTATGGCGAAAGGCTTCTAGCATTTGACGAAAGCACTATTGTTTCACTTTTTTTTTCTTCAAGTGCTGCACTCTTTTTTTTTTAAAGTGCTCACACTGGCGGAAGGCCTTTAGCCAATAGCAGAAGGCACTATTTTTTTTCAAGTCACAATTGCGGAATCACTATTGTTTCAATCTTTTCTTCTTCAAATGCTACACTCTTTTCTTTTCGGGGGGAAGGCACTTGTTTTTTCAAGTCACAATGACGGGATCAATATTGTTTTATTCTTTTTTCTTTAAATGCTGCATTCTTTTTTCTCAAGCGCTCACACTAGTTCAAACGGTAAATTTTTGTTCAAAATTGTTATCAAATGGATACGAGCACGGTTGGATGGCGGAGCATCTATCAGGGCAGACAGGTGGGCCTGGCCGACCGGTACGCCGGTGAAACTACCGCTCCCGTCGCCGCGCTGAAGTCGAATCTCCACAGCCCCCTACTCCGACACGGTCACTCCACCTCACCTCACCACGAGCCCCCTCGATAACTCCTCCAATCCCTCTGCTCTTCTCGCCTCCATCCCCAACGAGGACCCCCTGATTCGGCGAGGTTCCAATTCGGCCGGCGACTCGGATCTCGGCGCGGGGTTGCAGCGGTGATCCCTCAGGACTCGCAAGCCATGGCCGTCGCCGCCGACTCCGCCGATCCCGCCGTCGCCACCTCCACCTGCGCGCACTGGTAACCGTCCTTTCCGGCCTCTGGCGGCGCCGTCGCTAGTCTGTCACTTACTAGTAGTTGCCAAACAGTAGTAGTACTGCTTTCCTCTTTCCGTCCGGCAATATTTTTAGTACAGTAGTTCATCAGTCAGTAGCCTTATCCCCCCTCTTTGCGTAGCAATTCATCAGTAAGTAGTTGCATCGCACGCACTGCTTACATACATAGTGCTTGGGGGCATGTCTTATGCTTGTGGATTACTGACCATAGTTCTCTGCAAATTTCTTCAGTAACCGAGAGATTCCGTCTCCGAACATCACGCTGCATTCTGCACACTGTGCTCGCAACCTTCATGTGAAATGTGAGCATTGTGGAGATATGGTCCCAAGGAAGCACATGGATAGGCACTACGACGATAACCATGCTCCGGTACGTTCCAGAATTCTAATCGTATCAAGAATGTATTCGTTTGATTTTGATGTATGCACACATTTTCATTCTCCTCACAGTGTTCTTCTCATGACCTGTGATGCTGCTCAACCCAATATCTTGCATAAATTCATCACATAAACCCACATTACAGCTAAGATCGTTCTGACATAATATAACCGCAGCACTACGGTAACCAAATAACCTGCGTGCCAGCAAAAAGACTCGGTGATTTGATCATCATGTCAGTGTCTTATGCTTGTGTGGAAAGCATTCATTCATATAACCACTGGATAGATTAAAAAGATGGCAACAGATATACTCCCTCCGTTCGGAATTACTTGTCTCAGAAATGGATGTATGTAGAACTAAAATATGTCTAGATACATCCATTTCTGCGACAAGTAATTCCGAACGGAGGGAGTACATCTTACTGGATTTGTGTACTTCCGGTATTACTAATCGTAACACCACTAATCAGATACTTATTTACGGATACAGGTGAATTGCCCACGCTGCGAACAAACTGTGGAGCATGAGCTGTGGGATCTTCATAAACGCTTACAGTGCCCACAAAGGATGCTTGCGTGCCAATATTGCAAGTTTGAACTACCCGCGGATGACATTTTTGAGCATCAGGTATGAGTGTACTCATCATGTTAAGTTATTACTCTGAAAACCGGACAACATTCTTTTCCTAGAAACATTAAGCCACATATATATGGTCCATCTCTGTCTAACTATATGAGTTATGCTATATACAGGATGTATGTGGAAATCGAACAAAATATTGTCAACCTTGCAACAAGGACATCAGACTTCGCGAATGGATTGGACACGAGCTCCTACTCCATTCAAAAACAAATGCTGCTGCAGAATCCTCAAGGTAAAAGCATGGAACCTTATATTGATGCATTTTCAGTTAGAACAACGCTGCTTAGCATTTTCAGTTGCAGGTTTTAGACAAAGATAAGCCGGCTATATGTTTCAGTTAGAACAGTGCTGCTTAGCATCTCCAGTTGCAGTTTTTAGATTAAAATCCTTCCATACAGTGCCTCAGCCTATGATTTAAATCTATTAGCTGTGACAACAGAAGTGTATTTCTATCGTCACAGCTAATTCAATTTGAGCTCGCATTCTGATATAACTCAAACTCTAGTGACAGATCCATGCTGGAAAAAGAAGAGGGTGGTCGTCACAAGCAAGTACGCCCGGCTTTTGGTTTGAAACACAAGCAACTGCTCCTCACAATTGCAATAACCGGACTTGCTGTACTGATTGGATCCATTCTGTTCCAAAGAAGGATTGGAAGTTCCGAAGCCCAGTGAAGTTGTAATGATGTTCACCGCAAGAATGTAGATCAGTTTTTCCATAATCTTAATGCATAAGTTCTTCCATAATCAGTAGGAGAGCTTATTCCTTGAGTAATGTTCAGAACACAAACCATGTAGAATATCAGAAATCATCTCATCGATGTACTGTGCCTCACAATGTATGCCAATATGATACTCCCTCCGTAGCTTGCAAAAACATCTTACATTGTGGGACAGAGGGAGTACTTCCTGATGCCAAGAAAGTATTACAGATTACTTACAAGGGTTCATATCTCTTTCTTTTCTTGCTTTCATCAATCTGTTGTTAATGATAGCTCCTTTTCGGTTTTGTTGCTCAAATGTTATTTATCTCATCAATCATTTCAACAAATTGCCCTCTTTAGTATTCATGCAAGATGTTTAAAGTTGACCACTAAATTAATTGAAGTCCGTAGCTGATAACACATTAGCTCGCTACAAACTAAAAACTTGCAGGACTCTGTTCCCCTAAAATATGAGATGCATTCATGAAGGGGAAAATATATTTTCTGCTTACTAGAACACTAAGGCTTTGTTGACTAGAACAGCCAGCAACTACAACAATCCCAAAATTCTTCTATGTTGTAAGTTGATTTTGGCAGGGCCCTTTCACAAACGAAAGAAAGGCTCTATTTCCTAACTAACCGATGTTGCTTCTTTAAAGCACTTGCAGTAAATAGCCTATATGTGGACGGACCCATCTCAGTGATCTTCCCAAATTGCTTGTCATAGAAGCCCCATAGCTCGAACCTGTATCAAATCAGAACATCAAGGAACAGTGTCAGCATGTCAAAAGGATGATATACTAAATACCAGTGTCAAAAAAATGCATACCAATATGCTAAGAACTGAAATGGAGCATACTCTCCGTAGATTTTATCCAATTCCATATGAACAGATTTGATGGTGCTTGCAATTTTATGACACTGCAAGAAATTCCATACATAAATGACATATTGAAACAGTGAAACCCCATGAACACTAAATCAAGGATTTAGAGGGGAAAATACCTGCTTTAAATGCCTAATTGTCTCGGTATCAGCTGGGATCATGTGGAAAAATCCCATGCACATGAGCACATTGGCACGAGTGAAAGGGCCAAATCCAGAGATAGTAGATAACTCGTCATTCAGTCTTTCGTAGGTAGGCAGGATAGTAGACAGCTCCTTTGAAGCTGGTAAAGACAATTTCTGCATTTCTTCAAGATTCTGTGGACATACCTTTCCTTCCACAATGCTGCGTGCAAGCAACACAATCCGCTCAGCTCGATATCCAAGGCCACAGCGCTTTGCTAAAAAGTCTTCATCAAGATTCGCCAATTCTTCTGGAGTAGGGAAATCTCCAACACAACCTTCCAAGCTGAGCTCTGAAGAATCAAAGGACTGACATGCACTGCCTGTTTCAGGCGCAGCCGGGGGCAAGCTAGACAAATTTTCATCCGTTTCCAAATGTGTCATGACATTGCTAGTATCAGTTGCTACTCTTGCATCCTCCACAATTTCTACTCTTGAAAGGCTTTGTTGTTGTTGATGATCCTCCAAGCACTCCAACTCGGTAAATTTTGTTTCTAGTTTGACACGGACATTCTGATTCTTGCTGCGCTTCCTTTTAAGCTCCCTGATTGGAGGTGTCCTTAACTGAAGTTCTTCAGTACCAGATGAACTTCTCAGCTCCAACTGAAGCTCGCACAGCGCACATTGACAATGTTCTTGTCCATCTGCAGGTCAATAGCGTGGCAATATAAGATATTTTGCAAATGCAGTTTTTTTTAGAGATACTGCAAAACTGTGCACTTTGAATTCTGATGCTCAATTGCGCAGCTGCATTTTGTTTCCGAATGCTTATTATGACCACGAGAACACCACGTCCCAAAATTGGCACATACAGAGGAAAGCATCAAGACTGAGACGTACTGGCAATTGCAGAGGAGGATGCACTTGACCATGTCCTCGAACAGCTTGGGGGAGCGGAAGATGCGGCCGAACCCCGCCTCCCTCGCGGCGGCGTGCATCGCCTGGAACTCCGCCACCACCCTGCTGTCCTCCTCCGACAGCCGCAGCATCCGCCGCACTTGCTCCTGCCAGTTAAACCCTAGAATCAATCACTTCGTTTCTTCTCTGTACTCCATTGAAAGCGCCTACTTACGAGGATGCAGTCCTGGTCGAGCGGGGAGAGGGCGTCGGCGCCGAGGACGGAGACGAGGAGGGCGTGGGAGGGGCGCGCGGGGTGGCGGGAGACGCGGGCGAGCAGGGACTTGGAGCGGTCGGAGGCGAGGCGGAGCGGGCGGAGGAGCGCGCGGGAGGCCGGGTCCCAGCGGTTGGGCGCCATCATGAACAGCCCGTGGCTGCACACGGCAGCCTCCAGGTCGAACGGCGCCGTACCGAGCGGGAGCTCCAGCTCCACGCGCGGCGCGGCGGCGGGGCCGCCCTCAGGGGTCGTCGGCATGGCCGCTTCCTGGGTGCCGGGGAGCATGCGGGCGGCGGAGTTTCAGGAGCGGCAGAAGCCCCCGGAACGGTCGAATCTGGTCAAAATGCCGGAATACGTGCGGGCTAGGGTAGCGATTTTTTTTTTAGAGCAAAGCAAAGCTTTATTACTTAACTGAGCTTAGGCATATCGCCTATTACAGAGGCGCCCACATGGGCAGGTACATTCGAATCCCATTCCATATACTGGTTGGGATCACAACTACGGCCAATTGTGGCAAGATCGTGAGCTACAGAATTCGCCGTGCGTCTACACACGATGATTACAACCTTGGCAAACCAAAGCTTGAGCTGGTACTTCGTGTCCTCAATGACAGATGCGTAGGCAGAGGAATCCACTCTTTGCAAGTCCAAGGCCTCAGCAAGGAGTTGGGAGTCCGTCTCCAGTTCGAGCCGAACGATGCCGAGATCCACAGCCATGGTGACCGCATGTGACATGGCATAAATCTCCGCGGTGAAGGCATCCGTGACGTGATCCTGCCTGCCAGCCCTGGCGCACACCAGCCGACCATCCTTCGTTCTCACTGCCGCGCCCCAGCCAGCATGGAATTCTCCCGGCACAAACGATCCGTCGACGTTGATCTTGTACTCTGCATTCACTGGGGGCCGCCACTTGTCCGGCTGCGACTTCACCGCAGGCTGTCGAAAGATTTCCCAGTACTCGAGTACATTAGCCCTCGTTTGCCTCGCAAGCATCTCCGCTGTGATTGGCATCTGGCCCTTACGCAGCTTGTTACGATTGGCCCACCACAGCCACCAGAAGGTGAGTATATGGAGGCACTTTTTCTCATCCAACCCCCACAAGAATTCGAGCATTGCATGCACGGACCCTATTCTCTCCAGCTGCGCACGTTCTCCCTCAAGTGATAGCTCCCGCCACACGCACTTCACCGATTTGCACTTGATGAACAGGTGTGCTCCGTCCTCAGCCGCCCGCGCACAGAAGAGACATTTAGTGTCCGTGATCGGGATCCCTCTGCGAGCCACATTGGTACGAAGAGCTAGGGATTCGTGTTTCAACCTCCAAGTGAACATCTGGATATTTCGAGGACTTTATTTACATGTTTGTACGGGCTGGGGGTTGTGCGCTCTTCTAATTGCCCCCCTGATTTTCACGAGTGGGCCCGCGTCCCTTAATCAATCCTCCGCCAATCATCGCTAAGCTGCCTGTAAACCCCCCGTAGTACTCGTAATAGTGTCCCGATTTAGTACGGGGAGTAATAGATTCTGTATGGACCCCCAATAGCCAGCCAACGTTACAAGGAGAGATGACATTTTGCGAACATTTTTGCTGCCAATTTCTTCGAAGACGTGTGGCAATTCTTTAAAGACCCATGACAGTTTTCGAAAAGAAAAAAATTGCAGCAAAAAGAGACATAAATTTCCATCTGCCACCACCTAAAAATGCCACTAAAAATGTTCATAATTGAAGATCCTGCCCCCTTCGCCCCTCCACTGACGTGTCTTCCCCATGTCCGGCAGCCCGCTTGTCAGACTGCCGGATGCCCTTGAGGGATATGCTTCAGCTAGAGGGGAAGAATAGTTGTCGGTGTCAAAACCGGCAGATCTCGGGTAGGGGGTCCCGAACTGTGCGTCTGAGGATCGAAGGTAACAGGAGGCAGGGGAGACGATGTTTACCCAGGTTCGGGCCCTCTTGATGGAGGTAATACCCTACTTCCTGCTTGATTGACTTTGATGAGTATAGGGGTTACGAGAGTTGATCTACCTCAAGATCGTAATGGCTAAACTCTAGATGTCTAGCTTGTATGATTATGATTGCCCCTATGGACTAAACCCTCCGGTTTATATAGAGTCGATTTACAGAGAGAGGAAGATGCATGATCGAAACGCCAAGCTTGCCATCCACGCAAAGGAGAGTCCCATCCGGACACGGGGGAAGGTCTTCGATCTCGTATCTTCACGGCCTATTAGTCCGGCCCATATCACATAGCTCGGACGCCCGAGGACCCCTTAGTCCAGGACTCCCTCGTAGCCCCTGAACCGGGCTTCAATGATGATGTATCCGGCGCGCAGATTGTCTTCGGCATTGCAAGGCGGGTTCCTTCCCCGAATACTCCAAACCAGTCTTCTGCACATAAAAGCTATATATCCGGCCCTGCTTAACACTTACAACCCTAAGCTGTAAGGCAACAATACTTAAAACAAAATAAGTCACGTCTACGAGTAACTTTTCTTTTGGCGAGACAATTATGTTCTGCCCTTGTTATTATTCTGAACTGTTTTATAGCCCCCGCTTCGTGTTTCGAGGCACGGTCATTGATACGTCTTGTCAAAGCAGAGATCATGTCCCCTTATCACGGGATTCTCATCAATATGGGTTTGGGTAATCCAACCGTGACGTTCACACGTCCTCTTGGGAATAGGCGATATTTAAGGCCTATGAGGGGATGCTTGATATCCACTGCCTTTATAAGAAGATAAGGATCCGTCTTTTTACCCCACGCCTTCTTCCTCCTCAACCCATTTGCCCTTCAAGCTCCAACGCCCAAGTTCCAATCTTTTCCATCGCCACCAAATACTCTAGCCATGTCCAGATCTGGAGCGCAGAGCAAGTGGATGGCTTCCTCTGTTACAGAGGAGAACATCAAGGAGCTCCGGGAAGCTGGGTAGTTGGCCGCGGACATAGCCCCCGGCTCCCTGCCAAAAAGTAGATCATTCCCACCCCAGAGCCTAATGGGAGGGTAGTGTTCATCCCCCATTTCCTTCGCAGACTAGGGTTTCCCTCCATCCTTTCGCCCGCGGTCTCATGTTTTACTACGGGCTAGATTTTCGTGATCTAGCCCCAAATTCCTTCCTCACCATTTCGGTGTTTATCGTCATGTACGAGGCATTCCTCCGCATCCCCCCACTTCGGCCTATGGCTCAAGGTCTTCAATGTGAAGCCGAAGGTGGTTGAAGGTCAACACGTGGAGTGCGGCGGCACCATGATGAGCAAACTTCCCAATGTCACCTGGTCCAAGGGGACCTTCATGGAGACCGTCAAGGGATGGCGGCAGGGGTGGTTCTATATCACGAAACCCGGCGACACCACATGGGCCGCCGCTCCCGAGTTCAAGTCCGGTCCTCCAATGTGGCTTGCATCATGGCTCAACAAGGGCATGGATTGGACGTCGTCCGATGAGGTGAAGACACTGCAGAATCGCGTCAAGGGTATGATAAACAAGAACATCAGTCTTGCTAGTGTGATCCAGATGATGCTCTTTCGCCGGATTCTCCCCTGCCAAAGCCGGACTTTATATATGTGGGAATTCGACCCGGCCAATCCTCGGACCCTGCAGCGGTTCTTTGGCACGATGCACGAAGACATATGGAAGCTGTTTTTTAAGGCCCAAAAACCGTGGCCGAAAACGACCGAAGACCTTGGCCTGGACTGCACACATCCGGCCACTCCCGTAAGCTTTCTAATGACCTTAATTTGTGAATCCAAGGAGTATATTGAGCTTTCCATTCTTCCCACAGGGTTGGACAAAGAAGGCAGGGCGGATCCAATGTCTGGCTCCGCTACCCGAAGACTCATCCATTCCTCTGTTGACGAGGATGCTGGTTCCGGCGCCATATCAGGCGCCAGAAAAGCAGGCTAAGAAGAGGAACAAGGAGACCAAAGGTGGCCTCCGCAGTAAAGGCGCTTCGGACGTCGTGTCCGAAGACACCGAGACTCTCTCCTCTCATGACGAAGATGAAGAGGAGGAAGAGAGCAACTCTCCCCTTAAGGAGGGAAAGAAGAAAAGGGCGGCTTCCGCGGATCTAGAGGCGAGGCGTCCAAGAAGGGGAAACTCTCTCTTTCGGATGATTCCGAAACGGATGCCGACGCCATCCCCGAGTGGCACCCCAGGCTGAAGCCCCTGGCCGTATTGTAAGTATCCAAAGATACCGTTCATATATCCGGTTTTATGCCTTGTGGTTCTAACATATTGAATTGCGCGTTGCAGCCCGGCTCGCGATCTCCTCCAACAATCATCGTCATCTGGGAACTCGCTAGGGTCGAACATGATGGAGAGCGAGTTGCCTCCGCAGGCCTCTCTACCCATTGCTACGGACAACACCGAAGTGTTGTCCCGAATAACCTCTCCAGGTCACGGGGAGGTGCGGGAGGCCGTGAAGGTGGCGACGAAGGGTAATACCTCTGTTGCCAAAAATAAGGGGGAACCGACCCCCATAGAGACCGGCGACGGGGGCCATGCCCAATTCAGCCCCCAACCGAATATTATTCCGGAGATCCATACGGCTCCAGAATCGGGCGGGCAGCCTCCTTCAAAGGAAGGGGGCGCACCTCCTCCACCGGCGACCTTTGTCAATCCGGAGGCGCTGGACACTCTGGTGGAGGCGCTTCAGAGCGCTTCCATTATGGAGGAACATCGTACCCTTATGGGTACGGTGGTTGAAAAGGTTTGGTCCGCTAAAAACGGATTGAACGAAGCCTATACCATCCTTTTAACAGGCTTTGAGGTATGTGACATAATATATTTTTGGCTATTTGCAAAAGGAATGCCTGTGTATAGATAGTAGCCCCTGAGACTGTTTGGCATTCGCAAAGAAAGGCCGAACAGAGGATCGAATAATTCTTCGCAGGAGATAACATATATGTCTATTTTGATGAATAAGCTTCGATGCTAGTGGCAACCTCCCATGCCACCGAAGTGTCCGAACTAAAGCGGAGTGAAAGAACATGCGGTGCCCCCATGTGTGGTTTTGGTAATTGATGACACTCTCTATGGACTAATGGTTGCATTGAGTTATATTTGAAGGATTTGTCCATAGGCTCTTCTTGAAGTCCATGTGTTGGTTTCAAGGAGTTTATGTGTTGACCAAGGTGCTATTAAGGAATTATTCAAAGATTGGTTATGTGAGTGCTGTGCTTATTGCAAGCATGTCTTGAAGAAGAAGATTGTGTGATCATTCATGTTTACCTTCAAGACATCATCCAAATGAAGAGAGTTGGAAAGACTAAAGGTTGATCAAGACTAAGTCAAGAGTGAATCAAGTTGATCAACTCACAAAGCGTAGAAGATGTACCGAGAGGGATCAAGTGATCCCATGGTATGGTAAGCATTGTCCATTGTGCTTTGTGTACTAACCCATGGTCTATGTGAGAGTTCTATGTGGGATTAGGTACGCGTTCATGGGCTTGCATCAAGAGGAAGATATCACTCAACCCATGGAGAGGAAGCATCAAGTGGTGATCGTCATCAAGATTGTCGTGTGCAAGTTTAAGTGAAGCATCACGAAGAGATCAAATGCTTGAAGCTTGCCGTCCATTTTGGTGTCAATGGACTTGTGAAGATGTGCCGAAGAGTGGCTCACCCATAGTGGAGTATGGGGGAGCAATCATCTAGTCTTCATCGACCCAACGCAATCAAGAAAGGTGGTCCATCTTGAGGAGGACAAGTTCGTCATCATCTAGCTCAAGTGGACCAAGTGCAAGTCAAAGGTTTACCCTTGATAGTTTTTCTATTTTACCGGTCTCATGGTGGTAGTTGGGAGACCGGGTTTTAGGATCGATTGTCGTACTATCAAGAGGGGCTCTCGATGAGTAACTTTATCGTATTATTAGTAGAGAGCTCAAACCATTGCATCCTTGCATCATCTTTCTTGGTACTTGTTTGGTTCTCTTTGTGAGTTTTGGAGCTTATGGTCATCGTGATGACAAGCTCGAGTTCATCGAAAACGGAGTTCACATGCTTCTTCTATCGCATTTTCGGTGTTGGAGGTTTTACCGGTCTTCTTTGAGAAAGGGTTCTCACCATTTTATTTTGGGTTTTTCTCACTTCCTAATTCTTGATATTTCTATCAAGATTGTGTTAGCCCTTGTCTTTAGCTTTCCAACAAACTTGGTTTCATCAAATTCGGAGTTCGTTTGCAAAAGTTGTGGTCGTTTCAATTTTACCGGCTCCCGCATCTCTCTGCCTAGTGCGGGTGCCCGGGGTCCTTGACCCCCGGGTGCCAGGGGTCATCCGAGCCCCTCCTTAGTGACCTCTCTGGTCGGTCCGGGTGCCCGGGGTCTTCCGGGGCTGCTCCCGAACCTCCTCTGACCACCCCGGGTGCCCGGGGTCTTGGACCCCCGGGTGCCCGGGCTCCTCTGTCACCTCCTCTCGGCCCCCTCCGGGTGCCCGGGGTTGAGACCCCCGGGTGCCCGGCCCCCCTGCCCTGTTTCTTTCCATGTGTGTCCGGGTGCCCGGGGTTTTGCCCTCGGGTGCCCGGGGTTGTATGCCTTTTTCTCTATGGGGTCCGGGTGCCCGGACCCCTTTTGTCCGGGTGCCCGGGGTGGCGGCTGTGTGCAACGGCCACATTTTTCTT
The DNA here is from genome assembly GCF_002162155.2 of Triticum dicoccoides. Lineage (NCBI taxonomy): Eukaryota > Viridiplantae > Streptophyta > Magnoliopsida > Poales > Poaceae > Triticum > Triticum dicoccoides. Next base: position 140,985,037 of record NC_041383.1, on the reverse strand, counting down.
GGGGGTATTTATACCCCTTCTTCCACCTCCAACCCCATTCCTCTTGCAAGCATTTCCCCCCACCATTGTTGACCTCTTGGAGCTTGCTATCCCTCAATCCCTCCATGGATTCTTGCTAGTTTTTGGGGGAAAAGAGAGAGGAGATCTAGATCCACATTTCCACCAATCACTTTCTCCTCTATGTGAGGGGAACCCCTTGGATCTAGATCTTGGAGTTCTTGGTGTTCTCCTTCTTGTTATTCCTCTCCTTTTCTTCCATAGCTTTTGTTTCTTTGGTGGGATTTGAGAGTGAGGGACTTGGGCACTCCGTGTGCCCTTGCCATTGCATTTGGTGCATCGGTTTGAGTTCTCCACAGTCATACGTGGAAGTTACAAGTTGAGAAGCTTATTACTCTTGGGTGCTTGGTACCCTTGAGCTTGTTCCTCTTGGGTGCTTGGGCGCCCTAGACGGTTGATGGTGTTCGGAGCTCAATCATTGTGGTGTAAAGCTCCGGGCAAGCATCGGGTCTCCAATTAGGTTATGGAGATCGCCCCGAGCAATTTGATGGGTATCGGTAACCGCCCCCCAGGGTTGCCAAAGTGTATGGGTTCAGTGACCGCCCCCAAGGGTTGCCATTTGTATGGGTTCGGTGACCGCCCTCAAGGGTCCCATAGTGGAATCACGGCATCTTGCATTGTGCGAGGGCGTGAGGAGATTACGGTGGCCCTAGTGGCTTCTTGGGGAGCATTGTGCCTCCACACCGCTCCAAACGGAGATTAGCATCCGCAAGGGTGTGAACTTCGGGAAACATCGTCGTCTCCGTGTGCCTCGGTTATTGTTGGGGAACGTAGCAGAAAATAAAACTTTTCTACGCATCACCAAGATCAATCTATGGAGTCATCTAGCAACGAGAGAGAGGAGTGCATCTACATACCCTTGTAGATCGCGAGCGGAAGCGTTCAAGAGAATGGGGTTGATGGAGTCGTACTCGTCGTGATCCAAATCACTGATGATCCTAGCGCCGAACGGACGGCACCTCCGCGTTCAACACACGTACAGTTGGGGATGACATCTCCTCCTTCTTGATCTAGCAAGGGGGAAGGAGAGGTTGATGGAGATCCAGCAGCACGACGGCGTGGTGGTGGAAGTAGCGGCGATCTCGGCAGGGCTTCGCCAAGCTCAGCGAGAGGGAGAGGTGTTACGGAGGGAGAGGGAGGCGCCAGGAGCTGGGGTGCGCAGCCCTCCCTCCCCCCTCTTTATATAGGGGCCCGGGGGGGCGCCGGCCCCTAGAGATCCCATCTCAAGGGGGGGCGGCCAAGGGGGGAAACTTGCCCCCCAAGCCAAGTGGGGCGCCCCCCACCCCTAGGGTTTCCAACCCTAGGCGCAGGGGGAGGCCCAAGGGAGGCGCACCAGCCCACCAGGGGCTGGTTCCCTTCCCACTTCAGCCCATGGGGCCCTCTGGGATAGGTGGCCCCACCCGGTGGACCCCCGGGACCCTTCCGGTGGTCCCGGTACAATACCGGTGACCCCCGAAACTTTCCCGGTGGCCGAAACTGGACTTCCTATATATAAATCTTCAACTCCGGACCCTTCCGGAACTCCTCGTGACGTCCGAGATCTCATCCGGGACTCCTAACAACTTTCGGGTTACCGCATACTAATATCTCTACAACCCTAGCATCACCGAACCTTAAGTGTGTAGACCCTACGGGTTCGGGAGACACGCTGACATGACTGAGACCACTCTCCGGTCAATAACCAACAGCGGGATCTGGATACCCATGTTGGCTCCCACATGTTCCACGATGATCTCATTGAATGAACCATGATGTCGAGGATTCAAGTAATCCCGTATACAATTCCCTTTGTCAATCGATACGTTACTTGCCCGAGATTCGATCGTCGGTATCCCAATACCTCGTTCAATCTCGTTACCGGCAAGTCACTTTACTCGTACCGTAATGCATGATCCTGTGACCAACCACTTGGTCACATTGAGCTCATTATGATGATGCATTACCGAGTGGGCCCAGAGATACCTCTCTGTCATACGGAGTGACAAACCCCAGTCTCGATTCGTGTCAACCCAATAGATGCATACCTGTAGTATACCTTTATAGCCACCCAGTTATGTTGTGACGTTTGGTACACCCAAAGCACTCTTACGGTATTCGGAAGTTACACAATCTCATGGTCTAAGGAAATGATACTTGACATTAGAAAAGCTCTAGCAAACAAACTACACGATCTTGTGCTATGCTTAGGATTGGGTCTTGTCCATCACATCATTCTCCCAATGATGTGATCCCGTTATCAATGACATCCAATGTCCATGGTTAGGAAACCGTAACCATCTATTGATAAACGAGCTAGTCAACTAGAGGCTCACTAGGGACATGTTGTGGTCTATGTATTCACACATGTATTACGATTTTCGGATAACACAGTTATAGCATGAACAATAGACAATTATCATGAACAAGGAAATATAATAATAACCATTTTATTATTGCCTCTAGGGCATATTTCCAACAGTCTCCCAATTGCACTAGAGTTAATAATCTAGTTACATTGTGATGAATCGAACACCCATTGAGTTCTGGTGTTGATCATGTTTTGCTCGCGGAAGAGGTTTAGTCAAGGATCTGCGACATTCAGATCTGTGTGCACTTTACAAATATCTATGTCTCCATCTTGAACATTTTCACGAATGGATTTGAAGCGACGCTTGATGTGTCTGGTCTTCTTGTGAAACCTGGGCTCCTTGGCAAGGGCAATGGCTCCAGTGTTGTCACAGAAGAGAGTCATCGGCCCCGACGCATTGGGAACAACTCCTAGGTCGGTAATGAACTCCTTCATCCAGATTGCTTCATGTGCTGCCTCCGAGGCTGCCATGTACTCCGCTTCACATGTAGATCCCGCCACGACGCTTTGCTTGCAACTGCACCAGCTTACTGCCCCACCATTCAAAATATACACGTATCCGGTTTGTGACTTAGAGTCATCCAGATCTGTGTCGAAGCTAGCATCGACGTAACCCTTTACGACTAGCTCTTAGTCACCTCCATATACGAGAAACATATCCTTAGTCCTTTTCAGGTATTTCAGGATATTCTTGACCGCTGTCCAGTGTTCCATGCCGGGATTACTTTGGTACCTTCCTACCAAACTTACGGCAAGGTTTACATCAGGTCTAGTACACATCATGGCATACATGATAGACCCTATGGCCGAGGCATAGGGGACAACACTCATCTTTTCTCTATCTTCTGTCGTGGTCGGACATTGAGCCGAGCTCAATTTCACACCTTGCAGCACAGGCAAGAATCCCTTCTTGGACTAATCCATATTGAACTTCTTCAATATCTTATCAAGGTATGTGCTTTGTGAAAGACCTATGAGGCGTCTCGATCTATCTCTATAGATCTTGATGCCTAATATGTAAGCATCTTGTCCAAGGTCCTTCATTGAAAAACACTTATTCAAGTAGGACTTAATGCTGTCCAGAAGTTCTATATCATTTCCCATCAAAAGTATGTCATCCACATATAATATGAGAAATGCTACAGAGCTCCCTCTCACTTTCTTGTAAACGCAGGCTTCTCCATAAGTCTGCATAAACCCAAACGCTTTGATCATTTCATTAAAGCGAATGTTCCAACTCCGAGATGCTTGCACCAGCCCATAAATGGAGCGCTGGAGCTTTCATACCTTGTTAGCATTCTTAGGATCGACAAAACCTTCCGGCTGCATCATATGCAATTCTTCCTTAAGAAAGCCGTTAAGGAATGCCGTTTTGACGTCCATTTGCCATATCTCATAATCATAGTATGCGGTAGTTGCTAACATGATTCAGACGGACTTCAGCTTCGCTACGGGTGAGAAGGTCTCATCGTAGTCAACCCCTTGAACTTGTCGATAACCCTTAGCGACAAGTCGAGCCTTATAGATGGTAACATTACCATCCGCGTCCGTCTTCTTCTTAAAGATCCATTTATTTTCTATCGCTCGCCGATCATCGGGCAAGTCTGTCAAAGTCCATACTTTGTTTTCATACATGGATCCTATCTCGGATTGCATGGCTTCAAGCCATTTGTTGGAATCTGGGCCCGCCATCGCTTCTTCATAGTTTGAAGGTTCACCGTTGTCTAACAACATGATTTCCAGGACAGGGTTGCCATACCATTCTGGTGTGGAACGTGTCCTCGTGGACCTTCGAAGTTTAGTAGCAACTTGATCCGAAGTACCTTGATCATCATCATTAACTTCCTCTCTAGTCGGTGCAGGCACCACAGGAACATCTTCCTGAGCTGCGCTACTTTCCGGTTCAAGAGGTAGTACTTCATCGAGTTCTACTTTCCTCCCACTTACTTCTCTCGAGAGAAACTCTTTCTCCAAAAAGGACCTATTCTTGGCAGCAAAGATCTTGCCTTCAGATCTGAGGTAGAAGGTATACCCAATGGTTTCCTTAGGGTATCCTATGAAGATGCACTTTTCCGACTTGGGTTCGAGCTTTTCAGGTTGAAGTTTCTTGACATAAGCATCGCATCCCCAAACTTTTAGAAACGACAGCTTAGGTTGCTTCCCAAACCATAATTCATACAGTGTCGTCTCAACGGATTTAGACGGTGCCCTATTTAAAGTGAATGTAGCTGTCTCTAGAGCGTATCCCCAAAATGATAGCGGTAAATCGGTGAGTGACATCATAGATCGCACCATATCCAATAGAGTGCGATTACGATGTTCGGACACACCGTTATGCTCCAGGCGGAGTGAGTTGTGAAACAATTCCACATTTCCTTAAGTGCGTATCAAATTCTTGACTTAAATATTCTCCCCACGATTTGATCGTAAGAACTTTATCTTTCGGTCACGTTGGTTCTCTACCTCACTCTGAAATTCCTTGAACTTTTCAAAGGTCTCAGACTTGTGTTTCATCAAGTAGACATACCCATATCTACTCAAGTCGTCAGTGAGAGTGAGAACATAACGATAGCCTCCGCGAGCCTCAACGCTCATTGGACCGCACACATCAGTATGTATGATTTCCAATAAGTTGGTTGCTCGCTCCATTGTTTCGGAGAATGGAGTCTTAGTCATTTTGCCCATGAGGCATGGTTCGCATGTGTCAAATGATTCGTAATCAAGAGACTCCAAAAGTCCATCAGCATGGAGCTTCTTCATGCGTTTGACACCAATGTGACCAAGGCGGCAGTGCCACAAGTATGTGGGACTATCGTTATCAACCTTACATCTTTTGGTATTCACACTATGAATATGTGTAACATCACATTTGAGATTAATTAAGAATAAACCATTGACCAGCGGGCATGACCATAAAACATATCTCTCATATAAATAGAACAACAATTATTCTCAGATTTAAATGAGTAGCCATCTTGTATTAAACGAGATCCAGATACAATGTTCATGCTCAAAGCTAGCACTAAACACCAATTATTGAGGTTTAAAACTAATCCCATAGGTAAATGTAGAGGTAGCGTACCGACGGCGATCACATCGACCTTGGAACCATTCCCGACGCGCATCGTCACCTCGTCCTTCGCCAGTCTCTGCTTATTCCGCAGCTCCTGTTTTGAGTTACAAATATGAGCAACCGCACCGGTACAAATACCCAGGAGCTACTACGAGTACTGGTAAGGTACACATCAATTATATGTATATCACATATACCTTTGGTGTTGTCGTCCTTCTTGTCCGCTTCCAGTGTCCGCTTCCCTTGCAATAAAAGCACTCAGTCTCAGGTTTGGGTCCATGCTTTGGCTTCTTCCTGGCAACTGGCTTACCAGGCGCGGCAACTCCCTTGCCGTCCTTCTTGAAGTTCTTCTTACCCTTGCCTTTCTTGAAACTAGTGGTTTTATTGACCATCAACACTTGATGTTGCTTTTTGATCTCCACCTCCACTGATTTCAGCATTGAATATACCTTAGGAATGGTTTTCACCATCCCTGCATATTGAAGTTCATCACAAAGCTCTTGTAGCTAGGTGGGAGCGACTGGAGGATTCTGTCGACCACCGCATCATCCGGGAGATTAACTCCCAGTTGAGACAAGCGGTTGTGCAACCCAGACATTTTGAGTATGTGCTCGCTGACAGAACCATTCTCCTCCATCTTACAACTGTAGAACTTGTCGGAGACTTCATATCTCTTGACCCCGGCGTGAGCTTGGAAAACCATTTTCAGCTCTTGGAACATCTCATATGCTCCGTGCTGCTCAAAACGCTTTTGGAGCCCCGGTTCTAAGCTGTAAAGCATGCCGCACTGAACCAGGGAATAATCATCACTACGCGACTGCCAGGCGTTCATAACGTCTTGAGTTGCTGGGAAAACGGGTGCTTCACCTAGCGGTGCATCTAGGACATATGCTTTCTTGGCAGCTATGAGGATGATCCTCAAGTTCCGGACCCAGTCCGTATAGTTGCTGCCATCGTCTTTCAGCTTGGTTTTCTCTAGGAACGCGTTGAAGTTGAGGGCAACATTAGCATGGGCCATTTGATCTACAAGACATATTGCAAAGATTTTAGACTAAGTTCATGATAATTAAGTTTATCTAATAAAATTATATAATGAACTCCCACTCAGATAGACATCCCTCTAGTCATCTAAGTGATCCATGATCTGAGTCAACCATGCTGTGTCCGATCATCACGTGAGACGGACTAGTCATCATCAGTGAACATCTTCATGTTGATCGTATCTTCTATACGACTCATGTTCGACCTTTCGGTCTCTTGTGTTCCGAGGCCATGTCTGTACATGCTAGGCTCGTCAAGTCAACCTAAGTGTTTTGCATGTGTAAATCTGGCTTACACCCGTTGTATGTGAACGTTAGAATCTATCACACCCGATCATCACGTGGTGCTTCGAGACAACGAACTTTCGCAACGGCGCACAGTTAGGGGGAACACTTTCTTGAAATTATTATGAGGGATCATCTTATTTACTACCGTCGTACTAAGCAAATAAGAAGCAAAATATGATAAGCATCACATGCAATCAAATAGTGACATGATATGGCCAATATCATTTTGCTCCTTTTGATCTCCATCTTCGGGGCGCCATGATCATCATCGTCACTGGCATGACACCATGATCTCGATCATCATGATCTCCATCATCGTGTCTTCATGAAGTTGTCACGCCAACGATTACTTCTACTTCTATGGCTAAGGTGTTTAGCAATAAAGTAAAGTAATTACATGGCGTTATCCAATGACACGCAGGTCATACAAAAAATAAAGACAACTCCTATGGCTCCTGCCGGTTGTCATACTCATCGACATGCAAGTCGTGATTCCTATTACAAGAACATGATCAATCTCATACATCACATATATTTCATTCATCACATCCTTTTGGCCATATCACATCACAAGGCATATGCTGCAAAAACAAGTTAGACATCCTCTAATTGTTGTTGCATGTTTTTACGTGGCTGCTATAGGTTACTAGCAAGAACGTTTCTTACCTACGCCAAAACCACAACATGATATGCCAATTTCTATTTACCCTTCATAAGGACCCTTTTCATCGAATCCGATCCGACTAAAGTGGGAGAGACAGACACCCGCTAGCCACCTTATGCAACTAGTGCATGTCAGTCAGTGGAACCTGTCTCACGTAAGCGTACGTGTAAGGTCGGTCCGGGCCGCTTCATCCCACGATGCCGCCGAAACAAGATAAGACTAGTAGTGGCAAGAAAATTGACAAAACCAACGCCCAAAACAATCTTGTGTTCTACTCGTGCATAGAAACTACACATAGACCTAGCTCATGATGCCACTGTTGGGGAACGTAGCAGAAAATAAAATTTTTCTACGCATCACCAAGATCAATCTATGGAGTCATCTAGCAACGAGAGAGAGGAGTGCATCTACATACCCTTGTAGATTGTGAGCGGAAGCGTTCAAGAGAACGGGGTTGATGGAGTCGTACTCGTTGTGATCCAAATCACCGATGATCCTAGCGCCGAACGGACGGCACCTCCGCGTTCAACACACATACGGTTGGGGATGACGTCTCCTCCTTCTTGATCCAGCAAGGGGGAGGAGAGGTTGATGGAGATACAGCAGCACGACGGCGTGGTGGTGGAAGTAGCGGCGATCTCGGCAGGGCTTCGCCAAGCTCAGCGAGAGGGAGAGGTGTTACGGAGGGAGAGGGAGGCACCATGAGCTGGGGTGCGCAGCCCTCCCTCCCCCCTCTTTATATAGGGGCCCTGGGGGAGGGGGCGCCGGCCCCTAGAGATCCCATCTCAAGGGGGGGGGGGGCGGCCAAGGGGGGAAACTTGCCCCCAAGCCAAGTGGGGCGCCCCCACCCCTAGGGTTTCCAACCCTAGGCGCAGGGGGAGGCCCAAGGGGGTGCACCAGCCCACTAGTGGCTGGTTCCCTTACCACTTCAGACCATGGGGCCCTCCGAGATTGGTGGCCCCACCCGGTGGACCCCCGGGACCCTTCCGGTGGTCCCGGTACAATACCGGTGACCCCCGAAACTTTCCCAGTGGCCGAAACTGGACTTCCTATATATAAATCTTCAAATCCAGACCATTCCGGAACTCCTCGTGACGTCCGGGATCTCATACAGGACTCCGAAAAACTTTCGGGTTACCGCATACTAATATCTCTACAACCCTAGCGTCACCGAACCTTAAGTGTGTAGACCCTACGGGTTCGGGAGACATGTAGACATGACCGAGACCACTCTCTAGTCAATAACCAACAGCGGGATTTGGATACCCATGTTGGCTCCCACATGTTCCACGATGATCTCATCGAATGAACCACGATGTTGAGGATTCAAGTAATCCCGTATACAATTCCTTTTGTCAATCGGTACGTTACTTGCCCGAGATTCGATCGTCGGTATCCCGATACCTCATTCAATCTCGTTACGGCAAGTCACTTTACTCGTATCGTAATGCATGATCCCATGACCAACCACTTGATCACATTGAGATCATTATGATGATGCATTACCGAGTGGGCCCAGAGATACCTTTCCGTCATACGGAGTGACAAATCCCAGTCTCGATTCGTGATAACCCAACAGATGCTTTCGGTGATACCTGTAGTATACCTTTATAGCCACCCAGTTACGTTGTGATATTTGGTACACCCAAAGCACTCTTACGGTATCCGGAAGTTACACGATCTCATGTTCTAAGGAAATGATACTTGACATTAGAAAATCTCTAGCAAACGAACTACACGATCTTGTGCTATGCTTAGGATTGGGTCTTGTCCATCACATCATTCTCCCAATGATGTGATCCTGTTATCAATGACATCCAATGTCCTTGGTCAGGAAACCGTAACCATCTATTGATAAACGAGCTAGTCAACTAGAGGCTCACTAGGGACATGTTGTGGTCTATGTATTCACACATGTATTACGATTTCCGGATAACACAATTATAGCATGAACAATAGACAATTATCATGAAGAAGGAAATATAATAATAACCATTTTATTATAGCCTCTAGGGCATATTTCCAACAGTTATCTTTTACCCGAGCCCTTTACTTATGCACTTTACTTTGTGATAGCCATATTGTTTCTTGTCATATATGTTGCTATCACTTATTTGTTTATCTTGCTTAGCAGTTCTTGACAAATTAACCGCTAGGTTTATTCCGCATTTGTTCAAGCCTAAACCGTAATTATTTTAAAGTGCCTATTCACCCCCCCTTCTAGGAGACATCCTCGATCTTTCAATTGGTATCAGAGCCTCGTCTCTCTTTATTAGGCTTTACCGCCTAGAGAGTGAAGATGTCGACCAGGGGATTAGGATTCTCTGACAGTCTTAGTTTCGATGGCACAAATTTTGATGTTTGGATAATTTGCATGCTTAATCTCTTTCGGGTCATGGACCCAAATTTAGAGCGAATTGTAGATATGGGTTTTTTCTCCTCCAAAGGATCCCCAAAGATTATATTTAGAGGATGAGAAAAACTCTTATCTCAATGCTCAAGCTTCTAATGTGCTTTTTGATGCTTTGAGCAATGCAATTATATTTCAACTCATGCCGTTCCGGGATTCTCATGAGTTGTGGACGAAGCTTCAAGATAAATATGGTGTGTCCAAGATTTGTGGGGATGATTGTTCTCCCTCCATCTCTGGTCATATAGTCTTCTCAACTTCTTCTACTTCACCTACATGTGGTTTGCCACAAGGTAATGATATGGTGAGTAGTGTTGGTCATTGCAATGATGATAGTATGCTTATTGTGGATGATCCTTCATCACTATCTTATTGCAATGCTCCTTCTTTGGGCTTTAACACTTCGAGCACTCCAAATGTTTCACATGCTTGTGTTGATAGTCCTTGCATATCATGTAGAAATTGCTTGACTAAATCTCATGATGATATGCTTGCTATGTATTGTTGCCATGATAAAAATGCATCCATTTCCTCGAATTGTTGTGCTAACAATGTAGAGGAAACCCAACACTCCATGGAACAAGATGTGGTTTTTAATGGTGCTACAAGGGATCCTACATTATCATCTATTGCGTTTTGCCTTATGGCCAAGGCTTCAAAGGTATCTCCTACCTTGAACCCCAATATGTCTCTTGATGATGATGTTGATGCTAATGATGATGAGGATAATGATGAAGAGAATGATAATGTTGCCTCCTTAAAAAACTAAGGGGGAAATGATTTTTAAAGCTCTTCGTAAAAATAAAATTGCTTGTTCCAACTTCATAGAAATAATGTCCATTGCCATTGAAGGCAAGAAATACATTGAGGAGTTGGAATCTCATCTAGAGGAGCATGAGGTCACCATTGAGAAAATGGAAGCTCATGAGCATGATTACGCAAATGAGATAGCGGAGCTATCTCAAGCTCTTGAACATGAACAAACCACCTCCGAATCTCTTGAGGAGACTTTTGCTCTAGAATTATCTAGAGTGAGGAATGTCATGATAGAGCTCTTGAGGCGGCAAATGATTTCAAAACTAAAAATGCTAAGCTTGAAGTTGCTCATGCTAGACTCCTTGAGGACTTTGAGCACCTTGAAAATGGCTCTAGGGTCATTAAGAGTGAGCTCATCAAACTCATCGAGTCTCATGCTCAACTTAAAGCTTCCTATTTGAAAGAGCTTGCCAAGTTGCCTTCTCCTCTTGTTGTCAATGATGATGCTTGTGCTACTAACTCTATTTCTTGTCAAGCATCCATTTTGAAGGATAATGTTGAGCTACGGGCATAACTTGAGTTGCAATCTAGCAATTACTAGTCGTCAACCCGTGCATCCGCACGGGCTAGCATTAGAAAAACATGATAGTGAATCTTATTGAACAACATTTTCTGTATGAGTAACGTAAGACTTTGATTGAAAAAAACTTATGAAAACCTTGGCGATGCTGTAGTAAGATACTAATTGTCAAGACTGCACATTGGTGTAATAACTATGAAGGTGCATAAATCGTTTAGATGGAAGATTTTTGCCATCTTCTCCAAACTTCTAAGCACATAAAACATAAAAATGTAATGCTATAAAGGAAGTCACAATTTAATCTCAGGTACAATTTATTGGTTTCACTAATCCTTTGAAGTAGATGGAATGACAAAACTTTCCAATATTCAGATGTAATGTGTTACCATATAGAAATAATAACATTTCATTGGCTGAAACTAAGTCGTGGTCTTCACAACAGATTACACTCCAAAAGAGGGAAACTTGGCAATGGTGATATCCAACAGCAATTTGGGAGAGATTTTTGTATGTTCCTGACAGATTTATTTTACCCGCAGAAAAAACGATTTATTTATGTGGGCAAGTCTTTCATTTTACGCCATGTTTCCTTTTTTCAATCAGGCATATATGCCTATTTCTTTTACGCAATGCTTAAGTATTCCTGATTTTTACGGGTCTTCTTTTGCTTCAATTAGACATGCAAGTGGTTTTTTGCTTCCATGATAATTGTGACATGAGGTTTTATTACCGTCGGGCATGAATATTTTTCTTGTCTTTTTCACTTTTGCAAGGAGAGGGCACGTGCTTCTTTTGGAACATGGACGTGTCTATTTTTTTGTCAAGATCCTGGGAGTTGAAAAAAAAATCAATCAGGCATATAGTCTCGTTTCTTTTTCGTGGCGTTTGAGGATTCTGAATTTGCACGGGTGTAATTTTTCTTCAATTAGACACGCACATGACTTTTGCTTGAATTGTGTTCTCAGATTTTTGTTAGTGTTGGGCTATTTTTTTCCTTGTCTCCCCCCCCCTTGTAAGGAGAAGGCTTTGCTAAGGAAAACACAAGCAGAAGGCACGTGCTTCTGGGACATGTTTTTTTTAGATACTCGGCTTTTCATTTTTCCGATCAGGCATATAGACTCAGTTGTTTTACGTGACATTTAAGGATTCCTAATTTATATGGGTCTTTCCATCAAGTAGGCATGCACATGTTATTTTTTCTTTCCATGAGAATTAAGATGTGTTTTTTTGGCATGGGGGGTCAAGATATTTTTATGTGTCTTTCTTTCCCTTTTGCAAGGAGAAGACACATACGTAGGAGTGGAGGACTCCTTTATGGACGTGGTGGTTTTATTTTGAGAATCAATATGGAGGTGGTTGTTTAGTCCCTTACGTACGTGGTAAAAATCCCCTTTTCTTCATGGTATGGGTTAATCCTTTTTGTACGTATGCTCAAAAAAAATTCCTGTACGTACATGCCTATTCCTTTATGCATGTGTTTTTTTCCTTTTAATTAGTTATGGCCTTCTAATAGATCTTGACCATTAAATTTAAATCAAATGGCTAATTTAATCTTGATGATGTGGATTAACGTGGAGCCTCGTATGGTGCCTCCAATTAGTAAATATAAGATGGGAAATTGGAAGAAAGCCATGAAAAGCTCTCAAGCTCTCATGATGATCTTCTAGTATCCCATAATGTGCTAAAGATAGTGATACGTCCATTTTGCATCATGCTTTTATATCGATATTTATCGCATTATGGGCTGTTATTTCACATTATGTCACAATACTTATGGCTATTCTCTCTTATTTTACAAGGGTTACCATGAAGAGGGGGGAATGCCGGCAGCTGGAATTCTGGCTGGAAAAGGAGCAAATATTGGAGACCTATTCTGCGCAACTCCAAAAGTCCTGAAACTCCATGGAATATCTTAAAATAAATAAATAAAAATCGTCGCCAAAGATGAAGGCCAGGGGGCCACACCCTGCTCACGAGGGTGGGGGGCGCGCCCCTCCCCCTGGGCGCGCCCCCTACCTCGTGGGCCCCCTGGTGGCTCTCCGACGCCCATCTTCTCCTATATGAGCTCTTTCGATGAGAAAAAAATAGGAAGCAACCTTTCGGGATGAGACTCCGCTGCCACGAGGCGGAACCTTGGCAGAACCAATCTAGGGCTCCGGCAGAGCTGTTCTACCGGGGACACTTCCCTCCGGGAGGGGGAAATCATCACCATCGTCATCACCAACGCTCCTCTCATCGGGAGAGGGCAATCTCCATCAACATCTTCACCAACACCATCTCATCTCCAAACCCTAGTTCATCTCTTGTATCCAATTCTTGTCTCCAAGTCTGGGATTGGTGCTAGTAAGTTGCTAGTAGTGTTGATTACTCCTTGTAGTTGATGCTAGTTGGTTTATTTGGTGGAAGATCATATGTTCAGATCCTTTATGCACATTATATGCCCTCTGATTATGAACATGAATATGCTTTGTGAGTAGTTATGTTTGTTCCCTAGGACAAGGGAGAAGTCTTGCTATTAGTAGTCATGTGAATTTGGTATTCGTTCGATATTTTGATAAGATGCATGTTGTCTAACCTCTAGTGGTGTTATGTGAATGTCGACTACATAACACTTCCCCATTATTTGGGCCTAGAGGAAGGCATTGGGAAGTAATAAGTAGATGATGGGTTGCTAGAGTGACAGAAGCTTAAACCCTAGTTTATGCGTTGCTTCGTAAGGGGCTGGTTTGGATCCATATGTTTCATGCTATGGTTAGGTTTACCTTAATACTTTTGTTGTAGTTGCGGATGCTTGCAATAGAGGTTAATCATAAGTGGGATGCTTGTCCAAGTAAGGGCAGTATCCAAGCACCGGTCCACCCACATATCAAATTATCAAAGTACCGAACGCGAATCATATGAGCGTGATGAAAACTAGCTTGACGATATTCCCATGTGTCCTCGGGAGTGCTTTTCCTATCATAAGAGTTTGTGCAGGCTTGTCCTTTGCTACAAAAAGGATTGGGCCACTTTGCTGCACTTTATTTACTTTTGTTACTTGTTGCTCATTACCATTTATCTTATCACAAAACTATCTGTTACCACTTATTTCAGTACTTGCAGAGAATACCTTGCTGAAAACCGCTTACCATTTCCTTCTGTTCCTCGTTGGGTTCGACACTCTTACTTATCGAAAGGACTACGATAGATCCCCTATACTTGTGGGTCATCAAGACTCTTTTCTGGCGCCGTTGCCGGGGAGTGTAGCGCCTTTGGTAAGTGGAATTTTCTGTCACTTGTTACTATGGAAAGTGAATCTCTGAGGGGCTTGTTCGGGGTATCTTCACCCTGTCCAGTAGAGCAAAGAGTTGTTCCTCAACCTACTGAACCTATTGAAAATGAAACTCCTTTTGAATTTCCTTCGGGTATTATGGAAAAACTGCTGGCTAATACTTTTACAGGAGATGGAACAAAGCATCCTGACGAGCATCTACGCTATTTGGATGATATTTGTGGATTATTTAAGCTTGCAGGTATACCCGATGATGTTGTTAAGAAGAAGGCTTTCCCTTTGTCTTTGAAGGGAGACGCATCGACATGGTATAGGCTATGTGATGATACGAGATCATGGAACTATAAAAGAGTGAAATTGGAATTTCATCAAAAGTATTACCCTATGCATCTTGTTCATCGTGATCGCAATTATATATATAATTTTTGGCCTCGCGAAGGAGAAAGCATCGCTCAAGCTTGGGGGAGGCTTAAATCAATGTTATATTCATGCCCCAATCATGAGCTCTCAAAATTGACAATTCTCCAGAATTTTTACGCTCGGCTTTCTCATAATAATCAAACCATGCTTGATACTGCTTGTGCCGGCTCCTTTAGGATGAAGACTATTGAATTCAGATGGAATTTATTGGATAGAATTAAATGCAACTCTGAAGATTGGGACCTCGACGAAGGTAAGGAGTCAGGTATGACACCTAAGTTTGATTGTGTTAAATCTTTTATGGATACCGATATTTTCCGTAAGTTTAGCACTAAATATGGACTTGACTCTGATATAGTAGCTTCTTTCTGCGAATCTTTTTCTACTTATATTGATCTCCCCAAGGAGAAGTGGTTTAAATATCATCCTCCCATAGAAGTAAAAGTAGTTGCACCTATTAAATTTGAAGAAGAGACTATCACTTATAATGATCCTATTGTTCCCACCTCTTATGTTGAGAAACCACCTTTCCCTGCTAGAGTAAAGGATCACGCTAAAGCTTCAATTGTTGTTCGTAAAAGCAATACTAGAACTTTTACACCTCCTGAGCAAGTCAAAGTAGAACCTAATATTGCTATTGTTAAAGATCTCTTGTCCGATAATATTAATGGGCATGCCATTGAATTCTCTGGTGAAACTGCTAGAATTGCTAAACCCTGTGATAGAGATAAACATAGACCTGTGGTAGGTGTGCCTGTTATTTCTATTAAAATAGGAGATAATTGTTATCATGGCTTATGTGATATGGGTTCTAGTGCTAGTGTTATACCCATTGACTTATATAAAGAAATTATGCATGATATCGCACCTGCTGAGTTAGAAGATATTGATGTTACAATTAAACTTGCCAATAGAGATACTATATCTGCAATGGGAATTGTTAGTGATGTTGAAGTCTTGTGTGGAAAAACCAAATATCCCGCTGATTTCCTTGTTCTTGGTTCTACACAAGATAGCTTTTGTCCCATTATTTTTGGTAGACCCTTCTTGAATACTGTTAATGCTACGATAGATTGCAAAAAGAATGTTGTTACTGTTGACTTGGATGATATGGTTCATGAATTTAATTTCTCTAAATTTAGTAAACAACATCGTGAGGAAGAGTTGCCTAGTAAGGATGTAATTATTGGTCTTGCTTCTATTGCTGTACCTCCTAGTGATCCTTTAAAACATTATTTGCTAGACCATGAAAATGAGATGTTCATGAATGAAAGAAGGGAAATAGATGAAGTATTCTTTAAACAAGAACCTATTCTGAGACACAATTTGCCTGTTGAAATCCTAGGGGATCCTCCTCCACCCAAGGGTGATCCTGTGTTTGAGCTTAAACCATTGCCTGATAATCTTAAATATGCTTATCTTGATGAAAAGAAAATATATCCTGTTATTATTAGCGCTAACCTTTCAGAGCATGAAGAAGAAAGATTATTGAAAACTCTGAAGAAGCAACGTGCCGCTATTGGATATACTCTTGATGATCTTAAGGGCATTAGTCCCACTCTATGTCAACATAAAATAAATTTGGAAGCGGATGCCAAACCAGTTCATGATCCTCAATGACGTTTGAATCCTAAAATGAAAGAAGTGGTAAGAAAAGAAATACTCAAGCTTCTGGAGGCAGGTATAATTTATCCCGTTGCTGATAGTCAGTGGGTAAGTCCTGTCCATTGTGTCCCTAAGAAGGGAGGTATTACTGTTGTCCCTAATGATAAAGATGAATTGATACCGCAAAGAATTATCACAGGTTATAGGATGGTAATTGATTTCCGTAAATTAAATAAAGCTACTAAGAAAGATCATTACCCCTTACCTTTTATTGATCAAATGCTAGAAAGATTATGCAAACATACACATTATTGCTTTCTAGATGGTTATTCTGGTTTCTCTCAAATACCTATGTCGGCTAAAGATCAATCAAAGACTACTTTTACATGCCCTTTTGGTACTTTTGCTTATAGACGTATGCCTTTTGGTTTATGTAATGCACCTGCTACCTTTCAAAGATGCATGATGGCTATATTCTCTGATTTTTGTGAAAAGATTTGTGAGGTTTTCATGGACGACTTTTCCGTCTATGGTTCCTCTTTTGATGATTGCTTGAGCAATCTTGATCGAGTTTTGCAGAGATGTGAAGAAACTAATCTTGTCTTGAATTGGGAAAAGTGCCACTTTATGGTTAATGAAGGTATTGTCTTGGGGCACAAAGTTTCTGAAAAAGGTATTGAAGTTGATAAAGCCAAGGTTGATGCTATTGAAAAGATGCCATGTCCCAAGGACATCAAAGGTATAAGAAGCTTCCTTGGTCACGCCGGATTTTATAGGAGGTTCATCAAGGACTTCTCAAAAATCTCTCGGCCATTGACTAATTTATTACAAAAAGATATACCATTTATCTTTGATGATGATTGTGTAGAAGCATTTGAAATACTTAAGAAAGCATTAGTCTTTGCACCTGTTGTTCAGCCACCTGATTGGAATTTACCCTTTGAAATTATGTGTGATGCTAGTGATTATGCTGTAGGTGCTGTTCTAGGGCAAAGAGTTGATAAGAAGTTAAATGTTATCCATTATGCTAGTAAGACTCTAGACAATGCTCAAAGAAATTATGCTACTACCGAAAAGGAATTTTTAGCGGTTGTATTTGCTTGTGATAAATTCAGACCCTATATTGTTGATTCTAAAGTAACTATTCACACCGATCATGCTGCTATTAAATATCTTATGGAAAAGAAAGATGCAAAACCTAGACTCATTAGATGGGTTCTCTTGCTTCAAGAATTTGATTTGCATATTGTTGATAGAAAAGGAGCTGAGAACCCAGTTGCAGACAACTTGTCTAGGCTAGAGAATGTTCTTGATGACCCACTACCTATTGATGATAGCTTTCCTGATGAGCAATTAAATGTCATAAGTATTTCTCGTATCACTCCATGGTATGTTGATTATGCTAATTATATTGTTGCTAAATTTATACCACCTAGCTTCACATACCAACAAAAGAAAAAGTTCTTTTACGATTTGAGACATTACTTTTGGGTTGACCCACATCTTTATAAAGAAGGAGTAGATGGTGTTATTAGACATTGTGTACCTGAGCATGAACAGGAACAGATCCTACGCAAGTGTCACTCCGAAGCTTATGGAGGACACCACACTGGAGATAGAACCGCACATAAGGTATTGCAATCTGGTTTTTATTGGCCTACTCTCTTCAAGGA
The DNA here is from genome assembly GCF_002162155.2 of Triticum dicoccoides. Lineage (NCBI taxonomy): Eukaryota > Viridiplantae > Streptophyta > Magnoliopsida > Poales > Poaceae > Triticum > Triticum dicoccoides. The sequence continues at coordinate 140,966,853 of NC_041383.1, read as the reverse complement.
TGCCCGTAAGTTTGTTTTATCTTGTGGTGAATGTCAAAGAATTGGTAATATTAGTAGACGTCAAGAAATGCCTATGAATTATTCACTTGTTATTGAACCATTTGATGTTTGGGGCTTTGATTATATGGGACCTTTTCCTGCCTCTAATGGATATACACATATTTTAGTTGCTGTTGATTACTTTACTAAGTGGGTAGAAGCTATTCCAACTACTAGTGCTGATCATAACACTTCTATTAAAATGCTTAAGGAAGTTATTTTTCCGAGGCTTGGAATCCCTAGATATTTAATGACTGATGGTGGTTCACACTTTATTCATGGTGCTTTCCGTAAGATGCTTGCTAAATACGACGTTAATCATAGGATTGCATCTCCATATCACCCGCAGTCTAGTGGTGAGGTAGAATTGAGCAATAGAGAGCTCAAATTAATTTTGCAAAAGACTGTCAATAGGTCTAGAAAGAATTGGTCCAAGAAACTAAATGATGCATTATGGGCGTATAGAACTGCATATAAGAATCCTATGGGTATGTCTCCGTATAAAATGGTTTATGGAAAAGCATGTCACTTACCTCTCGAACTAGAACATAAGGCATATTGGGCTATTAAAGAGCTCAACTATGATTTCAAACTTGCCGGTGAGAATAGGTTATTTGATATTAGCTCACTTGATGAATGGAGAACCCAAGCCTATGAAAATGCCAAGTTATTTAAAGAAAAAGTTAAAAGATGGCATGACAAAAGGATACAAAAGCATGAGTTTAATGTAGGTGATTATGTATTACTATACAACTCTCGTTTAAGATTTTTTGCAGGAAAACTTCTCTCCAAACGGGAAGGTCCTTACGTTATCGAGGAGGTCTATCGTTCTGGTGCCATAAAAATCAACAACTTTGCAGGCACAAATCCGAAGGTGGTAAACGGTCAAAGAATCAAACATTATATCTCAGGTAATCCCATAAATGTTGAAACCAATATTATTGAAACTGTAACCCCGGAGAAATACACAAGGGACACTTTACAGAACGTTCCAGACTCCGAAAAGGAATAGGTATGTGATACGGTAAGTAAACCGACCCCAAAACAATCTTTAAAGAAATATTTCTCCGTTTTGGAATATTTAGAAAAATAGAAAAATAAGTAGTGGTCCGGGGAGGACACGAGGCCTCCACGAGGGTGGAGGGCACGCCCTACCCCCCTGGGCGCGCCCCCTACCTCGTGAGCACCTCGTGTGCCCTCCGGACTCCGTTTTCTTGCAAGATACATATTTTGGTTGGTAAAAATTCATTATATATTCTCCCGAAGGTTTTGATGACCGTATCATGCAAATATCCTCTGTTTTCGTTTCGAACTGTTTCCGTTGCAGATTTTAGGATTCCGGAGACTCGATCATCCTTCTATGAGGGTGAGCCTATACCATGGAAGGTGGACGACAAGCTTCCATCATCAACAACACCTCCACCGCCAACAACAAAGAAGGAGATATAATCACATGGGTATGGGCACTCCCCTTGGCAACTGCCAAGCTTGGGGGAGGTGCCCCGGTATCGTATCACCATCACAACTCCTATCTTTACCGTTTTTCTTAGTTCGATCCTATTAGTAGTATCTTGATTTAGTAGAATAAAGTCATGGCACGATTTAGTTTTGAGTTTTGCTTTATGATCCCTCTATGCAATCGAGTCTGTGAGCTATATATGATAAAGATTAGTGTTGAGTCAAGGGCTTGATTACTTTGCCATGATCTTGGGTGAATAAAGAAAAAGAATAAAAAGAATCAAGAGTTCATATTGATCTTATTGAAAGTAATGACTTCACATAGAAAGAGTATGATGATTTAAAGTTGTTGGGAGTTGGCAAATATAGCTTTGGTCATCGTTGCAATTAATAGGAAGTAATAAGGAAAGAGAGGTTTCACATATAGATATATTATCATTGACATCTTTTATGATTGGGAGCACTCATTAAAATATGACATGCTAAAGAGTTGATGTTGGACAAGGAAGACAACATAATGAGTTATGTTTTCCTACATCTGAGATAAAGTATGTTGTCATGGTTCCTCTACCGTGTTGAGTTTGCCTTTCCCCCTCATGCTAGCCAATCTTCAGCACTAAGTAGAAATACTACTTGTGCTTCCAAATATCCTTAAACCAGTTTTGCCATGAGAGTCCACCATATCTACCTATGGATTGAGTAAGATCCTTCAAGTAAGTTGTCATCGGTGCAAGCAATAAAAATTGCTCTCTAAATATGCATGACTTATTAGTGCGGAGAAAATAAACTTTGCACGAACTTGTTGTGGACGCAATAAAAGCGACGGACTGCATAATAAAGGTTCACATGCAAGGGGCAATGTAAAGTGATGTTCTTTTGCATTAAGATTTTGTGCATCAACCCTAAACGCGCATGACAACCTCTGCTTCCCTCTGCGAAGGGCCTATCTTTTATTATTTTCCTCTACCTTATGCAAGAGTCACGGTGATCTTCACCCTTCCTTCTTTTTATTTTATCCTTTGGCAAGCTCAGCATGTTGGAAAGAACATGATATATATATCTAACTGGATGTGGGGGAGCGTGAATTATTATTGTTGACATTACCCTTGACGTGAAAGGTTGTGGGGTAAACTATAAGCCCCTATCTTTCTCTGTGTCCGGTTAAAACTCTGTAACCACAAGTATCGCATGAGTGTTAGCAATTATGAAGGACTAAGTGATAGTTGAGTATGTGGCCTTGCTTTTAAGCTCTGACATAGACTCTTTCCGATGTTATGATAAATTGCAATTGCTTCAATGACTGAGATTATAATTGTTGGTGCCCAATAAAGTTTCTGATTCATATTTTGGCTTTGTGAAAAGATCATCACTAGAACATAAGTAATCATATGACAAAATTTATATATGTTGCTGTTATGAAAATAATCATGATGCCTTCATGTCCGTATTTTATTTTTATCGATGCCTCTACCTCTAAACATGAGGACATATTTATTGTTATCGGCTTTTCGCTTGAGGACAAGCGAGGTCTAAGCTTGGGGGAGTTGATACGTCCATTTTGCATCATGCTTTTATATCGATATTTATCGCATTATGGGCTATTATTTCACATTATTTCACAATACTTATGGCTATTCTCTCTTATTTTACAAGGGTTACCATGAAGAGGGGGGAATGCCGGCAGCTGGAATTCTGGCTGGAAAAGGAGTAAATATTGGAGACCTATTCTGCGCAACTCCAAATGTCCTGAAACTCCACGGAATATCTTAAAATAAATAAAGAAAAATCATCGCCAAAGATGAAGGCCAGGGGGACCACACCCTGCTCACAAGGGTGGGGGGCGCGCCCCTCCCCCTGGGCGCGCCCCCTACCTCGTGGGCCCCCTGGTGGCTCTCCGACGCCCATCTTCTCCTATATGAGCTCTTTCGATGAGAAAAAAATAGGAAGCAACCTTTCGGGACGAGACTCCGCCGCCACGAGGTGGAACCTTGGCGGAACCAATCTAAGGCTCCGGCAGAGCTGTTCTGCCGGGGACACTTCCCTCCGGGAGGGGGAAATCATCACCATTGTCATCACCAACGCTCCTCTCATCGGGAGAGGGAAATCTCCATCAACATCTTCACCAGCACCATCTCATCTCCAAACCCTAGTTCATCTCTTGTATCCAATTCTTGTCTCCAAGTCCGGGATTGGTGCTAGTAGGTTGCTAGTAGTCATGATTACTCCTTGTAGTTGATGCTAGTTGGTTTATTTGGTGGAAGATCATATGTTCAGATCCTTTATGCACATTATATCCCCTCTGATTATGAACATGAATATGCTCTGTGAGTAGTTACGTTTGTTCCCAAGGACAAGGGAGAAGTCTTGCTATTAGTAGTCATGTGAATTTGGTATTCGTTCGATATTTTGATAAGATGTATGTTGTCTAACCTCTAGTGGTGTTATGTGAACGTCGACTACATAACACTTCCCCATTATTTGGGCCTAGAGGAAGGAATTGGGAAGTAATAAGTAGATGATGGGTTGCTAGAGTGACAGAAGCTTAAACCCTAGTTTATGCGTTGCTTCGTAAGGGGCTGATTTGGATCCATATGTTTCATGCTATGGTTAGGTTTACCTTAATACTTTTGTTGTAGTTGCGGATGCTTGCAATAGAGGTTAATCATAAGTGGGATGCTTGTCCAAGTAAGGGCAGTACCCAAGCACCGGTCCACCCACATATCAAATTATCAAAGTACCGAACGCGAATCATATGAGCGTGATGAAAACTAGCTTGACGATATTCCCATGTGTCCTCGGGAGCGCTTTTCCTATCATAAGAGTTTGTCCAGGCTTGTCCTTTGCTACAAAAAGGATTGGGCCACTTTGCTGCACTTTATTTACTTTTGTTACTTGTTGCTCGTTACCATTTATCTTATCACAAAACTATCTGTTACCACTTATTTCAGTACTTGCAGAGAATACCTTGCTGAAAACCGCTTATCATTTCCTTCTGCTCCTCGTCGGGTTCAACACTCTTACTTATCGAAAGGACTACGATAGATCCCCTATACTTGTGGGTCACCAGATAGCTCATGATGCCATGATTGTTAAGGTAACATGAAGTGAGCCTCATGTGGATACTAGCACTACTTTTAGTCAAAATGCTATATTGCCTTGTGCTAGTCCTCATGATTCATCCATGCATAACATTGGTACATCTTGTGATGAATTGCTTTCCTTGCCTTGTTGCTCTCACGATGAAGCTTATACTTCCTCTAGTGCTTGTGTTGAGACTAACCATGTAGAGGAAATCAAAGAGCTCAAGGCACAAGTCACTTCTTTGAAGAAAGACTTGGAAAAGTGTCATGAAGGGAAGGCCACACTCAACAATATCTTGAGTGTGCAAAAATCCCCCAATGACAAAGGTGGACTTGGATTCAACTCCAATAATAAGAAGTCCAAGAGAATCAAGAATAAGGGCCAAGAACAAGTCAAGAATTCGGCCAAGATTATTTGCTTCAAGTGGAAAATTGAAGGGCATCATGTTAGATCTTGCCCATTGAAGAAGAAGGCCATTAGTGTCGAGCAACAAGGGAAGAGGCCACAAGTTCAATCTCATGCTCAACCTCAAGTTGAAGAAAGGCCACTTCCCAAGAAGACTCAAGTTAATGCTTCTCTTGTTGAGAAATCAAGTGAGAAGAAAGTGAAGAGTAGACATTGCTACTTATGTCGTGAGAAAGGTCACGTCGCTTCTTCATGCAGTAGTGGTAACTTATGCAACCCAATTATTATTGATGATATCTATTCTCTTGGGAAGGATAAGGTTGGCAATGTGTTTGCCAAGTTTGTTGGTACTCAAACTGGTGTCAAGAAAAGAACCATTTGGGTAGCCAAGCCTATTGTGACTAACCTCTTAGGACCCAACTTGGTTGGGGACCACCAAGCTCAAACTTGATCAATAGGTGTTGATGGAGGGCATTGGGGACTTGGCTACATTATGAAGAATTAAGGGGACTTCATCATTCTTATTGTCTCAAGCCAAGTCATTTAGATTATCAAGTTTCTATCTTATATCCAATGTGCCTCCTTGCGGTAACTTGTACTTAAATTGTTTACATTGCAAGTTACTTGCCCCCTTGCATGTTTTGGTTTTGTTCCTTGCATGTGTTTGTATATTTTGTTCTTCCAACTTGCTTTTCTTGAGCAATCAAGTATGCGTGTGTTGGTTTGCACATCATGTACGTGTGTGTCGTGCATTGAGCCTTTATGCTTCTTGTTAGTATCCTAGTTGGCTCGTGTGAGAGGTTAATGGTACATCCCATTTTGGGGGAGTGATGTGCTTTGTGCACCTCACAATCCTATAAATGTGTGTGCATGAGGAATACCATCTAGTAGTGATGTTCCAAGATTATCTAGTCGCCAGGTGGTATATCTCTCATCAGAAATTCAAATCCTAAAAAGTCCTTGATTATCTCTCATTGGATCCTCTTATTGCCTCTTTTTAAGTTTTCTTTGGTATCACATTATGGGGGAGTAATATGCTATGTGCATATTACAAGCCTAGAAAATGTGTACATTTGAGATATTGTCACTTAGAGTTGATATTATTAATTATCTTGTTCCTAAGTGACATGTTAGCTCTACAAGTTGCAATTTGCTTGTGTTTGTTGTGAAGATGATGCTAGATGTCCTTGTTATCTACCATCGGGAATTACTTCCAAATACTTCTTGTCTTTTGACAATTGGTACGTAGTCTCTTATATGTGGTAGAATTTGTTGATCATCTTTACATTGGCTTTTGTTTTTATTTGCCTTTTCTCTGCCAAGGTTTGTGTCAACTCTCGTTGTCTACCCTACCACTTGTGAATCTTGTTTATTTCTTGTTCTTGTCTAGTGTTTTCTAGATATAGTGAAAGTGGTGATCCCACCTTGTGCATTTTGTACTCAAATGCAAATCCTATATAATGCACAACTCGTGGGGGAGCTATCCTATTTTCTTTAGAACACTCTTCTTGTGATTCTTATCAAGTGTGTTTTGGTGTAAGGCAAGCCATTTCTTTTTGGTACTGTGTGCCATCATGAAACTTTGTTGAGAGCTTGGTTTGTTTGGAACCATCCTCTCTTTGGGAGTTTGACATCTTTATTTTAGTGTGTATCAATGGATATCTCATTCTTTGGTGTATATTAATGATATCTTCCAAGTGATGATTTATCCATTTGGTATCCTTTTTCTCTTGGCATTTCTTTGTCATTTGGTTTCAGTTCTTGAAAGTCTTGAGCATGCATATTTACTTCATGTATTTTCTTGGGCATCCTTTCTTTCTTTGACCCAATATATAGGGGAAACTCCACCTAGTCTCAATTTGGATGAGATGTGCATGAAATTCATTTTCACATCTATATGCACATATTTATGTGGAGTTTGTCCTATGTATTGGTGTTTCTAACTTTTTGGTCCCAATGAGTTTGGGTACTGTTTAGTTTGTGTTGTTCTTCTAGGAACATTTGGAGATGCATTGGATGCTCGGTTCACTCACAAGGAAGGTGTTGCCACCATGTGCTTATTTGAGTCAAGCTAGGATGATCAATGAACTACTATCTACCTTCAATTGGTATCTACTACATCCTTCCAATGGTATCTCGATAACAAGTATCATCATATACTTCATGCACACATTTCTTGCATCAACCTTGTGTAGGTTGTATCATGGCATGTAATTCATTCTTTCTTGTGGTACTTGTTTCCTTTCTCAAAGCATCTCAACAATGATCTGTTGTTGCTAGTTGTGATGTCTTTAATAGTTGTGTGGTAGGGATTCATTTATATACAATAATACCATATCTAGCCATGTGCTATGCTTCCAAGCAAATATCTTATTGGTATATGTATGACTTCCTTTTGGATATCTTGTTCCTTCGTGTTGTAACTATGTCGGGTGTACATCCTTCTTGTAGATATATATCATCATGATTTCGTCTACCTAGAACCTTATACACCTGAGAGAAATTACATCTCTATATGATATCCTTTCTTTCACGTCAACCTTGTCTTTCTTATGTTATTTCTTTGGTGGCTCCATGAAAGATTTTCCCTTGAGTGCGTGTCTTATATCGTTGCATCTTGATGCAATCTTGTGTGGTGAAGTTTATTTTCCTCATACTTATCTTTATGAGGCTTTTGCCATCTAATTGGTATCCCTCGTCTCGATGAGGCTTTACTTTTCTTTCTTCACCATGGGTTGTCGCAAGCCTTGTTGTTAAATCAGATTTTAGTGAGCTTGTGAACCCATTTGCTTGTTGGGTGTGTGTGGGGTCGTCATGTCATGCACCGTGTATCTCATTTATCCAGGACTATGTTGATGCTTAATGCTCATCCTTATTTTAGTCTTCTCAAGTGCTTTGCCATGACTCACACACATCATTTTGGTTGAGCCTATTCTTAGTTGCCTCTTTTTCATGATTGCTCAATCATTTGTCTGTTGCAAGTGCTAGGCTTTGTTTCCTATTTGCTCACTTAAAATTGTTGTAAGTTTCTATTGATTTTGGGGGGGGGGGCTATGATCCTATTTTGTGCACTCTGTATCCAATACAAATATTCTTATTTGTGCACAAATCATGGGGAGCTTCTCTAGTTTCTTTAGAACACTCCTATGCTCATATCTTAATATCTTTTTCATCTGGCTCGTAGGACCATTGGTCTAGTTGGTCCAATTGATATACCTTGATTGCTTGCTTCAATTGGTATCTTTTGATTGCTTGTGTCTCTCTTTGTTATGTCTTCGTGGCATATCTTTCTTTAGCAATCTTTGTGCCTCAATATAGTTTGTGTTCCTCCAAGTATTTACCGTTGGATATGTGCATTGCGTTCCACTCTCTTGTGGACAAATACACAAATTATGGAGGACCACAACTTATATTGGCCTTCTTAGCTTTTTGCCCATTTTGGCAATCGATGCCAATGGGGGAGAAGTTTCAGAGAGTTTTGTGGAGAAGTTTAGAGATTTATCTCCTCCTGCTTTGGTTTTGTTCCTTAGCATTTGCATCAGTTTAGAGAGTTATCTCCTCCTGCTTTGGTTTTGTTCCTTAGCATTTGCATCTCATATGCATGCACTATTGGTTGTTGCATTGCATAGTGAAGCATAATTCCTTATATAAACTCTCTTGAAAGTGATTGTCATCAATTACCAAAATGGGGGAGATTGAAAGGACATGCGGTGCCCCCATGTGTGGTTTTGGTAATTGATGACACTCTCTATCGACTAATGGTTGCATTGAGTTATATTTGAAGGATTTGTCCATAGGCTCTTCTTGAAGTCCATGTGTTGGTTTCAAGGAGTTTATGTGTTGACCAAGGTGATATTAAGGAATTATCCAAAGATTGGTTATGTGAGTGTTGTGCTTATTGCAAGCATGTCTTGAAGAAGAAGATTGTGTGATCATTGATGTTTACCTTCAAGACATCATCCAAATGAAGAGAGTTGGAAAGATTCAAGGTTGATCAAGACTAAGTCAAGAGTGAATCAAGTTGATCAACTCACAAAGCGTAGAAGATGTACTGAGAGGGATCAAGTGATCCCATGGTATGTCTATGTGAGAGTTCTATGTGGGATTAGGTACGCGTTCATGGGCCTGCGTCAAGAGGAAGATATCACTCAACCCATGGAGAGGAAACATCAAGTGGTGATTGAGGGAGTCCTGGATTAGGGGGTATCCGGACAGCCGGACTGTGTACAACGTCCGGACTATTGAAGCGTGAAGATACAAGACTCAAGACTTCGGCCCGTGTCCGGATGGGACTTTCCTTGGCGTGGAAGGCAAGCTTGGCGATCTGGATATTATATTTCCTTCCTTGTAACCGACTCCATGTAAACCCTAGCCCTCTCCGGTGTCTATATAATCTGGAGAGGTTTGTCCTTAGAAGGCCGATCACAATTACATTCATACCATCATAGGCTAGCTCCTAGGGTTTAGCCTCTACGATCTCGTGGTGGATCTACTCTTGTACTACCCACATCATCAATATTAATCAAGCAGGAAGTAGGGTTTTACCTCCATCGAGAGGGCCCGAACCTGGGTAAACATCTGTGTCCCTTACTTCTTGTTACCATCAGCCTTGACGCACAGATCGGGACCCCCTACCCGAGATCCGCCAGTTTTGACACCGACATTGGTGCTTTCGTTGAGAGTTCCTCTGTGACGTCGCCGTCAAGCTCGATGGCTCCTTCAATCGTCATTAACGACGCTGTCCAGGGTGAGACTTTCCTCCCCGGACAGATCTTCGTGTTCGGCGGCTTCGCTTTGCGGACCAATTCGCTTGGCCACTTAGAGCAGATCGATAGCTATGCCCCCGGCCCTCGAATCGGGTTCGGAAACCTAAACCAAACGGCGGATACCCAAGGAGAGTTGATCTTCGGCGGATTCGGGCCAGCGCCAGAAGCGGCGGACAGTCACGATGGGCACGGCTTAGACCTGCTGTCAGACGTTGCTTGGGATATCATCCCGGCAGAAGCCCCGGACCTAAATCCGGGACAGGTAGCAAATCCTAAAGACGGAGGGCTGGACCCCGCCCCATAGGCCGTACCCTCATCGGTGATGGAGCCGAATGCAGGCTTCACTTTTGAGGAAACCGGTGACCCTGGGCCCCTGGACTCGTGTCCGACTATAGGCTTCAGTCCGTGCGTCCCAGGGCCCACCGATCCTGGTTGGTCTTCGGTGATGGAGTTCACCGCGGCGGACATCTTTCAGCACTCGCCCTTCGGCGACATACTAAACTCATTCAAAACCCTCTCTTTGACAGAGAATCTCGGGCCGAATTATGTCCGGCTCGAGTGGGAAGCAAGCGACGAAGACATTCGTTGCCCACCCACCACCCACTTCATAGCCATGGTTGATGATTTAACCGACGTGCTGGACTTCGACTCCGAAGACATCGACGGTATGGACGACGATGCAGGAGAAGACTCAGAATCTATGAGTTGCCGGATTCATGCCTCGCCACACGACATATACATGGTGGATACGCCCAAGGAAGGCGATGGTGACAATCCGGAAGATAACACCCCTGGGCAAAAACCAAAGCGACGGCGCAGACACCGTTCCAAATCCGGCAACAGTAACAATATCAGCAAGAGCGCTAAAAGAATGGATACTCCAGTAAACCCCAATGGCAATAATGACCAAACAGAACCGGCGATGGAGCAGGACGAACCAGGTCACACCAAACATAGTCCGGGTCATACGCCCGAAGAAAACGATCCAAAGGGATGAGTTCATCAATCCGGCACAGGACAAGAAGACAGTCCGGACGACGACGCATTCATCGTTCCGAAAGAACATGTGGAACGAGAGAACCTCCATAGAAAGCTTATGGCCACAGCGAGAAGTCTGAAGAAGCAGAAGCAACGTCTTAAAGCCACACAGGAAACGCTCAATCGCAGATGGAATAAAGTGCTAGACACTGAAGAAAGATATGGCGACGATTTCCATACGAAGAGCTACCCAAAACGCAAGCTAGTGCCAGAATTCGACGATGAGGCCGTTCCACCAAAGAACAACATGAACAGGAGACCAGGAGTACCACATCATAGCCGCAATAAATCAGCTGCCGAAGACGCCCACGATCTACATGAGCACCTGGAGAAGAAAGCTGGCGCAGCTAGGTCCATCTATGGATCTAAAGGAGACACCCAGGCGAGGGACTATGGCCGTCAAAACAATTTTGACAACCAAACACCAGTTCAGAATAAACACCGAACACAACAACAGCCGACGGCATGCCACAGCGCGTCCAGCTACAGAGGGGCTGCTCACCCCCTGTGCTTTACTGATGAAGTACTGGACCATGAATTCCCACAGGGCTTTAAACCTGTAGACATAGAGGCATACGACGGAACGACAGACCCAGGGGTCTGGATCGAGGAGTTTATCCTCCACATACACATGGCTCGTGGAGATGACCTCCATGCCATCAAATACCTTCCCCTCAAACTAAAGGGACCGGCCCGACACTGGTTGAAAAGCCTCCCCGAAAATTCAGTCGGGAGTTGGGAAGAACTAGACGATGCTTTCAGGGCCAATTTTCAAGGGCCTTATGTCCGGCCTTCGGATGCTGATGATTTAAGTCACATAATCCAACAACCCGGGGAGTCTGCCCGCAAGCTTTGGAACGGATTCCTCACTAAGAAGAATCAAATCGTCGACTGTCTGGATGCCGAAGCCTTAGAGGCATTCAAGCACAGCATCCGGGACGAGTGGCTTGCCCGACACCTCGGCCAAGAAAAGCCAAGGACAATGGCAGCCCTAACAAGTCTTATGACCCGCTTTTGTGCGGGAGAAGATAGCTGGCTCACCCGTAAAGGCACCAGCGACCCCAGCACATCCGAAGTAAGGGATTGCAACGGGAAGCCACGGCGTAATAAAAACAAATGCCAAAGCAAGGAAGAGAGCCCGGACAACATAACGGTTAAGGCCGGATTACGAGGCTCTCGACCTAACCAGCAAAATAAGCAATCTAAAGGCAATAAAGAGGGACCGTCCGGTCTGAACAGAGTTCTGGACAGACTATGCCAAATTCATGGCACCCCCGACAAACCTGCGAACCACACGCATAGAGAGTGCTGGGTCTTCAAGCAGGCCGGCAAACTAAACGCCGAACACAAGGGAAGGGAAACACCAAGTGAAGACGAGGATGAACCTCGCCAACCGAACACTGGGGGACAGAAAACATTCCCGCCAGAGGTTAAAATAGTGAACATGATCCACGCAACTCGTACATCCTTGGGAAGGCACGAACGCGCCCATAAAGACGCACGCGATATAGAGCCCATCGTACCCACACCTAATGGCTGGATGTCTTGTTCGATCACCTTCGATCACCTAGACGACCGAACTAGCATTCGGCGCGAAGGATCAAATGCCTTCGTGCTTGACCCAATAATCGACGGATACCATCTCACTCATGTCCTCATTTATGGTGGCAGCAGTCTCAATTTAATATATGAAGACACTGTCCGCAGGATGGGGATAGACTCATCCAGAATCAGCAAGATTCACACCACCTTTAAAGGGGTGATACCAGGCGTTCAAGCCCATAGCAAGGGCTCCGTCATACTGGAGTTAACATTCGGCTCTCCAGGTAACTCCAGAAGCGAAGAGCTAGTCTTCATCATTGCACCCTTCCAAAGCAGCTATCAAGCATTGCTTGGAAGAATGGCCTTCGCCCGCTTCAACGCATTACCGCATTATGGCTACCTTACACTCAAGATGCCCGATCCACGCAGCGTCATCACCGTTATCGGAACAACGGAGTTCCTTTCGCGCGCAGGGGAATACGCGACGGCCCTAGCGGCCGGACTATAAGCGGCCTCTAAACAAAATTATACCAGGTCGTTAAGACCACGAACACGGTTAGACGAGTCCGGTAGCCCACATTAAACCAGGGAAACTGTATATGTAATCCTGTAGCGGACACCAGGGGCTAATAATAAAGCCCCACACTCTCGACTCAACCTTACTGGCTGGCCAGCATTTTACATTTTCTACTATCCATCGTACATTATGTTGCACTCTTCTATGAGATCCTTTTTTTTCACAGACAACGTTCACGCGATACCCTTCCAGGATGCGGCACAACGGAGACAAAGGCGCAGACGTGCAGCAGGGCCCCGTTCAACAGGTTTCTTTTTAGATTAAGCCCCTATGTAAACCTTTTCTATTGCCTCTTGTTGTTTCATCATCCTACGGGTTCCATACCCACAGAGGATACTGCCGTTTTTGGCATTACGCCACGACAGATTAATGCACGCACCTGGACATACAGGGTTTATAATGAATGGGCATTCTTGAGCCCATCATCTGTTAGAAAGTCCGAATACCTTCGGGAGTGTTCGGCGTCACGAGTTTGGCCTTATATGCATCAGCTCCGAATCATGTCTTTGGTCAAATGTTGGGATTGCCTGGCTCCTGGGTTTGCTGCCTTACGTTTCGTTATAATCGGCTAAGGTGGCCAAAGAAGAACTACTGCGATTGTGCCCTGGTTATTCCGGATGAGCACCTCAGTAAAGAAAGCCGAAAACTGATCGTCATGATACAGCGAGAGACTGATCAACCACTTGACGACTCACCGGAATCTCTAGGATTCCTCCGCCTTAACGAAGGGCCATTTCCCGGCCAGGTACATACGCGCCCGTATTCGGATGCACGCGATGGTACCAGGCGCTACATAGTAGGCCCAATATTAGAATCCCGCAGCTAAGCGAAAGTGTTAAAGCTATATAGTCCGGTTGCCTAGTTGGACGTGCGATCAGCTCCTTGCTGGACCAAGATGTTGGATAAAGAGTGATCAGGCAACTTCGAAGGGCTCAAGGGATACGGGGTGGGCCGGATGACCAAGAGTCGTCACGACAAGGTCTACATCGATGACGAAGGTTGGTGCCCTGACGCCGGCTCAATTGAGTACGGATACCGGGTCCCCTTCGGCGGAATCCACGTCTTCATCGGCCGGATCGGTGAGCCGGGACCTGAGCCGGACAGCTGCACCGACCTCGTCGAAACGGCTCAGCGTGCGAGGAAGACCCGGGCTCAGCCGGTCATGAGGCGTGCCTTCATGGGCTGCGTCCACGGAGAGGAACTTTCTAGATCTGAAGATGGGGGTGAGACGGCCGCTCTTTTAGACGGTGATTCGTCCGCCGGCTCAACAGATTCGTTATATCAGGTACAAGACGGCGTGCTCGGGGGCTGTTCCGATGGCATCAGTATTCCGGACCCCATGAGCCGCCAAGATGGGCCGGGATCTTCATGGCTGGAACTCAGCCCGGTTCAAATTCTACAGCAGCCGCGACGATCACGTCCGGGTCAGGAGCAGTCGGGGCAGGCGGCCCCGTGCGCCCACCGGCTCAGGTGCTGATGGATCTCATGGACAAGCTTACGGCCCTGTTAACCGCCACGGTTATCCCTGCAAACAAAGATGAGCATGACGCGGCGGTAGCACAGGTGCGTGAGGAGATAGCTCAGGCCAAAGAGGCCTTGGCAGCTGAGGATACTAGACTAGCTACGGAGCGGGCGGCTCTCGACGCCCGGGCACAGCGCTTGCAGTCAGAAGCTTACCAGCTCACGATGAGCTTAAATGCATCCAATGAGGTAATGAGGAGGAGACATCAGAAAACTCAGTCACATTTACCTCCGAATTACGATCCTCGGGTTCTCTTTGCTACACCCGGAGCCGGCCCTAGTAACCTGCCAGAGGCTAATCAGCTTATGACAGCCGGAATAGGAGGACCGGCTCAGCCTCGGGATATGGTACCGCCTCACGTGAGCATGCCACCGCCGCGTTATGTGCCGATTCCACCGGGTCACTTTTCCAACCCCATGGAGAACTTGATCGCAGCTTCAGCACGTTTAGCGGCTCTTCCCATGGAAGGTGATGACCCGGCGGCAGTGGAAACCCGGAGAGTCAGAGAGCTTCTTCAAATAGCCTTGGCTCAGCAGGAAACCTATTCTTACAGCCGGGACAGGATTCATTCAACTCCCCCGCCCTGGGTAGCACCACCTCGCCAAAACCGGAGCCCGAGTTACAGCAGACACATGGAGTCGGAAGCTTTGTCAAGCAATGCTCAACGCTGTAACCAGCCCGGGGGCTATAATCCGGTGCAGGATCGAATATGTCAGGAGAACGAGCAGGCGGCTCAGGAATTTCCAGAGTATCCAACAACTTCCATTGAGGCGGGAGTAGTCACTAGAACCGGTGGTGTCCCTTGTCTAATTCCGGCTTTGCGGAATATGCGGTTGCCCAAAGACTTCAAGGGGCCTCGAAAGGTGCCAAATTATACGGCCGACTTATAGCCCGGAGCCTGGATTGAGAGTTATGAGATGGCCATGGAGTTGTTGGAAGTTAGTGACGCGGCGATGGCTAAATATTTCACCATGATGTTAGATGGAACGGCCCGGTCGTGGCTGAAAGGCTTGCCACCCAATTCCATTGATTCATGGGACGAGTTAAAGGCCCAGTTCATCCAAAACTTCAAGGACACCTGTAAGCAATCTATGTCGATTGTGGACTTGACGGATTGCAAGCAAGAGGAAGGTGAATCCACCACCCATTGGGTACGCCGGGTCAAGGAGATAATTCATTCCTCCGATAATATGGATGCCAGCTCTGTAGTTCTTATGCTGGAGAAAAATTGCCGCTTTGAGCCGCTGAGGCAGAAGCTGGGGCGCCTTAAACGCGACCTCACGGATATGGGTACGCTGATGGCGACTTTAGTCAAATATAACGATTCTGATAGTACCAAGGATCCCGCGTCTGACGATGAGAAGACAGGGAAGGGAAAAAGAAACGGCAATGGAAAGGGTCAGCAGCATAACCCGGGAAATCAAGGCAGCAATAAGCGCAAGACGGACAGCAACCCGGAGTTTGTGGCCAATGCCAACGCATGGGGTAACAATAAGAGATATAAGGGTAAGCCGCCTCGATTCGGTGGGTCAGGCCCATCTCTTGAGCAGTTACTCAATGAGCCCTGCCCAAAACACGGCACCCGGGAGCACCCCGCCACACATCTATGGAAGGATTGCACGATCATGAAGGCATTCAAAAATTCTAACACCTTCGGTGGCGGTCATGGGTCTGGCGGCGGCTCTGGGGCCGGCGGCTTTCATGGCCCGGGAGGTGGCTCAAATTCCGGTTTTCAGGGGCATCCGGGTGGTAACAATCAGCAGCAATCTAGTCAAGGGGGGCAGCAGCAGCAGCAGTCGGGCTATCAAAGCCATCCGAAGCAGTTGAGTGGTGGACAGTATCACGTGTTTACCACTAGTTTGTGCAGACATGACCAGAAGGTTCATAAGAGGGCTGTGAATTCTATTGAGCCGGCAGTTCCTCGTTATTTGAGGTGGTCAGAGCAGCCCATTGTGTGGAGCAGAGAGGATCACCCTCCGCGGGTCGATATTCCGGGTCAGTTAGCCCTGGTGGTGGCACCCCAAGTTGGTGGATATAAATTTACTAAGGTGCTCATGGATGGCGGAAGCAGCATCAATATCCTCTACTACGAGACCTTTCAGCGGATGGGGTTGACTGAGAAGAATATGAGAACATCCAACACTATTTTCCATGGAGTGGTTCCAAGTAAGTCGGCTTATCCAGTTGGCAAGATTGAGCTGGAGGTGGCCTTCGGAGACGAACACGATTCCAGGGCTGAGAAGTTGACGTTTGAGGTGGTCAAAATTAGGAGCCCATATCATGCTCTATTTGGGCAGCCAGCTTACGCTAAGTTCATGGCCCGGTCGTGTTATGTTTATCTGCAGCTTAAGATGCCGGGTCACAAGGGCACTATCACTGTACATGGAAGTCGGAAAGTGGCACTGGAATGCAAAGAAGGCGACGCGGCTTATGCTGAGTCGGCCTATGTGGCCGAAGAGCTCAAGTTTTATCAAGACAATGTTGACCGGGCGGATATGACCTCCCTCAAGAAACCAACTACTGAGCATGACCCAGCGTTGAAGTTTAAGTCAGCCACTGAGACAAAACTTGTTGACTCTACCCCAGGAGATGCCTCTAAACAGTTCATTATCAGTGCCAATTTGGATCCTAAATAGGAAAGCGCGCTCATCGAGTTCATCCGTGAGAACCGGGACATCTTTGCATGGAAACCTTCTGACATGCCGGATGTACCGAGGGAACTCGCTGAGCACACTCTCAATATTGATCCAAAGTATAAGCCGATCAGCCAGTTTCTTCGGCGTTTTAACGAAGAGCGACGAAAAGCTATTGGGGAATAAGTCGCCCAGCTCTTAGTGGCCGGGTTTATCATCGAAGTTTTTCAACCGGAGTGGTTGGCTAACCCGGTGCTCGTACTCAAGAAAAACGGCACCTGGCGGATGTGTGTGGACTACACGGACTTAAACAAGGCTTGTCCGGCTGATCCCTTTGCTCTTCCCCGTATTGATCAAATCATTGATGCTATGGCGGGTTGTGAGCGGTTGAGTTTTTTGGATGCGTACTCCGGTTATCATCAGATTAAGATGGAAGTTAAGGACCAGGAGAAGACAGCCTTCATCACTCCGTTTGGAGCCTTCTGCTATGTATCTATGTCGTTTAGGCTCAAGAGTGCCCAGACGACTTATCAGCGGTGTGTGCAGAACTGTTTGCATGACCAAATTGGGTGTAATGTTCATGCCTATGTGGATGACATTATGGTGAAGTCCAGAGAAAAGGAGACCTTGATATCCGACTTAAAGGAGACCTTTGATAATCTCCGGGTTTACAAGATGATGCTTAACCCGGCCAAATGTGTGTTTGGCGTTCCTGCGGGCAAGCTCTTGGGCTTTCTGGTCTCCAACAAAGGCATCGAAGCTAACCCGGAGAAGATTAAGGCAATCACCTCTCTGGCTAAACCGGCATGCATCAATGATGTTCAGCGACCGGCGGGTCGTGTTGCCGCCTTAAGTCGGTTCATAAGCCAGCTAGGTGAGAAGGCCCTTCCATTGTATCAGATGATGAAGAAAGCTGACACTTTTGTCTGGAGCCAGGCTGCTGATGCTGCTTTTGAGGACTTAAAGAGACAATTGTCTGAACCGCCAGTTCTCGCCGCTCCAATTGATAAGGAGCCTTTGCTATTGTATCTGGCTGCCAATTCACGAGTCGTCAGCGTTGCCATCGTAGTGGAACGTAAGGAAGCTAGCAAAGAGCATCCGGTTCAACGGCCGGTTTATTACATCAGTGAGGTGCTCATTGAATCCAAGCAAAGGTACCCGCATTGGCAGAAGCTTGTTTATGGAGTGTTCATGGCCAACCGGAAGTTGAAGCAGTACTTTCAAAGCCACCCCATAACTGTGGTAAGTTCTGCCCCTTTGGGAGACATCATTCAGAACAGGGAGGCCGCAGGACGAGTCGCCAAGTGGGCCATTGAGCTTGGTCCTCACAATTTGAAGTACATGCCACGTATTGCTATTAAGTCTCAGGCCTTGGTGGACTTTATCAATGATTGGACAGAGTTACAGGCCCCTGAGGAGAAGCCGGATAACACATATTGGACGATTCACTTTGATGGGTCCAGGCAGCTAGAAGGCTCGGGGGCTGGAGTGGTGTTAACTTCCCCTCGAGATGACAAATTTTGTTATGTACTCCGGCTTATGTTTCCATGTACTAACAATGCAGCTGAATATGAGGCCTTACTCCATGGTCTCCGGATGGCTAAGGAGATGAACTTAAGCCGAGTACGATGCTTGGGCGATTCAGATCTTGTGGCTCAACAAGTGTCAGGCAAGTGGGATTCTAAGGATCCCCTTATGGCGGCTTATCATCATGAGGTAGATGCTATGGCTGGTCACTTCACGGGTTATCAAGTAGAGCACATCGATCGAAGGAAGAATGAGGCGGCTGATGCTTTAAGCCGGTTGGGATCCCAACGTAAACCAGTGCCGCCCAATACCTTTCTCGATGTGTTACATAAACCTTCTGTCAAGGTGCTTACCGAGGAGGAGTTAGCAGTGCCAGACCCGGAGGCACAGCTGGTGGCGGCTCTTCATGTTATCCCAGATTGGACAATGCCTTACTTGGCTTATATGACCCGGGGTGAGTTGCCAGAGGATGAGACCTTGGCAAGACAAATTATCAGGCGCTCCAAATCCATGACGATTGTTAATGGCGAGTTACATCACCTAAGTGTTACGGGGGCATTTCAAAGCTGTGTGTCACCTATAGAAGGCCAAGAAATACTTCGTGAGATCCATGAAGGAGATTGTGGCCATCATGCCGGATCAAAATCTCTTGTAGCCAAGGCTTTCTGTCATGGTTTCTATTGGCTGACGGCTCATGCTGATGCAGAGGATCTGGTCAGTAAATGTGATGGTTGTCAAAAGTTCTCACGACGAGCTCATGTGCCGGCTCAAGAATTGAGGATGATCCGAATCACTTGGCCGTTTGCGGTCTGGGGGCTTGACATGGTTGGACCTTTCAAAAGGTCTAAAGACAAAAAGACACATCTACTGGTGGCAGTGGACAAGTTTACCAAGTGGGTTGAGGCAGAGCCGATCAGTAGGTGTGATGCAGCCACGGCGGTTCAGTTCATGAAAAAGGTGATCTTTCGTTTTGGTTTTCCACACAACATCATAACTGATAATGGCACTAATCTCTCTAAAGGTGCCATGGAAGAGTTCTGTCAAAGAGAACATATCCGGCTTGACGTTTCGGCCGTTGCTCATCCTCAATCCAATGGTCAAGCAGAGAGAGCTAATCAAGAGATCCTGAAAGGTATCAAACCCCGGCTCTTAGTCCCCTTACAGCGGACTCCGGGTTGTTGGGTGGAGGAGTTACCCTCCGTGTTATGGAGCATCAACACCACGCCTAATAGATCTACGGGACACACACCTTTCTTCATGGTTTATGGAGCAGAGGCGGTCCTGCCGAGTGACATCCGACATGATTCACCCCGTGTGGCGGCTTATGTTGAGGCGGATAACGAAAAGGCTCGTCAGGATCCACTTGACTTGTTGGATGAGGAGCGAGACTTGTCAATAGCCCGCTCAGCGATTTACCAGCAAGACCTGCGCCGCTATCATAGCCGCCGGGTTAAGAGCAGAACCTTTCAGGAAGGCGACTTGGTGCTCCGGCTCATCCAGGATTAGTCTAACATGCACAAGCTATCCCCACCTTGGGAAGGGCCCTTTGTGGTCAGCAAGAATCTGCACAACGGGTCATATTATCTCATTGATATTCGAGAGCGCAAGGACTCACTTAAATCGGAGGAGGAGACCCGCCGGCCGTGGAATATAGCTCATCTCCGGCCTTACTATACCTAAGTTACTAGTTTTTTAAGATACCTTTTTATGATGTACATATTATCTAAAGCAATAAAGCAGGACCTCTGTCCTTTTTCCCATAAAGAATGTTTCATGTTTTCTTTATCAGGTGATGGACACTGCCAACAGGGGACGGATCATATCTAAATCTGGCTTTCCCTTTGGTCCGGCTTATGATCATATCTGAATCTAGCCATGGTCACTTGGGGGCTTCCTGTTCACACATAGGTCGTATTCGAACCAAAGAGAACATAGCTGTCGATACCCACTTGATCGGCATACTGCCAAACCCACTTGGGGGCTTCTTGATCATATTTGAATCATAGCTTAACCCCTTTGGGTCTGACATGGATCATATTTGAATCAGCGTCATTAAACAACTCTTATGTTCACTTGGGGGCTTCCTGTTCAAACATAGGTCGTATTCGAACCAAAGAGAACATAGCTGTCGATACCCACTTGATCGGCATCGCCAAAGCCACCGGGGGCTATATGATCGTATCCGAATCTTAGCTTAACCCCTTTGGAACGGTTCTTTGATCGTATTCGAATCAGGAGCCTGTGAACATTGCAAGTATGATTATTTTAAATATCATTGACACCTTTTTGAAGAGATGGTTCTTGATCCTTCCGGTTTTATATGGATTGCCTCAGGTTTTAAAAAGTGCCAGGTAAAAACTTATATGAGCCGGAGAGGTTATCAAAAAGGTCGCAGGTATGCTGTTATGTTTATGTTTTAACTAATCATGAACCGGCTTATACATGTGGTTTTTTGATCATATTCGGGTTATCAATATTCTATAACCCACTGGCGCAGCGGACCGTCCAGGAAACCTTGCCTGTTTTATGTGCAGGATAAAGGGGAGCAAGGTAAAATATCAAGGAAACACATGATTAACATAAGCAAGAGGAATTTAGTGATGGCGGCTTAACAAAAGCAATAAGTACCATAAGGCATGACAGGCATTAAGGAGTTTTCTCTATCCTATTACAAGACTCCCCGAGTCTAAACAAGTGAAGCATTGATCTTTGCAAAGTTATAACCCGGCTGGCGGCTCATTCCTCCGGCTGGCTTGATGACTCCGGGTTATCCTTCCCCGCCTCTCCTTTGGTTGTTTTGTCCTGGAAGGTGGACGAGGCCCAGTCAATGTCGCTCAAAGCTTCAAATTCAGCTTCATCATCTATTAAACTGGCCGGGTTCACTTCAGGGGCAAAGGTATGCTTACGCGTTTGAGGGATCAGGCTGACTTGGTCGTATGGGGTGTTTGGGAT
The DNA here is from genome assembly GCF_002162155.2 of Triticum dicoccoides. Lineage (NCBI taxonomy): Eukaryota > Viridiplantae > Streptophyta > Magnoliopsida > Poales > Poaceae > Triticum > Triticum dicoccoides. The sequence goes on along the minus strand of NC_041383.1, from coordinate 140,945,313 downwards.
TCTCCGGTTCTCGCTATCATAACCCGGCGAATACTTAGTGAGATCAGTATCATCCCCAATGAGAGTCGCCAGGGGGCGTACGACTTTAACACAGGCAGTGAAGTCTTGTTGGCCAAAAGCAGTGCCCGTCCTCCTTAAGGCTTGGATATCAAAGAGAGAGATCAGCAAGGTCAAGTTCTGGCACCCATGCTCTTGCCCGACTCAATGCAGCCACGGCTCCCGCTCTCGCAGATGCCCGCCTTGAGTCTTGAATTCGTTGAGGTAGCACCGAAAGATGCCTCAACACGTCTTGCAGGAGCCGAGGAGTGGTATTTGATAAGGCCACAGTGGCCAACGCACGCTGTGACCCGGAGTACAGCTGCTCTACTAAGGTATACACCGCCTTAAGCTTGACCAGCATATTTGCCTTCAGATTGGTACTCCTGGGGCCTGCATGTTTACAGGTATAACAGTAAGCCAAAGGTAACTATTACGATAACTCTTGAAAGATTACAGTATTTACGAGCGACTTACCGAAGATGGCTGAGACCATTTGGGATATCTGCCGTTTTAAGTCGGACAGTTCATTTGTTGCCTCGGCAAGAGATGCCTCTGCTGTTTCAGCCCGAGTCACCAGTGAAGCCCTCTCATCAACCCAAGTTTTCTTCTCCGATTCAAATTTTTTCTTCAGCTTCTCTTGTTCAGAGACACTGAATTCAAACTTGGAGTTGGCTTTCTGAGCTTCGAGCTCTTGGGTTTTCAACTGGCTCTTCAGATCAGCAATCTCCGCCTCAAATTGACTTATGGTGGCCTGTATCGACATCAGGTTATGGTAAGAATCATGGTAAGATCACATTTAAGTCCCAAACACTTTACACGTAAAGATACTTGGCATTTGGGGGCTAATGTATGCTTAAAGAATTTTTTAACCTATCTTACCAAGTCATATATAGTAAGTCTCAAGCACTTTACAAGTAAAGGCACTTGACACTTGGGGGCTAATGTGTAACCCAAATTCAAAGTTTCATGCTATTACCGGGTTAAACATATTCAATTTAAACCGGGCAAAACTAACAGTAAACCAGATTATTAAGTCTACAGCATATTCATTCATAAGCAATAGACTTGGGGGCTGGTACAGGGAGTAAGATTTAGAGTAAAAGCTCAAATTTTACCTCAGATTTATGTTGTATTTGCTTCACCATATCAATTTCCAGGTCACGACTATTGTGCACTTGGTTCAGATAGCCCGAGACGATATCGCCAATACTTAGGTGAGAATAATCAGTGATATCTTGTTTGGCTTTCCGGCGCTGGGCAAACTCCTCCTTGGCGGTGCATTGGGCAAGAGCAGTAGGTCGGCCCGGTTCAATGTATTGACTCTTCACAATCTCAACCTCCGGGTCAGTCGTCTTGGCCGGGCTAGGAGTTTCCGGGTCATCCGAGTTGTGGATAACATCCTCTGCAGGCGGGTCAGAAGTTGGCACCGGAATATCCGAAGCCGGTTCAGGTGGTGGCTGGTGAGTGGAGCTATCAGGAACGGATGAGTCAAGCACCAGCTCAGTGACCACCGGGTCTCGGGACGGTTTATCCTTCTTTGCCCTCTTGCTGGACTTTACTTGCAAGCTGTCAATCAAAGTGGAAGGATAAGCATCAAAGTATAAGTATGGAAAAACTTAAGGTAAGAAAGGTTATATTACCCGGGAGCCGTTTTGAAAGCCGGCATGTTTGATTGCATCGACACATCAGAAGAAGGAGAGGTATCCTGATAGTTGGAGTCAGACGAATTGAGAGGTTGGCGAATCAAACCCATCAAAGGAAAAACAAAACATAAATCGGAGATAACCTCGGTCCGAAGCTTCCTGGTTACGTCGGGTAAGCCAGAGGAAAGCTCTGTGTCCTGGTTGGCCCGAGTCTGCCACCGGTTTTCAAGCTGTTGTTGCTTCAAAAGAAATTGAGGATCTTGATAAGCTAGAGGGTGTGAAAACCTTACTTTCCGGGTCACCCTTCGGATTTTTTGTGTTGGCAAAGGCTTCGAGTCGGAGGAAATTATAGTTACCTCTTCGCCAGCTGCTTGACTGTTCCCAGTATCCTCCTGAAAGGATCAAATGTCAGTAAGGTAACGGCAAAGGAGTTAAAGAAAATCAAAAAAAAGATTACCTCTTCCTCATCTGAAGAAGAGTCGTCTGATTTGAACATATCAAAGGTGCTGGGTTTCTTCTTCTTAGAGGTACCCGTCCTGGCAGCTTTCCTTTCGGTCTTCTTGGCCGCCCTGGCCTGTTTTGCAGCCTCATGGTCATATTTGACCTTCCAGAAATTATCATCGGCCTGTGGAAAAAGATAAAGAATCATAAGTACCAGAAGGTAACATATCAAAGAGTATTTGTGAAGATTAGTAACTTACCACAGGAGCCGGATTCTTCTTGTAGAAGGGAAGTAAACTGAAGGTATTACTGGTTATAGTGCCCTCTTTCAATAGCGATTGGACTGTAGCATCTACCACATCATCTGGTAAGTCCTCGGGGCTGTGACGCATTGGGTCTTCCTTTTCTTCTGTGTAAGTACACATTAAGCCGGAGCGGTGGCTTAATGGTAGTATCCGCCAGGTGACCCAGACCCGGACCAAATCAATGCCATTTAACCCGTTGCCTAAAAGGGCTTTGATCTTCCTGATGGTGGGGTTAAGAGGCAGGCGCTCCGCAGAAGTTAACTTGTCTGCCAGATGATGGTTGGACTCAAGATGCAGGGCGCGAAAGCCGGGCAGAGGCTTCTCATTAGCCAGAGAGGTGTCTTGACAATAGAACCACGTCTGGTTCCAGTCTTTTGGGTGACTCGGCAGCTCAGCGTAAGGAAAAAGGCAGTCTCTCCGCCGCTGGATTGAGATGCCACCAAGCTCAAGACTAGGCCTGTTGGCACGTTCATTCTGCCGGTTCAGGTAAAACAGTTCTCTGAACAACAGCAGACTTGGTTCCTCTCCAAGGTATACCTCGCAGAAGACTTGGAAATTACACAGATTGGACACGGAATTGGGTCCAATGTCTTGAGGCCTCAGGTCAAAGAAATCCAAAACTTCCCTGAAGAATTTTGAGCCGGGAGGGGCAAATCCCCGGTTCATGTGATCTGTGAAAACTACTACCTCCCCATCCTTCGGTTGAGGTATCTCCTCAGATGGGTGAGGGGCACGATAAGACATAACTTCCTTCTTTGGAAAATGAGCAGACTTTACAAACTTGACAAGTTTGCTTTTGGTTACTGTGGATGGAACCCAATTGCAAGTTACGGGGGCCTTGGCCGCCTTAGGAGCCATAACGGCAGTGGCCTACGACAAAGTAAGAAAGTTCCAGCTCAAGTTTAACCCGGGAGAAATATTTACAGTTATTTAAAGTGGCGGCTTCAGCAAGGGGCCTAATGATATAAGGGTGATTGTGCAGTAATGTTTAAGACGCTATCAGTATCAAGAGTCATTCAAAGCCCACAGTTCAGTGTCACTTACTTAAACCAGACACCTAGGCAGTGGTGATAAAAGCAAGTTTTCCAGAAGAAGCTTTCCAGGTGATAGAAACAAGTTTCACGGACGATAGCTAGTATTATGAATCAAACTATTGCTCTGAAAGAGAAAATTTTCTAGACCTAAAACAGGGCACAGAAGTTCATGCATTCAATGGAGGTTCCCAAATAAGAGAAAGGAGATCTGTTTCTATGTAAGATCAACACAAACAACTACCGCAGCTGCATAGTTTTTACGATCTAAACAGGCTATGGAGGTGCAAACTAGCAAGGGTTTGCATCGGGCGGTGATGAACGTCGACGAACTCAGAAAAGCTCCGATGCAGATCTAAAGAAAGGAAAGGAGAGGAACTCATGGATGAACTCGAGTTGCGGAGGTTCGCCGTCGTTTTCTGGTCCGAGTCAGGCTGATGCAGCGGCCTGAGTCGATGAAGACGAGGGGTTCGACGGCGGCAGCGGCGGCAGCAGAGCTTGAGTGGCAGAGAGGAGAAGAAGAAGACGACTGGAAGGAGAAGAATGAAAGACTTAAAGTCGTGCCTATTTATAGGGAGAGGATAACTGAGATGGCGCGGGAAACGAGGAGATAAGAATTAATATCTAGCGGCCCCGATGCCTCGATTTTCGGAACACTTAATAAGGCAGAGATCCATTGAAGGATATGACGAAATAGAAAATGAATTAAAGAGAAGATGACGTCATGCCGGGTTAAGACGGATCCAGAAGATGACATCACGGTGGGTTAAAAGAAAGCCTTCTGTACAGTTAGAAGACTGAAGATTTATTCTTTAGAAGTATATTTTTAAGATTAACATGAACAGGTTCAGATCAATCTGGGGCCTAATGTTGGGGATATGACTATTTGTGTAAGCCGCCCAGGAGGGGCCGGGTTACACAAAGGAGGACTCATCAGAGGAAGCCCAAGACCAAGCATGAAGATGGCAGTTTATAAAGGGCCCAAGGCCCACAGGCGACTTAAGGCCGTTGTAGTAAACCGCTATGATGGCATGACTTGTAACATAAGGTAGATTTAACTAGTCACTGAGCCGGACACTGTTTATAAGCCGGCCGGGACTCTGTAAGCCACTGGGCGTCAACCCGTGTATATAAGGGGATGACCTGCTGGCGGCTTCGGGCAAGAAACAACTCATCGAGAGCCGGGCATAGCGTATCTCGCTCCCTGGTCATCGAAACATCAATACCAACCCAACTAGACGTAGGCCTTACCTTCACCGTAAGGGGCCGAACTAGTATAAACCCTCTCGTGTCCTTTGTCCCGATTTAACCCCTTCAAGCTTCCTAGTTGCGATGGCTCCACAACTAAGTCCTTTCACGAGGACATCTAACGTGACTATTCCACGACATCACGTCTTTACCATATCACATCACAACATGCCTTGCAAAAACAAGTTAGACGTCCTCTACTTTGTTGTTGCAAGTTTTACGTGGCTGCTACGGGCTGAGCAAGAACCGTTCTTACCTACGCATCAAAACCACAACGATAGTTCGTCAAGTTAGTGTTGTTTTAACCTTCTCAAGGACTGGGCATAGCCACACTCGGTTCAACTAAAGTTGGAGAAACTAACACCCGCTAGTCACCTCTGTGCAAAGCACGGCGGTAAACCAGTCTCGCGTAAGCGTATGCGTAATGTTGGTCCGGGCCGATTCATCCAACAATACCGCCGAACCAAAGTATGACATGCTGGTAAGCAGTACGACTTGTATCGCCCACAACTCACTTCTGTTCTACTCATGCATATAACATATAGGCATAAAACCAGGCTCGAATGCCACTGTTGGGGAACGTAGTAATTTCAAAAACATTCCACACACGCAAGATCATGGTGATGCATAGCAACGAGAGGGGAGAGTGTGTCCACGTACCCTCGTAGACCGAAAGCGGAAGCGTTAGCACAACGCGGTTGATGTAGTCGTACGTCTTCACGATCCAACCGATTAAGTACCAAACGTACGGCACCTCCGAGTTCAGCACACGTTCAACTCGATGACGTCCCACGAACTCCGATCCAGTAGATCTTTGCGGGAGAGTTCCGTCAGCATGACGGCGTGATGATGGTGTTGATGATGCTATCGACGCAGGGCTTCGCCTAAGCACCGCTACGATATTACCGAGGTGGAATATGGTGGAGGGGGGCACCACACACGGCTAAGAGATCAAGAGATCAATTGTTGTGTCTAGAGGTGCCCCCTGCCCCCGTATATAAAGGAGCAAGGGGGGAGGCGGCCGGCCAAGGAGGAGGGCGCGCCAAGGGGGGAGTCCTACTCCCACCGGGAGTAGGACTCCTCCTTTCCTTGTGGGAGTAGGAGAAGGGAAGGAAAAAGGAGAACGAAGGAAGGGGGCGCCCCCTACCTAGTCCAATTTGGACCAGTCCATGGGGAGGGGTGGCCACCCTTTGAGGCCTTTCTCTCCTTTCTCGTATGGCCCATTAAGGCTCAATACGAGTTCCCGTAACTCTCCGGTACTCCGAGAAATACCCGAATCACTCGGAACCTTTCCGATGTCCGAATATAGTCGTCCAATATATCGATCTTTACGTCTCGACCATTTCGAGACTCCTCGTCATGTCCCCGATCTCATCCGGGACTCCGACCTACCTTTGGTACATCAAATCACATAAACTCATAATACCGATCGTCAGCAAACTTTAAGCGTGCGGACCCTACGGGTTCGAGAACTATGTAGACATGACCGAGACACGTCTCCGGTCAATAACCAATAGCGGAACCTGGATGCTCATATTGGCTCCCACATATTCTACAAGATCTTTATCGGTCAAACCGAATAACAATATATGTTGTTCCCTTTGTCATCAGTATGTTACTTGCCCGAGATTCGATCGTCGGTATCTCAATACCTAGTTCAATCTTGTTACTGGTAAGTCTCTTTACTCGTTCCTTAATGCATCATCCCACAACTAACTCATTAGTCACATTGCTTGCAAGGCTTATAGTGATGTGCATTACCGAGAGGGCCTAGAGATACCTCTCCGACAATCGGAGTGACAAATCCTAATCTCGAAATACGCCAACTCAACAAGTACCTTCGGAGACACCTGTAGAGCACCTTTATAATCACCCAGTTATGTTGTGACGTTTGGTAGCACGCAAAGTGTTCTTCTGGTAAACTGGAGTTGCATAATCTCATAGTCATAGGAACATGTATAAGTCATGAAGAAAGCAATAGCAACATACTAAACGATCAAGTGCTAAGCCAACAGAATGGGTCAAGTCAATCACATCATTCTCCTAATGATGTGATCCCGTTAATCAAATGACAACTCATGTCTATGGTTAGGAAACTTAACCATCTTTGATTAACGAGCTAGTCAAGTAAAGGCATACTAGTGACACTCTGTTTGTCTATGTATTCGCACATGTATTATGTTTCCGGTTAATACAATTCTAGCATGAATAATAAACATTTATCATGAAATAAGGAAATAAATAATAACTTTATTATTGCCTCTAGGGCATATTTCCTTCATGATTTGTAAATCATGCCGAGGTGTACATGACAATCGGACGAAAGAAGAAGAGGGAATACATATTATGAAATAAGCCAGTAGCGAATAGGTTGGGCGAAAAACTATTTCCATTATAGTCTGATTGATACGTCAAAATGTATTTGTACAGATAATGCTATAAGCATCGAGGCTATTTTACATGCCAAGCACAAGGGAAAGTTGTGTACAGGTACTAAAAAGGGAAGAGGTGATCTTTGAGGATCCTTTAGATACTCTGCCGTACATCTGCGCTGCTTTTCGCCTTGGTGTGTGATCCTTTGAGAGGATCAATGATCGGGTTCTCATAGGGGGCCGGAAAAAAGGGCCCTTGGCACCATGAAAAGGTGATGTGGGTTGTAAGGAACCTGAAAAAAATTGAAAAATAAGGAGAAAGAGGATATGAGGGTCCAGGTAGGGTCGAGCCATATTGTGGACTTTATTTTTGATATGCCTCCGTCCTTGCCCATGGTATTTTGAGTGCGTTGTTATGTACGCGCGGTATATATGCCGTGATTCGGTTGGAGCTAAGACGGAGGCCAAATTGCTAATCAAGCTCCTGACAAGCTGGACTGTTGGTCTGCGGAGTAGTCCAGACTCGTTTGACAGTGTCCGGGAGCTTGACGGCCGATGTAGGGTTTGGATTAATGAGACCACCCTGTACTTCTGCTGCGAGGGCCGTGGTGTGCTCCTCGGTACGGAGGGGGCGCTCCATGTTTCCACTGGCTGTTATAATAGCGCGTGGTCCTAGCATCTTAAGTTTTAGATAGGCTTAGTGCGTGACCGCTTTGAAGCGAGTGAACGCGGTTCGTCCGAGCAGTGCATGGTAACCACTGCAGAAAGGGACAATGTCGAAGATCAAGTCTTCACTTCAGAAGTTGTCCGGCGAACCAAAGACAACTTCCAATGTGATTGAGCCCGTGCAACGGGCCTCTACATCGGGTATTACTCCTTTAAAGGTAGTTTTGGTGGGCTTGATTCTTGACGAGTCAATACCCATTTTGCGGACCGTGTCCTGATAGAGCAGGTTAAGACTGCTGCCGCCGTCCATGAGGACTCTCGTGAGGTGGAATCCATCGATAATTGGGTCGAGGACCAACGCGGCTGAACCTCCATGACGGATACTGGTCGGAAGGTCTCTGCGATTGAAAGTGATCGGGCATGCTGACCATGGGTTGAATTTTGGGGCGACTAGCTCTGTCGCATAGACGTCCCTTAACGCGCTCTTGCGCTCCCTCTTGGGGATGTAAGTAACGTATATCATGTTCACCGTTTTGACCTCGGGGGGAAATTTCTTTTGTTCCCCTGTGTTCGGTGGGCGAGGCTCCTCATCATCATCCTCGCTGGGCGACCCTTTCCCCTTATGCTCCGTGTTTAACTTACTGGCTTGTTTAAAGACCCAACAACTTCTGTTGGTATGGTTGGCAGGCTTGTCGGGGGTGCCGTGAATCTGGCAAGGTCGATCGAGTATTCGGTCTAGGCTAGATGAACCGTCTTTGTTTCTTTTGAATGGCTTCTTCCGCTGACCGGATTTGGAGCCACTGAATCCGGGGTTGACCGCCATGTCTTCGACATTGTAATTATTGCTTCGACGCTTGTTTTTGTTGCATCGGGACCTGCCATTGCCATTTCTGGCTTCATAAGTGCCAGGGTCGCTGGTACTGTTGCTGCTACAGGCTAGCCAGCTATCTTTGCTTGCACAAAAGCAGGCCATGAGTGTTGTGAGGGCTGCCATGGAGTTTGGCTTTTCGTCATGGATGCTGTGTTTAAAAGCTGCTAAGGCTTCGGCGTCCGGACAATTGACAATTTGGTTATTTTTAATTAGGAACCTGATCCAGAATTTTCTGGCTGACTCCCCGGGCTGCTGGACTATCTGACTGAGGTCACCGGCGTCCGGAGGCCGGATGTAAGTGCCTTGAAAGTTGTCTCTAAAGTCATCTTCCAAGTCTTCCCAGCTTCCAATAGAGTTATCTGGGAGGTTGTTTAACCAGTGACGAGCTGGTCCCTTAAGTTTCAGGGGGAGGTACTTGATGGCGTATAAATCGTCACCGCGGGCCATGTGAATGTGGAGAAGAAAGTCTTCAATCCTACTGTGGGATCTGTTGTGCGATCGTATGATTCGATGTTCACGGATTTAAACCCTTCTGGGAACTAGTGCTCCATTACCTCATCGGTAAAGCATAGGGGTGTGTAGCGCCTCTATATAGGGCAACGTCACGACGTAGTTCGGATGAGGTCCGTATGCGGTTTTTGGCCCGGGTGAGGTTGTGCTTGTCGCGCCAGGCCTGATGGCCGTCTTCTCACGGTGGGACACGCCCCCTTGATCATAGATTGATCTGGTCTGGATGGCTCTGTTGTCCAGGTCTTGTCATAGGTCATAAGTGTATCCTGCAGCCGTTGTCTCTCTGCCTTTATGGCGGGGTGGTGCAGGCTGGTGTTCGGCTTGAGTTGCCGCTTTGTCCCGGCCACGTGGTGGTCGGTCCGGTCCGTTAGCAGCATTACGTGTTGGCGGTATAGGCTCTAGGGCCTCATCGTCGAATTGGGGTAGCAGCTTGCGCTTCGGGTAACTCTTAATTGGGTGTTCGAGGCCGTATTCCTCGGCTGCCAGGAAATTAGTCCATCTGTCATTGAGCAAATCCTGATCAACTTGAAGTTACTGCTACTTATTTTTCAGGCTTCTTGTAGTGGCTATTAGCCGGTGCTTAAAGCGCTCTTGTTCAAGGGGTTCCTCGGGCACGATGAAATCTTCGTTGTCGAGGCTATCGTCCTCTTCGGAGATCGGTAGGTAGTTACTATCCTCTGAGCCCTCGTTCCCAATAGGATCATCAGGGTTGACTTGCCCATCCTCCCAATCATCATGCTCGGATGTTGGTTTTAGGGGCTTCTTGGTCTTTGGCATTCTCCGGAGTATTGTTGTCTCCGGTGCCGGTATTGCTGTCTTTTTCGCGACGCAATTTCGAGAGGCGCCGCTGACGTTGACGCTTTGGTGGTGCCACGGGAGGCTTGTCCTCGACTATATCCTTCCCACCATCGCCATCATCCTCTTTGTATATGTCCACCATGTACACGTCATATGTGGAAGTGGCCGTCCAGCGTCCGGTAAACGGCGGGTTCTGGCTTTGCTCTTCTCCGGCATTGTCGTCCATGCCGTCGATGTCTTCGGAAGCGTAGTCGAGCATGTCGGTTAAGTCCTCGACAGTGGCTATGAAGTGGGTGGTGGGTGGGACGTGAAATTCCCTGCTCTCAGCCCCTAGTATGGGCTGGGCGTAGTTCGGCAGTGATTCTTCTGCAATGGCGAGAGATCGCATTAGGACCAGGGCCTCGTTTAAGAGCGAGGTTTGGACGGGGAAGCGAGAGTCCGTAGAGTCAGGCAGGACAGAAGTTCCTTGGCCGAGCTCACATGACGCGGACCTCGAGAGTTTGGAGCTAGTGTACGAAGGGGAGTCTGGCTTCATGGTGAAAGAGGGAGCCTGACGTGACTCCGGGCCTGTCGGAGACACGATCTCATCCGGTTTTCCAGTGTCAGGCTCTATAGCTATAGAGAGTCTGGCGGGCTCTAAACTCCCATCTTCGGACCTGGTCATGCGCTCCGGATCTAAGGCCAGAACGGTGGTTGGGGCCACGAACCCTTGGAAAATAAAGTCTCCTCGGATATCAGCGACATAGTTCAGATTTCCAAAACTGATCTGATGACCAGGGGCGTAGCTGTCGATCTGCTCCAGATGGCCAATCGAATTGGCACGCAGTGCGAAGCCGCCGAATATAAAGATTTAGCCGGGGAGAAAATTCTCCCTCAAGACGGTATTGTTGTGGATGATTGACGGAGCCATCGAGCCTTCTAGCGATGACACAGTGGAACTCTCAATGAAAGCACCAATGTCGGTGTCAAAACCGGCAGATCTCGGGTAAGGGGTCCCAAACTGTGCATCTGAGGATCGAAGGTAACAGGAGGCAGGGACACGATGTTTACCCAGGTTCAGGCCCTCTAGATGGAGGTAATACCCTACTTTCTGCTTGATTGACTTCGATGAGTAGAGGGGTTACAAGAGTTGATCTACCTCGAGATCGTAATGGCTAAACCCTATATGACTAGCTTGTATGGTTATGATTGCCCCTACGAACTAAACCCTCCGGTTTATATAGACACTGGAGGGACCTAGGGTTGTATAGAGTCGGTTTACAGAGAAAGGAAGATTCATGATCCGAACGCCAAGCTTGCCATCCACGCAGAGGAGAGTCCCATCCGGACACAGGGGAAGGTCTTCGATCTCGTATCTTCACGGCCTATTAGTCTGGCCCATATCACATAGCCCGGACGCCCGAGGACCCTTTAGTCCAGGACTCCCTCAATAGCCTCCACTTCCCTCGTACTTTCCCTATATCCTGCAGCGCCACTCATCAGAGTGGACTCCGCTTTCGTGAAGCACGGATCAGGGTTGGTTTTGGGGTCAGATGATGACGGTGTTCTGCGAAGAGGGCAAGACACCGGTTGTGCATGCCAGCAACGCGTCGGCGGTGGCCTTCATGGGATCCAAGCAGCAACGGCCTCCCATGATCTACTTTTCCTTGCTGTCGGCGGTGGCCACGGACGTGCTGGCAGCCTCATTCATTTCCACGACGGCCGACTTCTTTCTCCGTCGGCAGGGCGCAGTTCCGTGCACGTTGACGGCGGATGGCGCGGGAGGATGATGTCTCGTCCATGACAACATCTTTGCATGTGTTGCCATGCTCCTTCACGAGCTGGCTTGGAGTGGCGACTTGCTGAACCACGCGCCGACTTGGAGTGGCCACTTGCTCCTCCGCGTGTGTCACGCCCAATATGCGACCCTATCCAAAAGGAACTCGAAGGTCCCACTAAGGATACACCCGCATATTGAAACGCTTTTGCAAGGTGGATATCATTACATCAACATTACATAATAGATGGGGATACATACATAAGGCATACAATGCCACACGAATACGACAATACAACATACAAGAACAACATCCGACTACGGATGAATCATAAACAGAAACTCAAACAATATCCACCCTGCTAGCCCAGGCTGCCGACCTGGAACCTATCCCCTGATCGAAGAAGAAGCAGAAGAAGAACTCCAAACAAGCAAACATCGCGCTCGCGTCAAGATCATCACATAACCTGTACCTGCAACTGTTGTTGTAGTAATCTGTGAGCCACGCGGACTCAGCAATCCCATTACCATGGGTATCAACACTAGCAAAGCTTAAATGGGAAAGGAAGGGGTAAAGTGGTGAGGTTGCAGCAGCGACTAAGCCTGATATGGTGGCTAACATACGCAAATGAGAGCGAGAAGAGAAATAAAGGAACGGTCGTGAAGCTAGCAATGATCAAGAGGTGATCCTGGACACCTACTTACGTCAAACATAACCCAGAAACCGTGTTCACTTCCCGGACTCCGCCGAGAAGAGATCATCACGGCTACACACGCGGTTGATGCGTTTTAATTCGGATCTGGTGTCAAGTTATCTACAATCGGACATTAACAAATTCCCATCTGCCACATAACCGCGGGCACGGCTCTCGAAAGTTTATACCCTGCAGGGGTGTCCCAACTTAGCCCATGACAAGCTCTCGCGATCAACGAAGGAATAGACCTTCTCCCAGGAAGATCTGATCAGTCTCGGAATCCCGGTTTAAAAGACATTTTGACAATGGTAAAACAAGACCAGCAAAGCCGCCCGATACGCCGACAATCCCGATAGGAGCTGCACATATCTCGTTCTCAGGGCAACACCGGATAAGCGAAGCGTACAGGTACCGACGAATCCAAGTTGCCAAGGAATGGTCCCGCAC
>NC_041383.1:140929426-140932337 GCF_002162155.2 Triticum dicoccoides | reverse complement strand
GGGGGCTATAATAAAGATGACCCTCGAGAGAGCGACTCCCAAGGGAAAAGTAGGTGGTGGTGAAGCAAATGGTAAAACCAAGGTTGGGCCTTGCTGGACAAGTTTTATTCAAAGCGAACTGTCAGGGGGGTCCCATAAATCACCCGACCGCGTTAGGAACGCAAAATCCGGGAACATAATACCGGTATGACGGAAACTAGGGCGGCAAGAGTGGAACAAAACACCAGGCATAAGGCCGAGCCTTCCACCCTTTACCAAGTGTATAGATGCATTAATAATATAAGAGATATTGTGATATCCCAACCAAAATCCTGTCCACCATGGAGAAATCTTCAACTTCACCTGCAACTAGCAACGCTATAAGAGGGGCTGAGCAAAGCGGTAACATAGCCAATCAACGGTTTGCTAGGAATGGTGTCAAAGGTTAGAGGTTCATGGCAATTTGGGAGGCTTGATGAGCAAATGATAGGTAACGCAGCATAGCGATAGAACGAAGCAACTAGCATAGCAATGATAGTAGTGAGATCCAGGGTAGCGGTCATCTTGCCTGAAATCCCGCTAGGAAGAAGAATGAGTCCATGAAGAAGACGAACGGATGAAGCCGAACCAACCGTAGACGAACGAATCCTCACGATCGCAACGAAACAGGAACTAACAAGAAGAAGCACACAACATAGGTAAACACACCACACATGAACAAGGCATGATGCACAACAAGCATGATGCATGACCAAGCTACATGAAGCTACTCATGGCAAGAGATGATGCAAAGAAGAATAACACATCAAGGCAAGTTTAAATGAGGCCGGGAACAACATATAACAATTCCGGTAAGTCCTCATATGCAAATTTCGAAATGGGTCCAGAACTGAATAAACCTTATGTTCAAGTTGTTAAACAGCAAGTTAAGATGCACCAAGATGATCTACATGAAATTCTAGTCAAGTTACATATAAAGTTCATTAGATTTGGAGCTACGGTCTAGAAGATATGAGCAAAACAAGTTAAGCATGGCATTGATGCAAAATGCAAACAAACATCAAGCAAACACACCAAAACAAGGATGCAACAAGGTAATATGAAGCTACATGCAAAATCAAGCAAGTTTCATATAAAGCACACTCAAAACGGAGCAACGGTGCAACACATACACTCTATACAAGTCATAGCAACAATCTGTCCATAACAGCAACTAGGCATATTACAAGCATCAAAACAATATGCTACAGCACCCCAACATAAGAACAAAAGGCATGGGCATGAAGTACAGGTAAAGCACAACAAGACATGAACACTGAGCTATCTCCAGAAACAACTAGAACATGCTCAAAAAGACATGGTAAGATTGCAAATAATAACAGTTTCAGACTTATCAGGAAATAACATCAGGTTGCAATGTTTAGAGCAAGCAAACAACATGTTACAGGAACTTATCATAGCAAACAAAGGCATGGAATGAATCTACTAAAAGCATAGATCAAAAGTCCCTTACTGACCATGAGTCAAAAAGGATCAGAAAATATGATGGCACCCATGTAAACATGGCAAGTTATATTACAGATTCATACATGGCAGGAACAACAATAAGTAGGCATGTTGGAGAGCTTGAATCACTCACTACAGAGAAATACATGGCATGAAAAGGCAACCAAAAGTAAGAAGGCATGTTTATGAAGCTAAGAATGGCAAGAGCAAGGTCATAGGGTGCATGGATCACTAGCAAACAATCATGGAAACATGGAACTTAATGTTAACAGGCTGATAGCAACATTATCAAGCAACTTTGGAGCAAGATATGAACAATCTACAACAAGCTATAAATGCAACCAAGGGCATGGATGGATAGAGCATGACATGTAGATCAAAACATGTTTATAGGACATCTCGAGATTATGCACATAATGACTAGTAGAAGCATGTTAACATAGCAACAAAATATAACAGAATCTGTCAGGAAAACAGCAACAGCAACTACCTTACTTAGCAAGCTCGATTCACTCACCACAAGTCATTGCATGACAATATAAGCATAGCATCATCAAGAAGGCATGTTTATGAAACAAACCAAGTCAAGAACAAGTCCATAGCATGCAAGGAATCAACTATAGCAACCTTGGCCAAATTGAATAACAAGTAAACAATCTGCCAGGAAACATTTTGAAGCAAAAGTAGAGCACCAAAATGACATGCTAGACTACTCCATAATTGCAAACAAGGGCATGAATGGAGAGACAATAACCATATGTTCAAAACACCCTTACTTAAGTATCTCAAAATATGCATGGATCACTCTGTAGCATCAAGTTTACATGGCATCAAAACAACAGCAGAACAGGGACTAAAATCAGCAATATCACGAAGCCTAGTTTGCATGCTTGTGCTAGTCACCACATTGATCACAAAAATACATGGCATACACCCATGGAAATATGGCATGTCATAGATCAAAACACATGAAGACATCAACCTCATAGGATGCACACATCAATCATGGCAAAAATGACAAATGAGCAAGTTATAAGAGTTTTAGCAGATTAACATCAACATGCACTCTTCCAACAGCATTTCGGGCATCAAGATGAGCTCAAATAAAAATGATGCAATGGAATGAAATGAAATACTCGTTGAGACAAACAATTTGACATATTATACGCACGAAACGGAGCTACGGATGCAGAGATACAATACGATGAAGATGACATGATTATTGCAAAAATCTGGGACTTAGTGCAATTTATACCTCCGGGAAAAGTCAACGCGGGACGAAGAGGTACCGGGACGGAGGGATCCGGGGACGCAGGACGCCGTTTGGTTGGCGGGCCTGGTGGATCTGGTCCAGGCCGCCGGATCCGGCGAGGGCGGCGGCTCCGGCGAGCTCCTCCGGCGAGGGGAGGAGGCGGCGGCCGCGGGG
>NC_041383.1:140886795-140928701 GCF_002162155.2 Triticum dicoccoides | reverse complement strand
GGCGACGGCGGGCGGCGGACGAACCCGGCGGCGACACGTGGCGGCGGCGGGGCGAGGCGGACGTGTCCGGCTGCGGCCGGACGTGTCCGGTGGCCGCGGAAGGGGAAATTTTAGGGTTTCGGGGGAGAGGATCCGCGAATTTGGAATGGGGGTGTATAAATAGGCATAGAGGGAGCTAGGAGAGTCCAAATGAGGTGCGGTTTTCGGCCACGCGATCGTGATCGAACGACCGAGAGCATGGAGGGGAGTTAGATGGGTTTTGGGCCACTTTGGAGGGGTGTTGGGCTGCAAACAAAAGAGGCCTTTGCGGTTACCCGGTTAACCGTTGGAGTACCAAACGACCTCCAAATGGCACGAAACTTGACAGGCGGTCTACTGGTGCTATACCAAGGCCGCTTGGCAAACCTCGGTCCATTCCGAGAACGTTTAACACCCTCTCACAAAAGGAGAGAAGAAGGGGAACGCCGGATGACATAGGAGCGCCGGATTGCAAAACGAACAACGGGGAAAATGCTCGGATGCATGGAACAAACACGTATGCAAAATGAGATGCACATGATGACATGATATGAAATACATATGATGACATGGCAAAGTGCAACACGCAAGCAAATGACATGGCAACGACGGCGAATAAGTGGCGAACACCTGGCGCATCGGATCCGGGGCGTTACAGCGTGTAAGCCTGCAGGTTCGCCCATGGTACTGACGGCCTCGAGCGGCGATGGAGGTCGAGCAGCGAGTTGCCTAGCTTGTATCTGGTAGGCTAGGCGGGCCACTCCAACGGGCTTTTATACCCGAGAACTCCTCTTCGTCGGATGCCGTGGACAGTGTGGAGAATATATGATGCAAGGAGAAGATGGGGAGCGGATGTGTGGTGCGGTTCTTGCCCGGCGTTTTGCCCAGTGTGAAGAATAACCAAAGATCGAACATAGGATCTTCAACCCCGAAGACAAGCTTCGAGCCAACACCTTCAACAAGGATACGACGCACACCCGTCGACTTTTCCTGATCTAGCCAGAGAGGCGAGACCATGAGACCATTAGATTACTTTTGTTATGCAGTTCTTAATTTGTGCACTACCCTTGATTCGATGAATGAAGATTTAAAGCCCCTGTTATCTGACATGTTTGTTTCTTTTTCTTCTTAAATCAAGAACTGTGAGCACCATTGTTGACACGTTGGTGTTGGCTGGTGGCCTTTGGTTACTGGGTTGTAGGTAATGTTGGGCACACCATCTCCTGGTCCTCCTCCCTGAGAAACAGATGCTTGCAACAATAAGAAATGACCGAGGCAAATCCCTCACTGAAGGTGGTTTCAGTCCAGACTTGCTCACTAGAAATAAGAAATGCAAACTTGTACTAACAAAGAGTTAATATGTTTTAGCCAAATCTCATGTACAACGGAAGGATGTCACTAAAATTCTTTTTAACATGTTACAAAATGTAAAGCTTCATAGGATTCTATCATTAGACCTTTCCGCTTTACTCATGGCCTTCCTGGTATGTGCAGGCCAGCAGTTAAGGACTCTAAAAACACAAAACAGGACAACTAAAAACATGATCAACAGCGCACAGGAAGAACCCACTGCATTCTCCAGCTATACGAGAAGTGCATAGTCTAAAAGGAATGAAGCTCATTGCACAAACCACTGCATTTTCCAGTTACACGAAATGCATTGTCTACGAAGCTGTCAAAATTACATCGCAGGGATGAATGTCATTCAGCATCACTACAATATTGTTCAGCCGTTGGACCCAACGCTTTCAGTAGTTCTGAATCATAGAACCGCGAACACGAGAGCTGCTGAGTTTCTGAATCTATATCTATCTCTAGGCAAAAGTAGGCGTCCAGTTCTGCTGCCAACCCGAGGTGGAGAAACTTGTGAACAGTCAGGACACCGGCTCTGATCTTCCTCTACTCCGCGTCGACGTCTGGGTGTCGCAGATCATCGTAGGCTGAAATAGCAGAAAATCAGTTAGGCAGCACGCCAATAAGCAATAACAAGGCAAAACCTGAAGCAATATAATGTGCAAGGAACTAAGCTTTTATGTACTCCCTCCGTTCGGAATTACTTGTCGCGAAAATGGATGTATCTAGAACTAAAATACGTCTATATACATCCATTTGTGCGACAAGTAATTCCGAACGGAGGGAGTAGTACTGAAAGACACTACCTGAGTTTCATTAACTGACAAGAAAACTAGTATCTTCTGTGCAAAGGTGAATAAGATGACTTACTTGATTTGGCCTATAACTTGCATAATTTCTACTAGCGGCAAATGTTATCAAATGGACAAACTGAATCTTCTGAATCAAGGACAGAAATGTTCAACTAGCTTCAGTCCATCTTTTACCATGTGTACATAGTGATAAATCCACATGCCGCCTACTATTTACATCCAACTACTCTTACTTCTCTATAGGATTATAACAGTTCCAGACAGCTCCCAAGTACTAACAAAATGAATCATAATACCATTTTTCCAAGCACGATCAGATTAGTACTCCACTAAAGTAAGACCACAAACATCATGTTCATGCAGCAAACTATATCCACACCAACATGTGTGCATTGTTGATAACAGATTCAAGAACAACACTACAATTCTATACAAAGAACGTCAGCAGGAAAGCAGATGAACAATTTAAATCTCAGAGCCTTGCAAAATAAAATGATCAAAATTGCAGCTCATGTGCAGAAATAATATTTAATTTATTATTTTGGAACCTGAATTTTGTTCACATATTATTCAACACAAGTAAAATGGGCTAAATCGAATGGATATCCCACCATCTTCTCTGTTAAGGCTGAAAAGAGATGAATCAACTGATTTGGATTTTTAAGTTCCATAGAGATTTATTCCCACAATAACAGATTACAACAGCTGCAGACAATTCCCAACACCTAACAGTTTCAGACTACAGCAGTTTCAGTTTATTGTTTTTTCAGACGACAACACTTTCAGTAAACTGTTCTGAGACTGTAGAAGTTTCAGTTAACTATTTCAAGCACAAGCAGATTAGCACCCCACCAAAATAAAACCCCCAAAATCATTGATCATGTATAACAAATTCACTTGTTGCCACCGTGAATAGATAATTAGGAAGTTGGGGCATGGAGAGAGGCTCTCACCACGAGTCTCGTCCTCGAGGATGACAATCTCGAGGGTCTCGCCGTAGCCGCCGTGGGGCAGGTCGACGACGAGCGGGGTCAGCCTCCCGTAGCGGCCCGCTCGGACGCAGATGGCGACGTTCTGGTAGTACAGGTTGATGCTGGTGCGCATCACCAGCTGGTCCCTCAGACGGAACACGGACCTCCCCCTGAACCAGAACTCGCCCCAGCCGGCGCTGTCCTCGGGGTAGTCCCCGCCGAGCGTCGGAGTGTACCGGATCCGCCGTCCCGGATCCATGAACATGTCGGAGAGGAATCTTGCGAGAGTCTGCAGTTGAATCGCAGAAAACCATGGTTATTTTCGGGAGATCAAGAACTGCTCGAAAATTTGGCAAGAACAGAACTGCAGTTCAAATGAACGACGCCGAATAAGCCAATTCGCTCAATCGATAGGAGGATCAAGAAGGGGGTCATGGCGAGCTCACCGGAGGCCGACCACCGGAGCCACCCGCCTCTCCCTGGATGGGCTCGACGCCCCCGATCTGCTGTCCCGCCCCCCGGTGCATGAATATGTTGGAGAGGAATCTCATTCCTGGGCGAGTCTGCAGTTGAACCATCAACCATGGTTATGTTTGGGAAATCAAGAACTGCTCTCACAAATTTGGCAAGAAGAAAACTGCAGCTGAAAGCCTGAAAGTGGCCGAATTCGCAATCGCCGAAAGCAATTCAGCAGAGAAGCGGGTCATGGCGATCGATCGAACTCACCGGAGGCGGGCCAGGAATGGCAGGCATGCCAGCCTCTCTAGCGGGGATGGGCTCGACGACCCAGTGCATCATGGAGTTGACGTCGTCGTCGAGGCTGACGCCGGCGTTCCAGGGAAGGTACCTGCCGTTGGCGCGGAGGAAGCGGCCGCCCGCGTGGTGGAGCAGGACGACGTTGCCCGCGAAGCCCGACCCGACGGCCCGCCACATGATGGCCCCCACCTCCGGCTGGTCGTAGTCACGCAGCTCCGCGCGGAATCCGCGGTGGCCTCGCCGCGCCGGCACGTCCGTGGCGCCGAGGTAGCGGCCGTAGGCGGCGCTGTGGAGGAGCAGGTACGGGCCGTCGTCGTCGTAGAAAGCCTCTCCGTCGCCGTCGTCGCGGTGGTAGATGTGCACCGCCCACGCCGCGTTCATGGAGGCCCGGACCTGGCTGAGGGTGACGCTCTCCCCGTCGGCGGCGGCGTGGAGGTAGGTGCGGGTGCGGTGCACGCGGCTCCGCAGCCGCACGTGGTGCCCGTCGTGGAACTGGTCCATGGGTCACCGGCGCCGGAGAGCAGAGGCGGTGGGTTGGCTGCTGCGCGGTGGAGAGTGGAGGGGTTTCTTGGTTTGTTGGGGACTCCGGCGAGGAAAGCTGTTGGTTGCGGCGGTTGCGTTGGGCGCCAATGCGAGGTATTTCAAGGTGCCGCCGTCCCGGGCTTTGGGAGCGAGGTGGGCTTGCGGGCCGTTCCTTGGCCCGGCCCATACAATCGGGCGTCGTCTCTCTCTCCATTCCTCCTCCGCACAAGCCCGCACGAGCCCCTTCGCCGAACAGACACGCGGCGGCGGCGCCGCCGCTCATTCCCTTCCCCGCCGAGCCTCTCACTCCGCGTTGCACCAGCGCGCCAGCACGGTGAAGAGACGACCAGCGGCATAACTCACTCTCCTTACCTACCTGTGGTGGTGTGCCGGTGTTTGCCAGTCTCATCTATAATCTCAAACTCATCCTTTTGATATTTCACTTTGCCTTGTGTAACTAAACTGTGTGATATATACATTGTTCGAGAATTGTGTGAAGTGGAGCTATCATGTCCTGCGATGGCCGTGTTTTGGCAGGACAGTTTAAACAAAAGATTTTTTGGTCACAATTTCATTAGTTACACCACAGCAAAAATGTTAATTTCACCATGTTAGTTTTTTGTGGCATGGAAGTTTTTTCTAGATCATGGCAATTTTATTCATTAGATCATGGCAATTTTATTCATTCGACCATGGTACTTTTACTATTCAGACCAGGTCAATTTTATTAGATAGGCATTGGCAGTTTATTTCGTAGCATGACATTTTTTGTGCACCATTCAAATTTGTGACATGATATCTTGTACCACGGCAATTGTACATGTCATGCGACATGGCATTGTTTTCGACGATGACATTTTTATCATTTTTATACCATAGCAAATTCAATTTAGGTACTATGGAAATTATCTTTTACTTTTTTCAGTACATGGTAATTTTTTGTCAAGACAAATAATCTTTACGATGTTGCCCTGTAAAAATCATGGCAATTTTGTAATTATATCCTTTTTGTCACATGGCATTTTTGTAATGTTTTAATAATGTTTCATATATTCTGATGAGAATTTGTCACACTTTTTATTATAAGCAACATGGCCATTTTCTTTTCAAAGTTTGTTATTCGAATCTCTATGTACAACATGGTATTTTTATTATTAATAGAACTTTTATGATTAAGAGCATGGCAATCTTTTATCTACAGCTCAGGATTTATTTTTAATGGCATGGCAATTTTACATTTTTGTACCATGGCAATGTTCTTTTGGTGTGATCTTTTATTTCCAACAAAGAGAAAATATAGAGCATGGCAGTTTTAATTTTGTATCATGGCATTTTTAGTTTTACTATCATGGCATTTCCGTTATTTCTGATCATGGAAATTTCCTTTGTGTTTTCAAAACTTTCCAATTCTAAATCATCCTTGACCATGACAATTTTCCTTTATATTTTTTGTACATTTGTTTCAAATTTGCCATTTATGATGGCTTTTTAGTAAAAAAAAACTGTTTTTATTTATTTCGCGACTAGCAGTTTTTGCTATACATATATTTTTATTTTCTATGTGTTTCTAGTTATGTGCTATATATGAAATACTAGTGATGTGGTAGTTTATATAATTTTTAAAAAGAAATTTAGCATGTCAAATTCTGTCATTTTTCTTTTCTCGATATAGAACACCTATTTTTAGAGGAATGTACAGTGCATTATCATTTTTTAACATGACTGCATTTTATTTTATACATCATGGCATTTTTTGTGTTGTTAACATGAGGTTTAAAATACCAGTTTCTAAGGTTTAGTAGTGTCACAGAGAATTGAGCTTTTTTTAGGCCCATTGGAGGCTCAGTTACGTATAGGGAAGAAGGGTTCACGAAGCTCCGAGGGAACTTTTGGTTCGCCAGGTACACTTCCCCAGGTACGTTCCCCGATTATTTGGGTCCATCTTACAGATAATCAGTCTAAACCATCGACAATCAGGCAAAGCTGGTTTACAGTACTACCATGGCAGGCCATGGTACTACCGCAGGAGAAGAGCACGGTACTACAGCTACCAACACAACAGTAATTTTTTACTGCCGCTGGAAGAGCGGTACTACCGCCCTGCATGCGGTACTTCCGCCCGAGCGGTACTACCGCAATGACCCACGGTACTACCGCGTCGTCGCGAGCAGGTGGGGGTCAAGAGCGGGCAAGGGGAGTTCCAACTCCCCCATACCCATTCAACTTGGTTTTCCCACTTCGTCTCTCTCTCTCTCTCTCTCTCTCTCTCTCTCTCTCTCTCCTGCCAAAGAACGGCGCAGGAGGACCTCGCCGGATCTCCGTCTCCGGCCGCTCTCCTCGCATTCCGACCGGTGGGATTGATCCCCACCTCGCCCTCTTGCCATGGAAAAAGGTTTCTCCCCAAATCCCTCCCTCTTCGCCTTGTAGTTTTGCTTCTAGGTTTTGGGGAGATGCATGTTGTTCTTGAGATTTTTAGCCAAATCTTTGCAAGAGAAGGATGTAGGAGAGTAGTAGTGCAGTAGAGATACTATTTGGTATGTTGCCACACGGTATTTTTGATCAACCATGGTACCGATCCAAAGTTGCGGATTGATAACCCACAAGTGTAGGGGATCGCAACAACTTTCAAGGGTAAAGTATTCAACCCAAATTTATTGATTCGACACAAGGGGAGCCAAAGAATATTATTGAGTATTAGCAATTGAGTTGTCAATTCAACCACACCTGGATAACTTAGTATCTGCAGCAAAGTATTTAGTAGCAAAGTAGTATGATAATAAAGGTAACGGTAGCAAAAGTAATATTTTTGGGTTTTGTAGGAATTGTAACAATAGCAACGGAAAAGTAAATAAGTGAAGCACAAGATGTGAAAAGCTCGTAGGCATTGGATCAGTGATGGATAATTATGTCGGATGCGATTCCTCATGTAATAGCTATAACATAGGGTGACATAGAACTAGCTCTAGTTCATCAATGTAATGTAGGCATGTATTCCGAATATAGTCATACGTGCTTATGGAAAAGAACTTGCATGACATCTTTTGTCCTACCCTCCCGTGGCAGCCGGGTCCTAGTAGAAACTAAGGGATATTAAGGCCTCCTTTTAATAGAGAACTGGAACAAAGCATTAGCACATAGTGAATACATGAACTCCTCAAACTACGGTTATCACCGAGAAGTATCCCGATTATTGTCACTTTGGGGTTGTCGGATCATAACACATAATAGGTGACTATAGACTTGCAAGATAGGATCAAGAACACACATATATTCATGAAAACATAATAGGTTCAGATCTGAAATCATGGCACTCGGGCCCTAGTGACAAGCATTAAGCATAGCAAAGTCATAGCAACATCAATCTCAGAACATAGTGGATACTAGGGATCAAACCCTAACAAAACTAACTTGATTACATGGTAAATCTCATCCAACCCATCACCGTCCAGCAAGCCTGCGATGGAATTACTCATGCACGGTGGTGAGCATCATGAAATTGATGATGGAGGATGATGATGACGACGAGAATCCCCCTCTCCGGAGCCCCGAACGGACTCCAGATCAGCCCTCCCAAGAGAGATTAGGGCTTGGCGGCGGCTCCGTATCGTAAAACGCGATGAAACTTTCTCTTTGATTTTTTTCTCCGCGAAACGGAATATATGGAGTTGGAGTTGAGGTCGGTGGAGCGTCAGGGGGCCCACGAGACAGGGGGGGCGCGCCCCCACCCTCGTGGACAGGGTGTGGGCCCCCTGGTCTTGATTCTTTCGCCAGTATTTTTTATATTTTCCAAAACTTGCCTCCGTGGATTTTCAGGATATTCCGAGAACTTTTGTTTTCTACACATAAAACAACATCATGGCAGTTTTGCTGAAAATAGCGTGAGTCCGGGTTAGTTTCATTCAAATCATGCAAGTTATAGTCCAAAGCAAGGGCAAAAGTGTTTGGAAAAGTAGATACGTTGGAGACGTATCAACTCCCCCAAGCTTAAACCTTTGCTTGTCCTCAAGCAATTCAGTTGATAAACTGAAAGTGATAAAGAAAAACTTTTACAAACTCTGTTTGCTCTTGTTGTTGTAAACATGCAAAGCCAGCATTCAGGTTTCAGCAAATATTATAAACTAATCATACTCACAATAACACCTACGTCTCACAATTACTCATATCAATAGCATAATCAGCTAGCGAGCCATAATAATAAAACTCGGATGACAACACTTTCTTAAAACAATCATAACATAATATAACAAAATGGTATCTCGCTAGCCCTTTCTGAGACCGCAAAACATAAATGCAGAGCAACTTTAAAGATCAAGGACTGACTAGACATTGTAATTCATGGTAAAAGAGATCCAGTCAAGTCATACCCAATATAAACCAATAATAATGAATGCAAATGACAGTGTGCTCTCCAGCGGGTGCTTTTTTAACAAGAGGGATGGTGACTCAACATAAAAGTAAATAGATAGGCCCTTCGCAGAGGGAAGCAGGGATTTGTAGAGGTGCCAGAGCTCGATTTTAAAATAGAGATTGAATAACATTTTGAGCGGCATACTTTTGCTGCCAACACAACAACTATGAGATGGCTGTATCTTCCATACTACATGCATTATAGGCAGTTCCCAAACAGAATGGTAAAAATTTATACTCCCCCACCACCAACAAGCATCAATCCATGGCTTGCTCGAACAACGCGTGCCTCCAACTAACAACAGCCCTGGGGGAGTTTTGTATAGTTATTTTGATTTGCTTTGATCTTTTTTGATCATGGGACTAGGCATCCCGGTTACCGACCCTTTCTCATGAATGAGGAGCGGAGTCCACTTCTCTTGAGAATAACCCACCTAGCATGGAAGATATAGGCAGCCCTAGTTGAAACATGAGTTGCTCGAGCATACAAAACAGAATTTCATTTGCAGGTTTGGATTTTGGCACATACAAATTTACTTGGAACGGCAGGTAAATACCGCATATAGGAAGGTATGGTGGACTCATTGGAATAACTTTGGGGTTTAAGGAGTTTGGATGCACAAGCAGTATTCCCTCTTAGTACATGTGAAGGCTAGCAAAAGACTGGGAAGCGACCAACTGAGAGAGCGACAACAGTCATGAACATGCATCAAAATTAATTCACACCGAGTACAAGCATGAGTAGGATATAATCCACCATGAACATAAGTATCGTGAAGGCTATGTTGATTTGTTTCAACTACATGCGTGAACATGGGCCAAGTCGAGTCACTCAATTCATTCAAAGGAGGATACCATCCCATCATACCACATCATAATCATTCTAATAGCATGTTGGCACGCAAGGTAGACCATTATAACTCGTAGCTAATCAAGCATGCCACAAGCAACTATAATCTCTAAATGTCATTGCAAATATGTTTACCTCACAATAAGCTGAATCAGGAACGATGAACTCATCATATTTACAAAAACAAGAGAGGTCGAGTTCATACCGGCTTCTCTCATCTCAATCCGTCCATCTTATTGTTGGGGAACGTAGTAATTTCAAAAATTTCCTACGCACACGCAAGATCATGGTGATGGATAGCAACGAGAGGGGAGAGTGTTGTCCACGTACCCTCATAGACCGAAAGCGGAAGCGTTAGCACAACGCGGTTGATGTAGTCGTACGTCTTCACGGCCCGACCGATCAAGCACCGAAACTACGGACCTCCGAGTTCTAGCACACGTTCAGCTCGATGACGTCCCTCGAGCTCCGATCCAGCCGAGTGTTGAGGGAGAGTTCCGTCAGCACGACGGCGTGGTGACGATCTTGATGTTCTACCGTCGCAGGGCTTCGCCTAAGCACCGCTACAATATTATCGAGGAGGACTATGGTGGAGGGGCGGCACCGCACACGGCTAAGAGATCAAGAGATCAATTGTTGTGTCTATGGGGTGCCCCCCTGCCCTAGTATATAAAGGAGTAAGGGGGGAGGCGGCCGGCCAAGGAGGAGGGCGCGCCAAGAGGGGAGTCCTACTCCCACCGGGAGTAGGACTCCTCCTTTCCTTGTTGGAGTAGGAGAGAAGGAAAGAGGGGGAGAGGGGAGAAGGAAAAGGGGGCTGCATGCTACGTCTCGAGCTTGCGTTGGTTTTCCCCGAAGAGGAGAGGATGATGCAGCACAGTAGCATAAGTATTTCCCTCAGTTTTTGAGAATCGAGGTATCAATCCAGTAGGAGGTCACGCGCAAGTCCCTCGTACCTGCACAACACGATAGCAACTCGCAACCAACGCTTAGGGGTTGTCAATCCCTTCACGGTTACTTACGAGAGTGAGATCTGATAGAGATAATATTTTTGGTATTTTTGATATAAAGATGCAAATTAAAAAGTAAAGGCAAAGTAAAAACAAAGCAAGTAAATAAAGTGATATAGATTGATATGATGAGAATAGACCCGGGGGCCATAGGTTTCACTAGTGGCTTCTCTCAAGAGCATAAGTATTCTACGGTGGGTGAACAAATTACTGTTGAGCAATTGATAGAATTGAGCATAGTTATGAGGTTATCTAGGTATTATCATGTATATAGGCATCACGTCCGAGACAAGTAGACCGAAACGATTCTGCATCTACTACTATTACTCCACTCATCGACCGCTATCCAGCATGCATCTAGAGTATTAAGTTAAAAACAGAGTAACGCCTTAAGCAAGATGACATGATGTAGAGGAATAAATTCATGCAATATGATAAATATCCCATCTTGTTATCCTCGATGGCAACAATACAATACGTGCCTTGCAACTCTTTCTGTCACTGAGTAAGTACACCGCAAGATTGAACCCAAAGCCATGCACTTCTCCCATTGCAAGAACTACCAATCTAGTTAGCCAAACCAAACGGATAATTCGAAGAGACTTGCAAAGATAACTCAATCATACATAAAAGAGTTCAGAGAAGAATCAAATATTTTCCATAGATAAGTTGGATCATAAACCCACAATTCATCGGTCTCAACAAACACACCACAAAAAGAAGATTACATCGAATAGATCTCCACGAGAGAGGGGGAGAACATTGTATTGAGATCCAAAAATAGAGAAGAAGCCATCTAGCTACTAGCTATGGACCCGAAGGTCTGAAGTAAACTACTCACACTTCATCGGAGGGGCTATGGTGTTGATGTAGAAGCCCTCCGTGGTGGATGCCCTCTCCAGCAGAGCTCCAGAACAGGCCCCAAGATGGGATCTCATGGATACAGAAGGTTGCGGCGGTGGAATTAGGTTTTTGGCTCCCCCTCTGATCATACGGGGATACGTAGGTATATATAGGAGAAAGGAGTACGTCGGTGGAGCTCCGAGGGGCCCATGAGGTAGGGGGCGCACCCAGGGGGGCGCGCCCTCCACCCTCGTGACCTCCTCGGAAGCTTCTTGGAGTAGGGTCCAAGTCTCCTGGATCATGTTCGGTGAGAAAATCACGTTCCCGAAGGTTTCATTCCGTTTGGACTCCGTTTGATATTCCGTTTCTTCGAAATACTAAAATAGGCAAAAAACAGCAATTCTGGGCTGGGTCTCCGGTTAATAGGTTAGTCCCAAAAATA
The DNA here is from genome assembly GCF_002162155.2 of Triticum dicoccoides. Taxonomy (NCBI): domain Eukaryota; kingdom Viridiplantae; phylum Streptophyta; class Magnoliopsida; order Poales; family Poaceae; genus Triticum; species Triticum dicoccoides. Next base: position 140,916,720 of record NC_041383.1, on the reverse strand, counting down.
ATATAAAAGTGGAAAATAAAGCCCAATATAGTCCAAAACAGTAGATAAAGTAGCATGGAGCAATCAAAAATTATAGATATGTTGGAGACGTATCAAGCATCCCCAAGCTTAATTCCTTCTCATCCTCGAGTAGGTAAATGATAAAAAAGAATTTTTGATGCGGAGTGATACTTTGGCATAATTTTAATGTAAATCTTCTTAATCATGGCATGAATATTCAGATCCGAAAGATTCAAGATAAAAGTTCATATTGACATAAAAATAATAATACTTCAAGCATACTAATCAAACAATTATGTCATCTCAAAATAACATGGCCAAAGAAAGTTCATCCCTACAAAATCATATATTTAGGCTATGCGTCATTTTCGTCACACAAAGATGTTCCCAACTTCTATACCCCCGATGACAAGCCAAGCAATTGTTTCATACTCAAATAATCTCAAACTCTTTCAACCTTCACGCAATATATGAGCGCGAGCCATGGATATAGCACTATGGGTGGAATAGAATATGATGATGGGGATTGTGTGGAGAAGACAAAAAAGAGAAAGTCTCATATTGACGAGGATAATCAACGGGCTATGGAGATGCCCATCAATTGATGTCAACATGAGGAGTAGGGATTGCCATGCAACGGATGCACTAGAGCTATGAATGCTCAACAAAAGAAAACTAGTGGGTGTGCATCCAACTCGCTTGCTCACGAAGACCTAGGGCATTTTGAGGAAGCCCATCATTGGAATATACAAGCCAAGTTCTATAATGAAAAATTCCCACTAGTATAAACAAGACAATTTATGAGACTCACTACATGAAGAACAAGGTGCTATTTTGAAGCACGAGTGTGGTAAAAGGATAGTAACATTGCCCCTTCTCTCTTTTTCTCTCATTTTTTTATTGGCCTTTCTTTTTTTATTATTGGCCTTTCTTTCTTTTTCGTCCGGAGTCTCATCCCGACTTGTGGGGAAATCAGTGGCGGAGCCAGAAATTTTGTGGAGCCTGGGCAAGTTAAGCTAAGCGTATAATTGAGAAATAAAAAATCAGGTATTCAAATACACAACATATACTATACCACCAAGCTTCAGAATAACAAATCCGCATTAATAATCAAATGAAAACAGAACCATAATAGTCACACGAAATTTAATTTTGAAGTGAGCAGATATATCAATATCCACTTCATATAGATCAAATAAAGTGGATACATGACAACAAAAAATACAGAGCCAGCCTTGCATAGAGTAAAACTCGCCATACCATATGTCACTAGATGTGATTGTGCAGTTTCTTCCACCACGGTCAAAAGCATCTCTCACTTGTTCATTTTTGTAAAGGTCCTAGAAGGCACTACAATATAAAAAATGTATTTGTAATTAAATAAATTTTGTTGTGAGATGTAAAATCGAAAGCATGCAAGAATATAGATGGTTATATGAAACATACCGACAAGGCACTAAAGAAAATCACGAGGCAAATGCCCTTTCCGAGACCTCATTACAATAAATGTTTGAATAATATCCTTATCATCAACTGACTTGAATAACTCCTGCTCGTTGTAACATATCATCAAGTCATTGAACCATTCATTATTGATCTTACTATGCAGTTTAGTCTTTATAATCTTCATTGCTGAAAAAGCTCTCTCAACAGATGCCGTTGACACCGGCAATATCAACGCCAACTCAATAAGTTTGTATACCAACGGAAATACCAAATGTTTCTCAGTTTCAACCATCTTCATGGCCAAACTTTGAACATCATCACAAGTAGAAAAAGAAGCATGCCTTTTCACTTGACTTATATATGTGAGAAGTTGCTCTCTTATTGTTCCACGGTCATCATTGGAAAAATCATCATGATAAATTTCAGCAAGACGCGCAAGCTTATCAACATTAAACTTGGAGAAAGAATTATTGGGGTCAAGACATGAGAAGCAATCAAGCACACCATTAGCTCCTTCACTAAAGCGGTGATCCATCTCCACGCATATTTTGTCAATAGCAACATAAAATATCTCTGCACGGTAATGGTGAAGATTAGTGACAGTCCTCCCTGCTCTCCTTGAATGACCACGAACTGGTATTACTTCATCCATGTTTGGCACTAGAATACTATTAGCAGCACAAAATTCTTGAACATCACAAAAGAAATCATCCCAACCACTCTCTCTTAATGTTGCCAGTCGAGCTTTGACATCATCCACTAATTCCATGGCAAGCACAATATTAAGATCTTTTCTTTGCAATATTCGATATTTGATTCAAACGAAGCAAAGTAGTATGATGGGAACCCCATCTAGTATCACCTGGCCTAGCAAGGGTAGATGATTGGTGCAAGCCCCTTCCTGTAGATATCTCGCCACTCTCAAGTCTGTGCAGAATATCTTGGTGTTGTGCCTCTGTCAATTCATCCCTTCTCTTGCAAGATGAACTTGTTGTAGTCACAATTAAGGAGATGTACTCAAAGAAATCATGAATAGATGAGCAACTACTAGCAACAGAGACAACCACCAACTGTAAACGATGAGCATAGCAATGAACATATAAAGCAAAAGGGTTTTCATCTATGATTTTTCTCTGCAAACCATTAAACTCGCCTCTCATATTTGAAGCACCATCATATCCTTGCCCTCGTATCCTTGAAATAGATAACTTATAATGATCAAGAATTGCATAAAGAGCATTCTTTAGTGCCTCAGATGTAGTATCTTTGACATGATGCAGAGCAATAAATCGTTCCACAACCTTTCCTTGGTCATTCAAAAACCTATATAAAAACTAGGTTAGTTGACAACATCGAGAATAAATGGCAAACAAATAGTGAAAGAAAGAGAAATTACTAACCTCAACATCACTGCCATTTGCTCTTTCACAGATATATCGCGCGATTCATCAATAAGCACAGAGAATTGTTTATCACCAAGCTCAGCCATGATCCTCTTGGTAACTTCATGTGCACAACACATTGCAAGCTCCTTTTGAATGTCACCGGATGTCATTGTGCAATTTCTTCCACCACGGTCAAAAGCATCTCTCACTTGTTCATTTTTAGTCTTTTCCAAATCTATCATCTCTCTAAAATTTCCCTTGTTCAGAGAAGTAGAGGATTCATCATGTCCACGGAAAGCCAAGCCTTGTGCGATGAGATATCTTGAACAACTTACAGAACAAGTCAAGCGGATCTTATACATTTCTTCTGATTCCTTGTTTGTTCTAGCAAAATTGCTTGCCACACTTTGTCTCTGGTTATTATAATCATCATAATGCTTGACGCAACAATTGTGCTTACTACCAGGACCACCAATATGATCTTTGAAGGCTTCAGATGCATGCTTCCAATCAGTGAATCCTTCTTTGGTGAATACATCATAACCAAAATGATCAGCCCTTCCAGGTTGCTTAAAGAGGAATCAATAAAAACAATAAGCTGCCTTCTTCCACTCACTGTATTCAATCCATGAATGCTTTTTGTACCAAGATTTAGAAAATGCTCTTGATGAACGTGAACTTCCGAATTCAGTACGAGGAAATTTATTCAAATCTGGTTGCATTCGACCCTTCAATACATATGCTCTTCTCACTTGATCTTGAATATTAGGAGGATACTCACAAATTTGTTTCCTCTTTCCTGGATCACGCTCAATATCATTTGGATTAAATTCATTGCCAATGTTAGGAGGTGGTTGTGCCTCCACTTCTATTTCTGATTGCACACCATTCACATTTTCAGTGCTTGCTCTATCAATCAAGAACCTCCTCATTTCTGAAATTTAATGATAAAGTTTGAGTTTAGTTGTTAAACAAGTAAATAAGAAAATGAGCTACAACAAGTGACAAATTCATAGTAGAGAACTACTTGAAATAGTTGCTAGTTAGTTAGTTCTACTACAGATTAATTGACTTGAACATAAATACGTATACATGGTATGTTGAGGAAAATCATATGAGGATCAAAACGTTAGGAGGTCCTGACCTAAAAATAACCACAACGTAATCCGTAATCTATTTTATCTTCCCTTCTACGGTTCTACTTCAAGATGCTGTTCAGTAATGTGAGTTGCCGCAATCATCTACTCTTGGGCAAGAATGACCCTAGTATCACCTATTCAGTAATGCTCTCCTTCCAATTAATTGGGCAAGAACGAATGAACAATTCATTCCCTAGCCAACAATTAGAGATGAGGGATCCCTAGCCGGCTAACCCTAATTCTGATGGAAGATTTTTAGTTAGTTAGATTCTTACCGAATGAAGCCGAACCGAATGAGAAGGAGGGGGTTGAGGGACGACCGTACGAGTACACTGCCTGAGCCGCTGGGTGCCTCGCGTCCTCTCGCCGCCGGCCGTGCGTCTAGCCGTCTAGGGCTGTTGCACCAGCCGCCAGGCACTCGCCGCCTGTGAGAAAACGAAGAGACAGGGAGTTCGTCCAGCGATCGATCCCAAGCTCGCTCTCATGTCTTCTGTATCGGCTTGGGCTGTAGAGTGCAGACTGTTGTATTGGGCCGCTGTGAGAATCGAAAGCCCGTTTTTTTGCCCGGGTAACCAACCCACGGAACATGTTTTGCCCTTTAGAATTTTGATCGATCGCTAATGTCCACGACAAGCGAGCCCGGGAAAGTGCCCAGGGTCGCTGGGCGGTGCCTCCGCCACTGGGGGGAATCATAGTCTCCATCATCCTTTTCCTCACTAGGGCAATGCTCTAATAATGATGATCATCACACTTTTATTTTTCTTACAACTCGATATCTATAACAAAGATATGACTCTATATGAATGCCTCCGGCGGTGTACCGGGATGGTGCAATGAATCAAGAGTGACATGTATGGAAAATAATGCATGGTGGCTTTGCCACAAATACGATGTCAATTACAAGATCATGCAATGGCAATATGACAAAAGTAATGTATGTCACGATGATGATGGTGGAAGTTGCATGGCAATATATCTCGGAATGGCTATGGAAATGCCATGATAGGTAGGTATGGTGGCTGTTTTGAGGAAGATAAAAGGAGGTTTATGTATGATAGAGCGTATCGTATCACGGGGTTTGGATGCACCGGCGAGGTTTGCACCAACTCTCAAGGTGAGAAAGGGCAATGCACGGTACCGAAGAGGCTAGTAATGGCGGGAAGGTGAGAGTGCATATAATCCATGCACTCAACATTAGTCAAAAGAACTCATATACTTATTGCAAAAATTTAGAAGTCATAAAAAATTCAAATACTACGCGCATGCTCCTAGGGGGATAGATTGGTAGGAAAAGACCATCGCTCATCCCCGACCGCCACTCATAAGGATGCACAAACCAGGTACACTTCATGTTTCAAATTTGTTACACAACTTTAACCATACGTGCATGCTACGGGATTTGCTAACTTCAACATAAGTATTTCCCAAATTCACAACTATTCAAATAGCACGACTTTGATATTATCACCTCCATATCTCAAAACAATTATCAAGCATCAAACTTAATTTAATTCACTCAAAAAAGAAAGTTTCACAAATCTTGAATACCAAGTATATTAACATTAAGCAAATTACCATGCTATTAATGACTCTCAAAATAATCTAAGTGAAGCATGAGAGATCAAGTTTCTTTAAAAAAATCCACCACCGTGCTCTAAAAGATCTAAGTGAAGCACTAGAGCAAAAATTATCATGCTCTAAAGATATAAGTGAAGCACATAGAGCAAAGCTATCAAGCTCAAAAGGTATAAGTGAAGCACATAGAGTATTCTAACAAATTCCAAATCATGTATGGCTCTCTAAAAAGGTGTGTACAGCAAGGATGATTGTGGTAAACTAACAAGCAAAGACACAAATAATACAAGACTCTCCAAGCAAAACACATATCATGTTGGTGAATAAAAATATAGCTCCAAGTAAATTACCGATGGAAGTGGACGAAAGAGGGGATGCCTTCCGGGGCATCCCCAAGCTTTGACTTTTTGGTGTCCTTGGATTATCTTGGGGGTGCCATGGGCATCCCCAAGCTTAGGCTCTTGCCACTCCTTGTTCCATAATCCATCAAAAGAATTCACCCAAAACTTGAAAACTTCACAACACAAAACTCAACAAAAATCTCGTGAGCTCCGTTAGAGAAAGAAAACAAAAGACTACTTCAATGTACAGTAATGAACTCATTTTTTATTTATATTGGTGTTAAACCTAATGTATTCCAACTTCTCTATGGTTTATAAACTAATATACTAGCCATACATTCATCAAAATAAGCAAACAACACACGAAAAACAGAATCTGTCAAAAACAGAATAGTGTGTAGTAATCTATAACTAACGCAAACTTCTGGAACTCTAAAAATTCTACAAAAATAGGAAGTCCTGGAAAATTTGTTTATTGATCAGCAGCAAAAAGAATCAATGCAAAAGCACGTTCCTGTGATTTATCAAAACTAAATTCGTGCGCGCAAAGTTTCTGTTTTTCAGCAGAATCAAATCAACTATCATCGTAGGTTATCCTATAGGTCTTACTTGGCACAAACACTAATTAAACATAATAAAACCACATCCAAACATAAGGTATATGGATTATTTATTCCTAAACAGAACCAAAAACAAAAAACACAAAATAAAATTGGGTTGCCTCCCAACAAGCGCTATCGTTTAACGCCCCTAGCTAGGCATAAAAGCAAGGATAGATCTAGGTATTGCCATCCTTGGTAGGCAATTCTTCAATGAGGCATCTACCTCCCTTAGAATTTTCTTTCTTTCTAGAAATTATCAAACCTTTAGGCATAAGATCGAAAAATTCATTCGTAGCAAATGGTTCCTTAATGATAGTAAAAAGATCGAGATGAATACTTATAGATTTAAGATCCGCATTTTCCTTACTAGATGATTCACCCTTATTTTTAGGAACATACATAAGCTTGGCAATTTTAGTAGGAGGACTAGGAGTATTCTTTACGGAGGAAAAAGCGGTTCCCAAATTGGTAATGATACCCTCAAGTTTATGATACGAGTAGAATCTAGATTTATTTTTTCATTAACCATGGGTTCCTTCTCCTTAACATTTTTCAAAGTCATTCCTACCTTAGATCCGTATTGAGTAATTTGATTATGAATCTTTTTATCTAAATTTTCAATAGATCCAATGGTAGAAACTTTGTTTTCAATAATTTCAAGCCTTTGCATAACATGCTCCAAAGTTAACACAGTTCCATTAACCAAAAGAGGAGGTGAGCCAAATAAATCTATTAAAGCATTATAGGAATCAAAAGTATGGCTACCCAAGAAATTCCCTCCGGTAATGGTATCAAGGATATATCTATACCAAGGATTAGCGCCTACATAAAAATTGCGAAGAAGAACTGAAGTAGATTGCTTCCTGGTAGATCTATTTTGAGCATTGCAAATTCTATGCCAAGCATCTTTTAGATTTTCTCCCTCCCTTTGTTTAAAATTTAGCACTTCATTCTCGGGAGATAACGGAGAAGATATAAGACTAGTCATGATGACAAGCAAGCAAACTAACACACGAGCAAAAGGCAAACGGGAAAGAGAGGGCGAATAAAACGGCAAGGGTGAAGTGGGGGAGAGGAAAACGAGAGGCAAATGACAAATAATGTAATGCGAGAGATAGGGATTGCGATGGGTACTTGGTATGTTGACTTTTGCGTAAGCCTCCCCGACAACGGCGCCAGAAATTCTTCTTGCTACGTCTCGAGCTTGCGTTGGTTTTCCCCAAAGAGGAGAGGATGATGCAGCACAGTAGCGTAAGTATTTCCCTCAGTTTTTGAGAACCAAGGTATCAATCCAGTAGGAGGTCACGCGCAAGTCCCTCGTACATGCACAACACGATAGCAACTCACAACCAACGCTTAGGGGTTGTCAATCCCTTCACGGTTACTTACGAGAGTGAGATCTGATAGAGATAATATTTTTGGTATTTTTGATATAAAGATGCAAAGTAAAAAGTAAAGGCAAAGTAAAAACAAAGCAAGTGAATAAAGTGATATAGATTGATATGATGAGAATAGACCCGGGGGCCATAGGTTTCACTAGTGGCTTCTCTCAAGAGCATAAGTATTCTACGATGGGTGAACAAATTACTGTTGAGCAATTGATAGAATTGAGCATAGTTATGAGGTTATCTAGGTATGATCATGTATATAGGCATCACATCTGAGACATTGCAGACCGAAACGATTCTGCATCTACTACTATTACTCTACTCATCGACCGCTATCCAGCATGCATCTAGAGTATTAAGTTAAAAACAGAGTAACGCCTTAAGCAAGATGACATGATGTAGAGGAATAAATTCATGCAATATGATAAATACCCCATCTTGTTATCCTCGATGGAAACAATACAATACGTGCCTTGCAACTCTTTCTGTCACTGAGTAATGACACCGCAAGATTGAACCCAAAGCCATGCACTTCTCCCATTGCAAGAACTACCAATCTAGTTGGCCAAACCAAACGGATAATTCAAAGAGACTTGCAAAGATAACTCAATCATACATAAAAGAATTCAGAGAAGAATCAAATGTTTTCCATAGATAAGTTGGATCATAAACCCACAATTCATCGGTCTCAACAAACACACCGCAAAAAGAAGATTACATCGAATAGATCTCCACGAGAGAGGGGGAGAACATTGTATTGAGATCCAAAAAGAGAGAAGAAGCCATCTAGCTACTAGCTATGGACCGAAGGTCTGAAGTAAACTACTCACACTTCATCGAAGGGGCTATGGTGTTGATGTAGAAGCCCTCCGTGGTGGATGCCCTCTCCGGCGGAGCTCCGGAACAGGCCCCAAGATGGGATCTCGTGGATACAGAAGGTTGCGGCGGTGGAATTAGGTTTTTGGCTCCCCCTCTGATCATACGGGGATACGTAGGTATATATATAGGAGGAAGGAGTACGTCGGTGGAGCTCCGAGGGGCCCACGAGGTAGGGGGCGCGCCCAGGGGGGCGCGCCCTCCACCCTCATGACCTCCTCGGAAGCTTCTTGGAGTAGGGTCCAAGTCTCCTGGATCACGTTCGATGAGAAAATCACGTTCGCGAAGGTTTCATTCCGTTTGGACTCCGTTTGATATTCCGTTTCTTCGAAATACTGAAATAGGCAAAAAAACAACAATTCTGGGCTGGGCCTCCGGTTAATAGGTTAGTCCCAAAAATAATATAAAAGTGGAAAATAAAGCCCAATATAGTCCAAAACAGTAGATAAAGTAGCATGGAGCAATCAAAAATTATATATACGTTGGAGACGTATCACTGCAACCCTTGTCCAATTCGGACCAGTGGGGGGGCGCAGGCCTCCTTCCTTTTGGCCTCTCTCCTCTATTCCCGTATGGCCCAATAAGGCCCATATACTCCCCGGCGAATTCCCGTAACTCTCCGGTACTCCGAAAAATACCCGAATCACTCGGAACCTTTCCGAAGTCCGAATATAGTCATCCAATATATCAATCTTTAGTCTCGACCATTTCGAGACTCCTCGTCATGTCCCCGATCTCATCCGGGACTCCGAAATCCTTCGGTACACTCATAAACTCATAATATAACTGTCATAGAAACCTTAAGCGTGCGGACCCTACGGGTTCAAGAAATATGTAGACATGACCGAGACACGTTATCGTTCAATATCCAATAGCGGAACCTGGATGCTCATATTGGCTCCTACATATTCTACGAAGATCTTTATCGGTCAAACCGCATAACAACATACGTTGTTCCTTTTGTCATCGGTATGTCACTTGCCCGAGATTCGATCATCGGTATCTCAATACCTAGTTCAATCTCGTTACCGGCAAGTCTCTTTACTTGTTACATAATGCATCATCCCGCAACTAACTCATTAGTCACATTGCTTGCAAGGCTTATAGTGATGTGCATTACCAAGAGGGCCCGGAGATACCTCTCCGACAATCGGAGTGACAAATCCTAATCTAGAAATACGCCAACCCAACATGTACCTTCGGAGACACCTGTAGAGCTCCTTTATAATCACCCAGTTACGTTGTGACGTTTGGTAGCACACAAAGTGTTCCTTCGGCAAACGGGAGTTGCATAATCTCATAGTTGTACGAACATGTATAAGTCATGAAGAAAGCAATAGCAACATATTAAACGATCAAGTGCTAGAATGGGTCAAGTCAATCACATCATTCTCCTAATGATGTGATCCCGTTAATCAAATGATAACTTATGTCTATGGTTAGGAAACTTAACCATCTTTGATTAATGAGCTAGTCAAGTAGAGGCATACTAGTGACACTATGGTTGTCTATGTATTCACACATGTATTATGTTTCCAGTTAATACAATTCTAGCATGAATAATAAACATTTATCATGAAATAAGGAAATAAATAATAACTTTATTATTGCCTCTAGGGCATATTTCCTTCAGTCTCCCACTTGCACTAGAGTCAATAATCTAGTTCACATCACTATGTGATTTAACACCAATATTTATATCTGTATATGATTAACACCCATAGTTCACATCGTCATGTGACCAACACCCAAAGGGTTTACTAGAGTCAATAATCTAGTTCACATTGCTATGTGATTAACACCCAAAGAGTACTAAGGTGTGATCATGTTTTGCTCATGAGAGAAGCTTAGTCAACGGGTCTGTCACATTCAGAGCCGTATGTATTTTGCAAATATTCTATGTCTACAATGCTTTGCACGGAGCTACTCTAGCTAATTGCTCCCACTTTCAATATGTATCCAGATTGAGACTTAGAGTCATCTGGATCGGTGTAAAAGCTTGCACCGATGTAACTCTTTACGACGGGCTCTTTTATCACCTACATAATCGAGAAATATTTCCTTAGTCCTCACTAAGGATATTCTTGACCAATGTCCAGTGATCTACTCCTAGATCACTATTGTATTCCCTTACCAAATTCAGAACAAGGTATACAATAGGTCTGGTACATAGCATAGCATATTTTATAGAACCTATGACTGAGGCATAGGGAATGACTTTCATTCTCTTTTCTATTTTTTGCCGTGGTCGGGATTTGAGTCTTACTCAATTTCACACCTTTGCAACACATGCAAGAACTCTTTCTTTGACTATTCCATTTTGAACTACTTCAAAATCTTGACAAGGTATGTACTTATTGAAAAACTTATCAAGCGTCTTGATCTATCTCAATAGATTTTGATGCTCAATATGTAAGTACCTTTACTGAGGTCTTTCTTTTAAAGAACTCCTTTTTGCTTTCCAGAAAAATTCTACATCATTTCTGATCAACAATATGTTACTCACATATATTTATCAGAAAGGCGGTAGTGCTCCTACTCACTTTATTGTAAATATAGGCTTCACCGCAAGTCTGTATAAAATTATATGCTTTGATCAACTTATCAAAGCGTATATTCCAACTCTGAGACGCTTGCACCAGTCCATAGATGGATCGCTGGAGCTTGCACATTTTGTTAGCACCTTTAGGATTGACAAAACCTTCTGGTTGCATCATATACAACTCTTCTTTAAGAAAACCATTAAGGAATGCAGTTTTGACATCCATTTGCCAGATTTCATAAAATGTGGCAATTGCTAACATGATTCGTACAGACTCAAGCATCGCTACAGTTGAGAAAATCTCATTGTAGTCAACACCTTGAACTTGTCGAAAACCTTTTTGCGACAAGTCGAGCTTTGTAGATAGTAACACTACTATCAGCGTTTGTCTTCCTCTTGAAGATCCATTTATACAATATGGCTTGCCGATCATCGGGCAACTCCACCAAAGTCCACACTTTGTTCTCATACATGGATCCCATCTCAGATTTCATGGCCTCAAGCCATTTCGCGGAATCTGGGCTCATCATCGCTTCCTCATAGTTCGTAGGTTCATCATGGTCTAGTAACATGACTTCCAGAACAGGATTACCGTACCACTCTGGTGCGGACCGTACTCTGGAAGACCTACGAGGTTTTGTAGTAACTTGATTTGAAGTTTCATGATCATTATCATTAGCTTCCTCACTAATTGGTGTAGCAATCACTAGAACTGATTTGTGTGATGAACTACTTTCCAATTCGGGAGAAGGTACAATTACCTCATCAAGCTCTACTTTCCTCCCACTCACTTCTTTCGAGAGAAACTCCTTCTCTAGAAAGGATCCATTCTTAGAAATGAATGTTTTGCCTTTGGATCTGTGATAGAACGTGTACCCAACAGTTTCCTTTGGGTATTCTATGAAGACGCACTTCTCCGATTTGGGTTCGAGCTTATCAGGTTGAAACCTTTTTCACATAAGCATCGCAACTCCAAACTTTAAGAAACGATGGCTTAGGTTTACTGCTAAACCATAGTTCATATGGTGTTGTCTCAACGGATTTAGATGGTGCCATATTAAACGTGAATGCAACTGTCTCTAATGCATAACCCCAAAACGATAGTGGTAAACCGATATGAGACATCATAGATCGCACCATATCTAGTAAAGTACGATTACGACATTCAGATACACCATTACATTGTGGTGTTCCAGGTGGCGTGAGTTGCGAAACTATTTCACATTGTTTCAAATGAAGACCAAACTCGTAACTCAAATATTCGTCTCCACGATCAGATTGTAGAAACTTTATTTTTCTTGTTACGATGATTTTCCACTTCACTCTGAAATCCTTTGAACTTTTTAAATGTTTCAGACTTATGTGTCATCAAGTAGATATAACCATATCTGCTCAAATCATCTGTGAAGGTCAGAAAATAATGATACATGCCGCGAGCCTTAACACTCATCGGATCGCATACATCGGTATGTATTGTTTCCAATAAGTCAGTAGCCCGTTCCATTGTTCCGGAGAACGGAGTTTTAGTCATCTTGCCCAAAAGGCACGGTTCGCAAGCATCAAATGATTCATAACCAAGTGATTCCGAAAATCCATCTTTATGGAGTTTCTTCATGCGCTCTACACCGATAAGACCCAAACGGCAGTGCAACAAATAAGTTGCACTATCATTATTAACTTTGCATCTTTTGGCATCAATATCATGAATATGTGTATCACTACGATCGAGATCCAACAAACTATTTTCATTGGGTGTATAACCATTTGAAGGTTTTATTCATGTAAACAGAACAACAATTATTCTCTGACTTTAAATGAATAACCGTATTGCATTAAACATGATCAAATCATATTCATGCTCAATGCAAACGCCAAATAACATTTATTTAGGTTTAACACTAATCCCGAAAGTATAGGGAGTGTGCGATGATGATCATATCAATCTTGGAACTACTTCCAACACTCATCGTCACTTCCCCTTCAACTAGTCTCTGTTTATTCTATAACTCCTGTTTCGAGTTACTAATCTTAGCAACCGAACACGTATGAAATACTCAGGGGCTGCTATAAACACTAGTAAGGCACACATCAATAACCTGTATATCAAATATACCCTTGTTCACTTTGCCATCCTTCTTATCCACCAAATATTCAGGGCATTTCCGCTTCCAGTGACTATTTCCTTTGCAGTGTAAGCACTCAGTTTCAGGCTTTGGTCCAGCTTTGGGCTTCTTCACAGGAGTGACAACTTGTTTGCCATTCTACTTGAAGTTTCCCTTTCTATCCCTTTGCCCTTTTCTTGAAACTAGTGGTCTTGTCAATCATCAACACTTGATGCTCTTTCTTGATTTCTACCTTCGTCGATTTCAACATCACGAAGAGCTCGGGAATCGTTTTCGTCATCCCTTGCATACTATAGTTCATCACGAAGTTCTAGTAACTTAGTGATGGTGACTAGAGAATTCTGTCAACCGCTATCTTATCTGGAAGATTAACTCCCACTTGATTCAAGCGATTGAAGTACCCATACAATCTGAGCACATGCTCACTAGTTGAGCGATTCTCCTCCATCTTTTAGCTATAGAACTTGTTGGAGACTTCATATCTCTCATCTTGGGTATTTGCTGGAAATATTAACTTCAACTCCTGGAACATTTCATATGGTCCATGACGTTCAAAACGTCTTTGACGTCCCGATTCTAAGCCATTTAAGCATGGTGCACTAAACTATCAAGTAGTCATCATTTTGAGCTAGCCAAACGTTCATAACGTCTGCATCTGTTCCTGCAATAGGTTTGTCACCTTGCATCAAGGACATAATTCTTCTGTGCAGCAATGAGGATAAACCTCAGATCACGAATCCAATCCGCATCATTGCTACTAACATCTTTCAACACAGTTTTCTCTAGGAACATATCAAAATAAACATACGAAAGCAACAACGCGAGCTATTGATCTACAACATAATTTGCAAAATACTACCAGGACTAAGTTCATGATAAATTTAAGTTCAGTTAATCATATTACTTAAGAACTCCCACTTAGACAGACATCTCTCTAGTCATCTAAGTGATCACGTGATCCAAATCAACTAAACCATGTCCGATCATCACGTGAGATGGAGTAGTTTTCAATGGTGAACATCACTATGTTGATCATATCTACTATATGATTCATGTTCGACCTTTCGGTCTCCATGTTCCAAGGCCATATCTGTATATGCTAGGCTCGTCAAGTTTAACCTGAGTATTCCGCGTGTGCAACTGTTTTGCACCCATTGTATTTGAACGTAGAGCCTATCACACCCGATCATCACGTGGTGTCTCAGCACGAAGAACTTTCGCAACGGTGCATACTCAGGGAGAACACTTCTTGATAATTAGTGAGAGATCATCTTAAAATGCTACCGTCAAACTAAGCAAAATAAGATGTATAAAAATAAACATCATATGCAATCAAAATATGTGACATGATATGGCCATGATCATCTTGTGCCTTTGATCTCCATCTCCAATGTACTGTCATGATATCTATCATCACCGGCATGACACCATGATCTCCCTCATCTTGATCTATATCAATGTGTCGTCACATGGTCGTCTCGCCAACTATTACTCTTGCAACTATTGCTATCGCATAGCGATAAAGTAAAGCAATTATTTGGCGCTTGCATCTTATGCAATAAAGAGACAACCATAAGGCTTCTGCCAGTTGCCGATAACTTCAACAAAACATGATCATCTCATACAACAATTTATATCTCATCACGTCTTGACCATATCACATCACAACAAGCCCTGCAAAAACAAGTTAGACATCCTCTACTTTGTTGTTGCAAGTTTTACGTGGCTGCTACGGGCTGAGCAAGAACTGTTCTTACCTACGCATCAAAACCACAACGATAGTTTGTCAAGTTACTACTGTTTTTACCTTCACAAGGACCGGGCGTAGCCACACTCGGTTCAACTAAAGTTGGAGAAACAGACACCCGCCAGCCACCTGTGTGCAAAGCACGTCGGTAGAACCAGTCTCGCGTAAGCGTACGCGTAATGTCGGTCCGGGCCGCTTCATCCAACAATACCGTTGAACCAAAGTATGACATGCTGGTAAGCAGTATGACTTGTATCGCCCACAACTCACTTATGTCCTACTCGTGCAAATAACATCTACGCATAAAACCTAGGCTCGGATGCCACTGTTGGGGAACGTAGTAATTTCAGAAATTTCCTACGCACATGCAAGATCATGGTGATGGATAGCAACGAGAGGGGAGACTGTTGTCCACGTACCCTCGTAGACCGAAAGCGGAAGCGTTAGCACAACGCGGTTGATGTAGTCGTACGTCTTCACGGCCCAAATGATCAAGCACCGAAACTATGGCACCTCCGAGTTCTAGCACACGTTCAGCTCGATGACGTCCCTCGAACTCCGATCCAGCCGAGTGTCGAGGGAGAGTTCCGTCAGCACGACGGCATGGTGACGATCTTGATGTTCTACCGTCACAGGGCTTCGCCTAAGCACCGCTACAATATTATCGAGGAGGACTATGGTGGAGGGAGGGCACCGCACACGGCTAAGAGATCAAGAGATCAATTGTCGTGTCTATGGGGTGCCCCCTGCCCCCGTATATAAAGGAGCAAGGGGGGAGGCGGCCGGCCATGGAGGAGGGCGCGCCAAGGGGGGAGTCCTACTCCCATCGGGAGTAGGACTCCTCCTTTCCTTGTTGGAGTAGGAGAGAAGGAAAGAGGGGGAGAGGGAGAAGGAAAAGGGGGCTGCACCCCTTGTCCAATTTGGACCAGAGGGGGGCGCAGGCCTCCTTCCTTTTGGCCTCTCTCCTCTATTCCTGTATGGCCCAATAAGGCCCTTATACTCCCCGGCGAATTCCCGTAACTCTCCGGTACTCCGAAAAATACCAGAATCACTCGGAACCTTTCCGAAGTCCAAATATAGTCGTCCAATATATCGATCTTTAGTCTCGACCATTTCGAGACTCCTCGTCATGTCCCCGATCTCATCCGGGACTCCGAAATCCTTCGGTACATCAAAGCTCATAAATCATAATATAACTGTCATCGAAACCTTAAGCGTGCGGACCCTACGGGTTCGAGAACTATGTAGACATGACCGAGACACATTATCGTTCAATAACCAATAGCGGAACCTGGATGCTCATATTGGCTCCTACATATTCTACGGAGATCTTTATCGGTCAAACCGCATAACAACATACGTTGTTCCTTTTGTCATCGGTATGTTACTTGCCTGAGATTCGATCGTCGCTATCTCAATACCTAGTTCAATCTCGTTACCGGCAAGTCTCTTTACTCGTTACATAATGCATCATCCCGCAACTAACTCATTAGTCACATTGCTTGCAAGGCTTATAGTGATGTGCATTACCGAGAGGGCCCAGAGATACCTCTCCAACAATCGGAGTGACAAATCCTAATCTGGAAATACGCCAACCCAACATGTACCTTCGGAGACACCTGTAGAGATCCTTTATAATCACCCAGTTACGTTGTGACATTTGGTAGCACACAAAGTGTTCCTCCGGTAAACGGGAGTTGCATAATCTCATAGTTGTACGAACATGTATAAGTCATGAAGAAAGCAATAGCAACATACTAAACGATCAAGTGCTAAGCTAACAGAATGGGTCAAGTCAATCACATCATTCTCCTAATGACGTGATCCCGTTAATCAAATGATAACTTATGTCTATGGTTAGGAGACTTAACCATCTTTGATTAATGAGCTAGTCAAGTAGAGGCATACTAGTGATACTATGTTTGTCTATGTATTCACACATGTATTATGTTTCCGGTTAATACAATTCTAGCATGAATAATAAACATTTATCATGAAACAAGGAAATAAATAATAACTTTGTTATTGCCTCTAGGGCATATTTCCTTCACTTATATCGTCATTATTGCCTTTCACTTGCACGACAGAACGATGTGTATAATAATAATAGTGCACGTGCATTGGACTAAGCTGGAATCTGCAAGCATTCAACTCAAGAGAGAAGACAAGTAATATGGGCTCTAAGTTAAATAAACAATCATGCATATGAGAGCCACTAAACATTTTCAATATGGTCTTCTACTTTCAACCCCCCAAAAGAAAGAAAAGAAAAGAAAACTATTTACACGGGAAAGCTCCCAACAAGTAAGAAGAAAAACGAGAAATCTTTTTGGGTTTTCATTTTAAATTCTACTACAAGCATGAAAAATAAACTAACTAATTTTTTTGGTTTTTCTTAAGGTTTATCAAACACACAAGAAGAAAACTAGAAAAAGAAATTTAAACTAGCATGGATAGTACAATGAAAGAGTATGAGCACCGACGACTAGTGTGTGAACATGAATGTAAAGTTGGTGAGAAATTCGTACTCCCCCAAGCTTAGGCTTTTGGCCTAAGTTGGTCTAATGCCAAGGACCACGGCTACTCTCCCCGGTGTACTGGGAGGTGTAATCAGGATACCACTGGCTGGCCATCTCCGGGTCCCACTGGTAGGATGAGGAACGATAAGGATCCAGTGAAGGCTCCGGCTCAGGCTCAGGCTCTGGAGTGGATGCTTGGCCTCGACGAGCGTACATCGCTTCCGGCGTGACAAGAAAATTATCTGCAATCAAATCAAACAACAGAGGCGCAGGCAAAATAATAGTCTCATTGTGTTTCTTATTAAATCTCAGGTTATACAGGAGCATCTTATCTTCGTTGTCAACAATAAACTCATGCGCTACCATGCTCTTGTAATCTAAAATGTAAGGAGGCAATTTCGTCTCCTCTTTCTCATGGTGCCTAATAGGTATCTCAAAATATCTAGCAAGACGTGCAGCATAGATACCTCCAAAGATGGGGCCTTTTGTACGATTCAGGCTTAGCCGTTTAGCAATAACGGCACCCATACTAAAACTATTATCTCCAAACCAGGCATGGTGAAGAATATTAATACCAGGAACATTGAAGTTTCCACTATTTCCACGACCAATCAAGCATCTACTAGCAAATATGGCAAAGTAGCGTAAAACAAGAAAGTGTATGCTAGAGATTCTCGCATCGGAACCTTTCTTTGGATCCCCTACAGTGATAGTGTTGACAAAGCCATCCACATCTATACGATGTGGTTCCTCTAATTTTCCCTCAAAGGGTATCCTACATACCGCGCAAAAATTACGTAAAGACATTTCCCTGAATTCATCATATAAATGAAATGATACTGAAGGCGGTGACTTCTTAGGATAATAATAAAAGTTTTGCACGAAAGTATTGGTGAATAAGAGATACTGATCGATCCGGTCGTGGAGGAAATCGGTGAGGCCTGCATTCTCGATCAAAGAATAAAAATCTTCATGAATTCCAGCTTCTTTCAAGAAATTATCGCATGGCCATTCACACGGCCGTACTTCCGCTATGCGAGGAAGATTATACTTGGCTTTTTTCCTTCTCTTTAGCTTGTTTCTCCTGGGAGCCTTGGCTAGAAGAGCCCCTCAAAAATCTCCTTAACATTTTCTAAAAACTTCTGAAATTTTAGTAACTTCAAAATAAAAGTGAATAAAACTAAACAAGATTGATAGCAACTACTCCTACAAGTGCCTAGAGCCTATATCATGCATTAGAATTACTTGGCACCTCATAAATTTAACATGCAATCTCAAGAACATGGTCACCTATGCAGCAAAAATTTGCAATGAATAAAGCACTAGAACAAAAACTAATTGGACCAATGGAGGAGTCACATACCAAGCAACAATCTCCCAAAGCACTTTTGTGAATGGAGCTTTGAGCAAGGAGATCGAAAATCGCAGCAAAATGAGCTAGAACTCGTGCTTGAGCTGGATGGGGATTTTTTTGGGAAGAAGATGGAGTGTGTGGGTGCTGGCATAAGTGGAGGGGCACCACCAGGGGCCCACGAGACAGGGGGCACGCCCAGGGAAGGTGGGCGCGCCCTCCACTCTCGTGGCCTGGTGCTTGCCTCTCCTGCAGTGATTTCAGTGCCTAAAATCCTCAAATATTCCATAAAAAATCATACTAAATTTGCAGGGCATTTAGAGCACTTTTATTTTCGGGATATTTTTTTATTGCACGGATAATTCAGAAAACAGACATATAATACTATTTTTGCTTTATTTATTCTAAATAACAGAAAGTAAAAAGGGGGTACAGAAGGTTGTGCCTTCTAGTTTCATCCATCTCATGATCATAAAAATGAATCCACTAACAAGGTTGATCAAGTCTTGTTAACAAACTCATTCTGAATAACACGGAACCGGAGATATTTTGAATAACACTAGTTTACCTCAACGGGGATATGAACATCCCCAACAATAAGAATTTCATACTTTTTCTTGATAGTAGGGAGAGGAAATTCAAAACCTCCAATAATGATAGTTGGAACTTTCCAATAGAATTGATGCTATGAACTTGAGATGGTTTCCTCGGAAAGTGTATCGTATGCTCATTACCATTAACATGAAAAGTGACATTGCCTTTGTTGCAATCAATAACAGCCCCTGCAGTATTCAAAAAGTGTCTACCAAGGATAATCGACATACTATCGTCCTAGGGAATATCAAGAATAACAAAGTCCGTTAAGATAGTGACATTTGCAACCACAACAGGAACATCCTCACAAATACCGACAGGTATAGCAGTTGATTTATCAGCCATTTGCAAAGATATTTCAGTAGGTGTCAACTTATTCAATTCAAGTCTACGATATAAAGACAGAGGCATAACACTAACACCGGCTCCAAGATCACATAAAGCAGTTCTAACATAATTTCTTTTAATGGAGCATGGTATAGTTGGTACCCCGGGGTCTCCAAGTTTCTTTGGTATTCCACCCTTAAAAGTGTAATTAGCAAGCATGGTGGAAATTTCAGCTTTCCGGTATCTTTCTTTTGTTTGTAATGATATCCTTCATATATTTAGCATAGGGATTTAATTTAAGCATATCAGTTAAGCGCATACATAAGAAGATAGGTCTAATCATTTCAGCAAAGCGCTCAAAATCCTCATCATCCTTTGTCTTGGATGGTTTAGGAGGAAAGGGCATGGTTTTCTGAACCCATGGTTCTCTTTCTCTACCGTGCTTCCTAGCAACAAAATCTCTCTTATCATAACGTTGATTCTTTGATTGTGGGTTATCAAGATCAACAGCAGGTTCAATCTCTACATCATCATTTTTGCTAGGTTGAGCGTCAACATGAACATTATCATTAACATTATCACTAGGTTCATGTTCATCACCTGATTGTGTTTCAGGATCAGAGATAGAAATATCATTGGGATTCTCAGGTGTGTCTACAACAGGTTCACTAGAAGCATGTGAAGTCCTATCGTTTTTCTTTTTCTTCTTTTAGAAGAACTAGGTGCCTCTAAATTAGTTCTCTGAGAATCTTGCTCGATTCTCTTAGGGTGGCCTTCAGGATACAAAGGTTCCTGAGTCATTCTACCAGTTCTAGTAGCCACTCTAACAGCAAAGTCAGGTTTATTATTTAATTCATCAAGCAAATCATTTTGAGCTTTAAGTACTTGCTCAGCTTGAGTAGCAACCATAGAAGCATATTTGCTAATGAGTTTAAGTTCACCTTTAACTCTAGCCATATAATCGCTCACGCGTCCTATCTTGAAAGCATTATTCTTTAATTCTCTACCAACATAAGCATTAAAACTTTCTTGTCTAGCCATAAAGTCATCAAATTCATCTAAGCATGGGCTATGAAATTTAGTAGAGGGAATTTCAACTTTATCATATCTATAGAGAGAATTTACCTTTACTACCTGTGTCGGGTTATCAAGACAATGTGGTTCTTCGACAGGTGGTATATTAAGACCATGTATTTATTCAATAGGAGGTAAATTCTTAACATGTTCAGCTTTAATACCTTTTTCTTTCATTTATTTCTTTGCCTCTTGCTATATCTTCAGGACTGAGAAATAAAACACCTCTCTTCTTCGGAGTGGGTTTAGGAATAGGCTCAGGAGTTGGCTCAATTGATTCAGGAATTGCCTCAGGAATTGGCTCAGGGAGAGTCCAATTATTTTCATTAGTCAACATATTATTCAATAATAATTCAGCTTCGTTGACTGTTCTTTCCCTGAAAACACAACCAACACAACTATCCAAGTGGTCCTTGGAAGCATCTGTTAGTCCATTATAATAGATATCAAGTATTTCATTTTTCTTAAGAGGATGATCCGGCAAAGCATTAAGTAATCGGAGAAGCCTCCCCCAAGCTTGTGGGCTACTCTCTTATTTGATTTGCACAAAGTTATATATTTCCCGCAAGGCAGCTTGTTTCTTATGAGCAGGGAAATATTTAGCAGAGAAGTAATAAATCATATCCTGGGGACTACGCACACAACCAGGAGCAAGAGAATTAAACCAAGTCTTAGCATCACCGTTTAATGATAATGGAAATATCTTAAAGATATAATAATAGCAAGACTTCTCATCATTAGTAAACAGGGTGGCTATATCATTTAACTTGGTAAGATGTGCCACCACAATTTCAGATTCAAGGCCATAAAAAGGATCAGATTCAACCAAAGTAATAATCTCAGGATCAACAGAGAATTCATAATCCTTATCAGTAACACAGATAGGTGAGGTAGCAAAAGCAGGGTCAGGTTTCATTCTAGCATTAAGAGATTGCTTCTTCCATTTAGCTAATAATTTTTTAAGATCATATCTACCTTTACAAGCAAAGATAGCTCTAGCAGCTTCCTCTTCCATAACATAACCCTCAGGAACAACAGGTAATTCATAATCAGGGGGAGAACTTTCATCATCACTATCATCAATAATAGCATCTTCAATAATTTCATTCTCTCTAGCCCTAGCAGGTTGTTCATCAAGAAATTCACCTAATGGAAAAGTAGTATCACGCACAGAAGTAGTTTCATCATAAGTATCATGCATAGTAGAAGTGGCATCATCAATAACATGCGACATATCAGAATTCATAGCAGTAGCAGGTTTAGGTGTCGCAAGCTTACTAATAACAGAAGGAGAATCTAGTGCAGAGCTAGATGGCAGTTCCTTACCTCCCCTCGTAGTTGAGGGCAAAATCTTGGTTCTTTCGTCTTTCAGGTTCCTCATAGTGATCAACAGATATAAATCCCAAGTGACTCAAAGAATAGAGCTATGCTCCCCGGCAACGGCGCAAGAAGTTAGTCTTGATAACCCGCAAGTGTAGGGGATCGCAACAGCTTTCGAGGGTAAAGTATTCAACCCAAATTTATTGATTCGACACAAGGGGAGCCAAAGAATATTATTGAGTATTAGTAGTTGAGTTGTCAATTCAACCACACCTAGATAACTTAGTATCTGCAGCAAAGTATTTAGTAGCAAAGTAGTATGATAATAAAGGTAAGGGTAGTAAAAGTAATATCTTTGGGTTTTGTAGGAATTGTAACAATAGCAACGGAAAAGTAAATAAGCGAAGCACAAGATGTGAAAAGCTCGTAGGCATTGGATCAGTGATGGATAATTATGTCGGATGCGATTCCTCATGTAATAGCTATAACATAGGGTGACATAGAACTAGCTCCAGTGCATCAATGTAATGTATAGGCATGTATTCCGAATATAGTCATACATGCTTATGGAAAAGAACTTGCATGACATCTTTTGTCCTACCCTCCCGTGGCAGCGGGGTCCTAGTGGAAACTAAGGGATATTAAGGCCTCCTTTTAATAGAGAACTGGAACAAAGCATTAGCACATAGTGAATACATGAACTCCTCAAACTATGGTCATCACCGAGAAGTATCCCGATTATTGTCACTTCGGGGTTGTCGGATCATAACACATAATAGGTGACTATAGACTTGCAAGATAGGATCAAGAACACACATATATTCATGAAAACATAATAGGTTCAGATCTGAAATCATGGCACTCGGGCCCTAGTGACAAGCATTAAGCATAGCAAATTCATAGCAACATCAATCTCAGAACATAGTGGATACTAGGGATCAAACCCTAACAAAACTAACTTGATTACATGGTAAATCTCATCCAACCCATCACCGTCCAGCAAGCCAACGATGGAATTACTCACGCACGGCGGTGAGCATCATGAAATTGGTGACGGAGGATGGTTGATGATGACGACGGCGATGAATCCCCCCTCTCCGGAGCCCCGAACAGACTCCAGATGAGCCCTCTCGAGAGAGATTAGGGCTTGGCGGCGGCTCTGTATCGTAAAACGCGATGAAACTTTCTCTTTGATTTTTTTCTCCGTGAAACGTAATATATGGAGTTGGAGTTGAGGTCGGTGGAGTGTCAGGGGGCCCACGAGACAGGGGGCGTGCCCAGGGGTGGTGGGCGCACCCCCCACCCTCGTGGATAGGGTGTGGGCCCCCTGGTCTTGATTGTTTCGCCATTATTTTTTATATTTTCCAAAACTTGCCTTCGTGGATTTTCAGGACATTCCGAGAACTTTTGTTTTCTACACATAAAACAACATCATGGCAGTTCTGCTGAAAACAGCATCAGTCCGGGTTAGTTTCATTCAAATCATGCAAGTTAGAGTCCAAAACAAGGGCAAAAGTGTTTGGAAAAGTAAATACGTTGGAGACGTATCACGGATGTGCCTAGATCCGTTTCATGCCGGATTTGATTCTGAGTGGTACTACCGCACCTCCCATACGGTACTACCGCTCTAGCCGCATCCGCCTCGTGTGATATTACCGCTCCTCTGGAATGGTACTACCGCTCGGGGCGCGGAAGTAAAATTTTACTTCCGCTCTAGGCGCGGTACTACCATGCCATCCCGGTGCGGTACTACCGCGGCTAGAGCAGAAGTAAACTTTTACTTCCGCTTAGTGGTGAGGTACTACCGTTGACATCGAAACTACCTTGTTGCGACTACCCAATCTTATCTCTATGTGTTTCGTTTGTTTTGGATTTGGTCTTTGCATTCATCCTTCTCGTCTCTCTCGTGTGCTCTTGTGGCTCCAATGTCCGTCGCTCGAACCCAAGCCGCGACACGAGCTCCAAGCATCTTCGCAATCAAGAAGCACCGGAGGGCTCCAATGCCCAACATCACAGTGTCAAGAAGACCGCCAACAGGTACAAGGAGCCAGTTCTTGGCATGGATGAGATGCCTCTATCTGAGTTCATCATTCGAAGGAGGATCAATCCCTATGTGAACCCTCATGAGAATGTTAGAGTGAATGAGTTGTTCTGGACCAAGCAGCAGAATCTCATATACATCGATGTGATCAAGTCCAAGCACAACCTCTATGTTCCAATGAAGTGGATTGATATGAATCATCTGAGGAAGGACCGGAACTACTTTGGTGAGGCACTGGACTTGGTGGAGCAGTTTGGCATTGAAGACTTCATCACGTTCCATATGGACTTTGGCCCAGAGCTAGTGCGTAGTTCTTTGCCTCTGTTCACTTCCACACGGATGGGGAGCGGACTATGACTTGGATGACCAATGGGAAGAAGATGTCTGCTACTTGGAAGGAATTCATGACGTTGCTGCATGTCCGTGATGAGGGGCCTGATGTGCCCGTTGGTGCCCACCCTCACGGCAACCCAGAGTCCGCCAACAAGGACAAGCTTATGTCATTTCTTGTGGAGAAGAAGCTACCCAATGGCACTCAGTCTTGGGTGCTCAACTCTTTCCTCGATGTCCTGCACTGAATCTTCCACAACACTCTCTTTCCACGCGTCGGTGACAAAAATAAGGTGCATGCTTATCTCGTGGGTATGATGCTTCTGTGTGAGGAGGCGCGTCATCATGCTGCCCAGCCTCTGGACATCTCTCATATCATGTGGAATGAGCTCAGGTTTGCGGTCTACAATCGCAAAGTTCCCATCTATGGTCCATACCTGCACCTTCTGATCTCGAAGACTTGGGACAAGATGTTTCCGGAGGAAGACTTCTGCTCCAAACTGGATTCGCCACAAGCCTATCAAGCTACGTCAGAAGAACAAGTGGGACAATACCACTACAAGGGTTGAGGCTAAGGTTGCTTGGATGAATGTGGATGAGGACGAGGTTGAGGAGGAGGAGGAGGCTGAGGACAGTTCTGTTGGGTATGCTCCTCCATCTACTGAGCCCTCTTGGGCTAAGAAGCTGAAGGCAAAGATGAAGACCCTGTTCTGTATGCAAGCCAAGGGGCAGTATAGGACCCATGTTGCTTCCAAGGAGAGTCATTATAGCGACAAGAGGATCTTGAGGACATTCGGCGAGATCGTGGAGAGCGGGTCAGAGGTGAACATCACTCTGGAGGCTGACTGGATAACCAAGCAGGGCTATCAGTGGACCGAATCAGAGGAGGAGACCATCCCAGCTGGCGAGTCCGATGAGGAGCGTGTTGAGTGATCTCTGCAGAGGATGCTACCACCTGTGTCGTAGGTGTCCTCTCTGGTGTTTGGTGTCTCGATGCCAAAGGGGAAGAGAGCGTAGGATTTGCTTTCGTGTCTCTTTGTTTTCGTTTCATTGGACCTTCTTTTGTGTTGCTTTGGTTTGGTTTGTGCTCGTGAGACTTGGTACCCTATCATATGGTGTAAGACATATGCACTCAAGCTTATCTTATTGTCTTTCATGCTTAGTAGTTCGTGAGCCTATGCTATCTTGTGCCCTTTACTTTATGCTCATATTCATTACCTTGCCTCCATGCTTAGTGTTATTTACATTGTTGCAAGGAATGCGTTGTCTATAAAATATAGGGGGAGTATTGATCCTAACATGTGTGGCGTGCAGTCCAAAGCATTTATGTAGAGTGCACACATCTAGGGGGAGCCTGTCTATATTTTGTAGATGTTGGGTTTGCTTATATTCATTTGTGTAATCTTATGTGCAAATCCTGTATTGTCATCAATCCACCAAAAAGGGGGAGACTGTAAGGGCATATTTCACCCTATGTGGTTTTGGTGATTGATGACAATGCATTTGTGGACTAATCGTGTGCATTGAGCATTTTAGATATCTCAAGTTTAGTCACAAGACGATTCTTTGCCCCTCGGAGCCTAGTGAAGACGGAGTTTCTCTATGTTTCTTTTTGGTGGATTTGAGTCATAGGAAAGCCGTACTATTAAGAGGGGGTCCGCTTTGGAAAGGTTAGGGTGGAATCAACACGTACACGACTATTCCTTTGCACCACCTTTCCTTTGCCTCTTTGGATTACCGACTGTTTATCCGTGTCTTTGCAAAATGAAGGACTGCTAGTGTTATTGAGTTGTGGCATGCGGTAGTACTGCTCAAGGTTGCAGTAGTACCGCAGAGGCCCATAGTAGTATCGGTCGTGGACGCGGTAGTACCGCAGGCCCTTGTGGTAGTACCGCTCCTCGGGCGCGGTAGTATCGTGGCCTCTGGCCCAACACAATAACACGAGCGGAAGTAGTGGTGGATGTAATTTTTTACATCCACACCCTACACGGTAGTACTGCTCCCTGTATGCGGTAGTATCGTGTCAGATTTTTGCACAGATCAAAACTCAGCGGAAGTAGCCACGGATGTATTATTCTTCATCCGTGCCTTCCCAACCTAGACAAACCCTGCCTTGCGGTAGTACCGCAAGGGCGAGTGGTAGTACCGCTCCGGCGGTTCTACCGCTCTTTGCTTCAACGCAACAGGGCTGGTCTGGCTCTTGCCGCGCAAGCGGTAGTACCATAGTGCCTCGCGGTAGTACTACAGGCCCTTGCGGTAGTATCGCATGTCTGGTGCGGTGTACCGCATGTCACGGGCTGGATAAGTGGGTAACGGTTGGATTTGTCCTATCACTATATAAGGGGAGTCTTCTTCTCCAAGTTGACCACCTCTTCCATCCCTAAGCTCCATTGTTGCTCTAAGCTCCATTTTCGCCCGATCTCTCTCCCTAGCCAATCAAACTTGTTGATTCTCTAGGGATTGGTTGAGAAGGCCTCGATCTACACTTCCACCAAGAGAAATTTGATTCCCCCACTAATCCCTTGCGGATCTTGTTACTCTTGGGTGTTTGAGCACCCTAGACGGTTGAGGTCACTGTGGAGCCATAGTCCATTGTGGTGAAGCTTCGTGGTGTCATTGGGAGCCTCCAATAAGTTGTGGAGATTGCCCCAACCTTGTTTGTAAAGGTTCGGTCGCCGCCTCCAAGGGCACCAATAGTGGAATCACAGCATCTCGCTTTGTGTGAGGGCGTGAGGAGAATACGGTGGCCCTAGTGGCTTCTTGGGGAGCATTGTGCCTCCACACCGCTCCAACGGAGACGTACTTCCCCTCAAAGGGAAGGAACTTCGGTAACACATCCCCGTCTCCATCGACTCCACTTTTGGTTATTTCTCACCTTTACTTGTGCAAGCTTATATTGTGTTGTATCCATTGCTTGCTTGTGTGCTTGTTGTTGTTGCATCATATAGGTTGCTCACCTAATTGCATATCTAGACAACCTACTTTGATGCAAAGTTTAACTTGGTAAAGAAAAGCTAAAAATTGTTGGTTTCCTATTCACCCCCCCTCTAGTCAACTATATCGATCCTTTCAGCTGTCATCATATGAGCAAGGGTACGCAAGGCTTTCCCTCCAACCCTGGAAACTATCGTAGGCAACTATCAATCACATCATGTGACCTTGGCAAGTGGATGAAACCTCTAGAGATCCTTGTGGCATGGCAACAATCCTAACAATCCCCTCAGGTTCCAAGATAGTCTTCCCAACCAGGAGGCATGGCGTCTAAAAGAAGCTAAAACCACATAATTCTTACATATAATGAAATGAAGTAGATGCCTATGCATGAAATGAAGTAGATGCCTCCTGGAATATGTCAATGAGTCCGTTTAAATAAGTTTTTAGTTTCATATGGAAGGTAAACCCACGAAATCACGAGGACTCTAGAGTGAACCTTGGCATTGTTGCACACACAAGGGCACCACACAAAGGGCACCGAGGAATGGCGATCCCAACAAAGGCGAGGTTGTAGGAAGATCTAGAGAGGAAATGCGTAGAAGCAACGCCTCCAAGGAGGAGAACGACGTTCATGGGAGTCTTCATTTTGCGCAGCAGCCAAGGCTTTACACAACTTTCATTGGTGTCACCTCCTACGTAGGCACTCACACGCAACATTGCGAATGTCAAGGGAAGCATAGAGCACGACACTCCGAGAAAACCGCATGCCCTGCAAGCCCAACAGCAAAACCTCACAAGTGAGGAGCACAACATGGGAGCACGAAGCCCCTCCCCGACAACCCTGCAACCGCCCCACCTACCCGACCACCGTCGGAGGCTCCAGATCTGGTACCTCCAGATCCAGACCAAAGGCTCGACACACACCCGAGCACCCATAGTAGCAAAGCCACACTCGCCGACCAAATGACTGGAACCTCCATCGAGACGCCCGCCACCGGCCTCCAGGTTGTCGGATCCATAGCAGGCCATGGCCACAACGACCCGGGACAACCACCACTAGCGGCCAAGGGGAAGCCATCGGAGCCAAAAGAGACGACGAGCTACTGCTTGGTGGTTCAGCTAGGTCCAGTTTAACTCCTCAAAAGGGAATCTTTTGAGGAGTAAAAGCCTTTTGATGGACGCTGCTTTGGTGCCTTTACCTTTGAGTCACTGACATGTGGGCCAGCCACCTATTGGGCCCACATGTCATAGACACAAAGGCAGGTGCCTTAAGGCACCGAAGCATAGTCCCCTTTTGATGGTTCGGCTAGAGTTTCTCTAATGTGTTACTTGGCGGATAATTACTTCAAACCTAATCCACTTTGACTGTTAAAGCCAGCCGAATGTGAATGTTGTTGTGATGATCCACCTAATGTATGTTTTAAAACTATCTGCAAACAGGAGAGATAACATAGATAGATGATATGAGATTGTGCTTCCATTTCTTTATGTGAAAACCAACACCATCTCTTGCATTTCATATGCATGGTTGCCTTCAAGTCTTCATTGACTTTTATTACATTTTGAGGCTTCAGTTTGATGAATTGCCATTAGTAGCATGTCTAGATATGTATACCGGTAGAGTTTGTGCTAGCATTACCAAACTGTACTGTAAGAAAACCACACGTCTTCCTTAATATTTGAACAATTAACTTTGCTTTCTCCTGTCACTAGTAAATGTGTATGTTCAGTGCACGTTGATATCAGGAAGATTTGTGACTCTCTAACAGAACAAAATTCCACTTCTAGACAAAGCCTCCAAGAAAAATCGTCGCATGTGCGCCGATATTAACGAGTCCAACCAAAAATCGAACATAGGATCTCCATCCCCGAAGATGAGCTTCGAGCCAACACCTTCAACAAGGATACGACGCACACCCGTCGACTTTTCATGATCTAGCCAGAGAGGCGAGACCGTGAGACCATTAGCTTACTTTTGTTATGCAGTTCTTAATTTATGCACTACCCTTGATTTGATGAATCTCTATCTCTATCTAATAATAAAGGGATTATTGCTTCTGCTCGTCCGTCCAAAAAAATACCTCCAAAGTTGCTATAAATTACCCACTATGCCACCCATAAGTGAAGAAAACGATTCAGTTTTTATTTTCAAAGCCGTCGTCGCGCTTCGTAGTTATAGATGTGATGCCGATATAAATCATAGGCGCACAAGCAACATAGTGGTAAACGCCTAGCTCTTCTAGCCAGCAAACCAGGGTTTGATCCCCAGGT